>NW_022145601.1:11793533-12261896 GCF_000002235.5 Strongylocentrotus purpuratus
CATTGCAGAGTACCTTTTGACAGAAGGAGCCAACATTAACACTTCTGGTAAAGGTGGGTGTACAGCTCTACTTACTGCTGCACAAACTGGTAATATTGATGGAGTGAAATATATAACCAGTCAAGGAGCAGAGCTGGATAGGAGCACTGACGATGGTTGGACCGCACTTAGTCTGGCCTCATTTGGGGGACACCTTGAAATTGTCAAAGTTCTCGTTAACGAAGGGGTAGAGGTTGACAAAGCACTCAGGAGCGGGATGACACCCTTGTGTCTTGCAACAAAAAGAGGCCATCTTGGTATTATCGAGGTCTTACTGAACGTAGGAGCAAATATTGATAACTGTAATCGAGATGGGTTAACAGCACTCCACATAGCATCACTCAAGGGTCATCTGGATATTGTCAAATACCTTGTTAGCAAAGGGGCACAGCTTGACAAATGTGACAAAAACCACAGGACACCCTTGTCTTTTGCTTCTCAAGAAGGCCATCTTGAAGTCGTTCAGTATATCGTTGACAAAGGAGCAGGCATTGAAATTGGCGATAAAGATGGGCTTACGGGTCTTCACATAGCATCAGTCAAGGGTCATGTTGATATTGTCAAATACCTTGTTATTAAAGGGGCACAGCTTGACAAATGTGACAAAGCTGACATGACACCCTTGTCTTGTGCTTCTCAAGAAGGCCATCTTGAAGTCGTCGAGTATATCGTGAACAAAGGAGCAGGCACTGAAGCTGGTGATAAAGATGGGGTTACAGCTCTTCACATAGCATTACTTAAGGGTCATGTTGATATTGTAAAATACCTTGTTAGGAAAGTGGCGGACCTGGGGAGATTTGCGACTGATTACTGGACATCTTCTCGCCTTCACAAAGCAATTATGACAAAGTCCGTTATGCCATTCGTTGGTAGACGGCTCATCTGTACGCCGTATGTTCCCCTGTCAACATCCAGAGACGCCATAAACTACATCTTGCTCGTAATCAAAGACGACTTCTGCGGCCTGAAAGAGGTAGATTTATCATGATTTAACAGTTCGGTATATTTTTGGCGCCAGTTATGGGTATTAATCTTCTTTTTTTCTTCATTCAATTTCGTCTCAGAACTTCCTAATTTTGCACATATCGTAGTCAATTTCGTATTTGGTCATTCACTTTCAGACTTTGTCCAATCGATTTCATCATTTTGCATCCAATTTCGTGTAAAGTCAAGTTCGTCACCCTAACCACTAACGTACAATTGCATGAATCAATTCACAACCAATATTAAGAAATCCCAGATCTAATAATTCCAACTAGATTTTCACATCTTGAAGTAAATGATCAGTTCGAGAATCATAAAAGATTCATCACCCATTTTGTGTGGAGGTTTCGTGGTATTTTTTATTTATTAACTTGACTCTGAATCCAAGGGTTGAGAGTTCAAATGCCAGCCCGGCGCTAACGTTCATTGACAAAACAATAACCCATATTTGCAACCCATGTCTATCTGAGTACCTGGCAATTGATGTAGTATACTTCAGTGCCCTCTGGAAGAACAGCATTATTGCAATGATTGCATTATTATTATTATTATTACTATTATTGTCATTATTATATTGTCAATATGGATCCACATAATGTTCAACCTTTTGCAGGATACCATTATTCAAGAGTACAGGGTAGCCTTTCCTGGTGAGCAATACTGTGTATATTGGGGACAAGGACCCCTACTTGTCAGACATCTGGAAAATGGAGACGAAGTGTCAACACAGGTAAGAATCTCAATATAAACTAGACTTTAATTCGTCACTTTGACGAATTAGGTGATACGTATGCTCATGTGTAACATGATAAAGAACGCATTTTCACGATTTCATATTTCGTTTACTAATCCCATTATGGTCTATCCATGAGTCAAGTTTCAACTGTAGGGCAGAGGGAGACAGACCAAGAGAATAAGAGGGACGCAAGGCAAGAGAGAGAGAGAGAGAGAGAGAGAGGGAGAGGGTGAAAGAGAAGAGAGATAGATAGATGCAGAGACATACCAAAAAGGAGAGGGGCAGAACATGAGAGGAGAAGTAAAAGAGCAAGAGAGAGGAGAGAGAGAGATGCAATTGAGAACAATGCCTTCCAGATGACCATGATTGAAAGTGGTATAGCGCCCCCTCCAGGTATCCGATTGAGGATTGTTATATATGATAATTGACATGTCACCTATGATTGAATTTTTGACTATGATAACGTCATGAAAATGTTAGATAGTCTACATAAATCTCGTGGAAACTTGTCTCAGCTACAACATACTCAAATATCAACAAAATCCAAGCAGAAATATCGGCGATATTGCTCAAAACACAGGAATGTAGAATCCAGATTTGAGAAAAAGTAATCTCCTATAGGGATTAAACGCAAAAAGTAGTGGATTAAGTGAAAATAGGGTAATAATAAAGAAAATGGGGTTGTTTATTACATTATTTGCGATTCTACGTGTTATAATACTCAAAGGAGATGGTACAGTGAAAGGTCAAAAAATAAAATGAAGACAAATATTGTTGGAGACACCCGGACTCGAACCATGGATCTCGAGAATGGAAGTCAAGTGCGTTACCGATATACCAAAACATTTCCCATAGCGATTACACGTAAACGGGAAATGGAATTCTCAAATCCTACTTTGCAAGTGAAATATGAGCATAATCCCGGCATCTGATCGAAAAATGAAAGGTACACGTGTGATAGATTATTGTCTCAGCTACAACATATTCGAAGCTCAGCAAAAACTAAGCTAAGACAACGGAGATTTTGCTCGTGAAAGACAGGAGTGTAGAATCCAGTTTTGAGAAAAAGTCATGTCCCATAGAGAATACACGCAAAATGTGAAAAATTGACATGCCTCCTTTAATCGCAAAAATACGCCATGATGCTTTTGTCAAAATAAAAAATTGTGGACACTATATTTGTAGAGACTTGTTTCAGCTAGAACATATCGAAATTTGAAAGAAAATCAATGAATATTTACAGAGATACAATCAATTTTCGAAAAATATGCTGACGTCATAACATGCAAATTAAATTTTTGAATTTGGAGGACATTATGGTGACGTCATGAGTTAATTGAGGGTCAAATGAGACATAAAATCATATTTACGACTCATAATCTATTTAAATATGAAAAAAATATTGGGAGTTCCTATCTATTCTGAAGGGTTACAACGAATTTTGTATAGGCATGTTTTTGCTCATGTATTGTGGATAAAGATAACGCAGGTCCGCGCGCACTGTCAACTTTGACGGACGCTAATTGCGTTATTAAAAGATGAACAAGTTATCAAAATGCTTGGAAAAATGTGCCAAATAAGATGATAGAGAAAATTCGGCGATTTTATGTTGCAAAATGCTAGTACGCGCAAAGAACGCGCGCGCATGCGCGTGAGCGTGATTTTTTGTCAAATGCTCTATATGGCCTGAAACGTATGCAAACAAATTTGGGATGATTTAGAGCATTTTAAATTTTTGCGCGCGCGTAAACGCGCGGACAAACGCGCACGCGCGCATTTGCGCACGTTTATTGACCTGAAATTGACCGGACGGATATTGATCTTATTCATGATAAATATGAATGAAAAATTACTTTCCGTTATGAAGATATGATCATAAGTTGATGTTCACAAAATGGCGCCTGAATGACGTCACGATGATTTTGAGTCTTTGAAAAGTCACGCAGTTCTAAGTAAGACTAAGATCTATCATCATTGAAAGTTTCATGACAATGGCTTTATTCAATCTTGAGATATCTTGCGAACAAATTCGAGGAAGAATAATAATAAATAAACTAGACTTTAATTCGTCACTTAGACGAATTAGGTGATACGTATGATATTGGTTTACATAACAAAGAATGCATTACACGATATCATATTATTTTATAAAATGCTCTTCCCATAATGATCTATCCATATGTCAAGTTTAAATTGTGTCGATCCCTTGATCATTATGGATCTAGGGAAGATAGATTGAGACAATATATGACCATTGACTCTGTGCAGTAACCAGTTACACCTTTGACTCTAATTTACATCATGAAGAACGCATTTTGACGATTTTTATCTTATTCAAAGAAATGAAAATGTAATTGATAAATAAGAGCTTATGGCTGAATAATTAAAAATGTATAGTGTATGACGTCACGATGTCCCGGCGTAAATTAAAAGTCAAAATAAATGTGAGAATACATTAGCGATCATTTTGAGTTGTCGACGTGAGATTCACTAGTTGCTTGAAAATAAAACCTTTAAATATCGGATGGATATATACTGTCACTGTATAAGGAATGTGGATTAGAGGGATATTGATCCGTCAGTCTTTCTTGAAGGCTTGTCAATTAAAGGAATACAAAGATGTGAATGTATTTCGCTCAAGAAATTACATACAGCATTGCCAGTAAATTTCACGGGATCAATGTTAAAATCTCCCATTATATAAACCTATTTATGTTCAGTATGTGTTTTTTGTAAAACATTTTCAAAGACAGGGATGAAATCATTGATATTTGAATGGGGTTTCCTATATATGACACCTACAATAATATTCTTATGTCTCGGCAAATTGCTTTCAATAAACAGTGATTCGTAGTTGTATGATGGGTATAATATAAATATATCATTGCGTATTTCATATTCAAAATTGTCAGCGACCAATAGACCAACACCTCCACTCTTTTCTACTTGGCGATTAAATTGTATAAATGAATGACCAGACACATTGAATAATAGTGGCGTACTATCATTAACCCAAGTTTCTATACATAAGTACAGATGAAATTGGATAAAGCATTACAATGTATGTTTAAACTACGCGAATTAAAATGTAAAATACTAAAATGATAGTTAATGTTACTAAATTCAGTCGTAAAATCCTCATCAATATAATATTTACAGTTCAGAAACCTACTGAAATGAAACTCATATTCTTTTTCGGATAAATAGTTTAAATCGTTGATATCAGTATAAGTATCTGTAGTATTACTACCAAATATTGAATGAAGTTCGTCATTATTCAAGTCTTGAATAGGAAATGAACAATGAGAACAGAGTGGGTTATTAATGTAGCCGAATGCTCATGTTATGTATAACGCTCATTTTATGTATTTTATTACCAGAGAAAAAAAGATGTCAGTCAGTCACTCAATAGTGTCTGAGAGTAAAGTCTAGAAAGTAAATGGGTTTCCTTACATAATTTCAATACGAGGACACTGCTAACGTTTAAGTTTCACAATTAGGACATACGTGACATATTCATCATTTAAACATTCAACTAAAAATTGTGACATGATCTCATCATCTGATCAAAAAACTAAAAGCACCGTTTTGATAGCCCATGGTCTCAGCTATAACATACCCACATTTGGGAGAAAAAACAGAGCACACATAAGATAGATAGTGTTCATAGATGAATGCCATGTAGATTCATGATGTGAACGAAATTCACCTTCCATAGACATAACACGCAAATGACGAAAATTCTGACATGTGGCCTTTAATTGAATTTTGTACTATGATGACCTCATTAAAATGAAACTTAGTGAAAAGTGATCTTGTAGAGAATTGCCTTATCTACAACATATCGACATTTCAAAGAAAATCGATGAATATCGAGAGAAATACACTACATTTTCCATAAATATAATGACGTCATAATATGCATTTTTGTATTTTGACTTCCAAGGCCATTATGATGACGTCAAGATGTACTTAATGGCCAAATGAGATATGAAATCATACCTCCGACTCATACTCTATCTAAATAAGAAAAAAAAAATTGGCAGTCCTTATTCATCCCAATGGACTTTTTATAGGCATGTTTTTGCCCATATATGCTATGTATTGCAAAAATCGTGCGTACGGACGGTTATTTTGAACGGACGCTCATTCCGTTATTAATAGTGATCAAGAGATAAAAAGGGTATCAAATTGTTCGGAAAAATATGAGGAATATTCTGTCAAAAGTTTTTGCTGGGGTATTATTTTTCGTTCGGCCGTGACGAACGAAAACGTGCAAAAATGCGTGTTTTGCGTGATTTTTTATGAAATGCTTATAATGGCCTGAAACGTATGCAAAAAAAATTTAAGACGATTTAGAGCATTTTAAATTTTTGCGCGCGCATTAACGCGCGCACGAACGCGTACGCGCGCGTTTACGCACGTTTATTGACCTAAAATTGACCGGACGGATATTGATCTTATTCATGATAAATATGAATGAAAAATTACTTTCCGTTATGAAGATATGATCATAAGTTGATTTTCACAAAATGGCGCCTGGATGACGTCACGATGACTTTGAGTCTTTGAAAAGTCACGCAGTTCTAAGTTAGACTAAGATCTATCACCATTGAAAGTGTCATGACAATGGCTTTATTCAGTCTTGAGATATCCTGCGAACAAAATCGAGGAAGAATAATAGGAAGAAGAAAGAAAAATCTTGACGAAATCAATAGGTGATACGTAGACTTCGTTACGTATCACCTAATAAATAAATAATAAAAATCTTGACGAAATCAAAAGGTGATACGTAGACTTCGTTACGTATCACCTAATGATACTGTTTTTTCTTGTTTAAATTATCCTGACATACAATCGTCGGCCACTAATTATGCAAGGCATTATAAATATTTTCTACATTACCATTGACACGGGCTAGAGCTTTCTTAATCAACACTGAACTGATGAACTTTCTGCCTTAGTGTCTGTTCAGAGCCATCTTTTCACATAATATAGATGGCTCTGGTTCTGTTCATTGCACAGCGCCATCTCATGGTCAATTTGCCATCATTGTGTAATCCAATTCCTTGTTTCCGCTTCGCAGACAGAGGGCTCGAAGCGATAACCATATCATCCCAGCCATTTACAGGCCAATACTGCTACAGCTGACCCGAGATGGCGCTACATGGGAGTTAGCTGTAGTGCTTCTAGAAGGCCTCCACTGTCTATTTATTAAGACATACGGGGGTGTGCCGCTCTAATGGGTAACTTTTCACAAACAAATCCCTAAACATTGGTCCCACTTTTTACAAAAAATACAAAATTTGCAAAATTTCCAGGTGTTTGCAAACAGCTGAAAAACACCCGAAGAACACCCACAAATTTGTAAAAGGGGGTCTTTTTCCGAGAAAAATGACCCAAAATGACCCCTAATAATGGGTATGGGTTTCGAGTCTGGAGCGGCACACCTCGTCAAACCAATTCTGAGTATCCCCCCCCCCCCCGGGAATATTCGTTTAGAAACTAATTTCAAACATGGGCCTTAATTCATTGTATCAATTTTAGATTAGAATGAACCGTGGCACAATTCCTATAACTTCGTATGGTGTTAATTAATGGTTATCCTTGATTTTCTTAGGAACTTAAAGAGTGTGCTTTGTTTGACATGAGGACCCATCGGATGTCGTTCAATCTTCAACCACGTGAACAAATAGTATCCAGAGTTCGCGTCACTCTTATCTTGAAGCAAAAACTCACGAAGCGTATCGTCTTTCCAGTAATATACAACGGTAATATCAAGGGCGTGAATTCCTTTAGGAGTATAATATCAGTGCTGGTGAAGAAAATCATATTCTAGTGCAGTTTCAGGAATGGTTATTTGTCTGAGCTTCGGACAAGCTGTAACATATCGTCAGATTTAACAAAAACATAACATTCCAAAACATTATTTCTCTCTCTTCAGGCGTTCGGCATGGCTCGTGTAAGAAAGATATGGGAAATTATACGAATTTTTAAAACGCATTTTTATTGATACTGGACAAAATGCTCCCTAAAACAAAAACAAACTTTTTAAACCGGTTTTTTCGATCCTGGTATCATTTTGTCATGTGAACAGTATACAAATATTGACTGCTCATGAGGATGATGGTGGGAACTATCACTCCCAAGGTGGTGTTTACACCGGCCCTTCTATCACCCCCGAGGCGAAGCCGAGGGGGTGATAGAAGGGCCGGTGTGAACACCACCGAGGGAGTGGTAGTTCCCACCATCATCCGATTACAGAGCAGTCCATATTTGTTTTATATACCTCATCCTTTTCATTGATTCATGATTAGGTCTAGCTGTAGGTCTAGATCTAGCTCTAAAAACAGGAAACGAGATCAAGAGGAATTTACTAACCCAAATAAGAAAAATACAACATCAAGTCCAAGGCAAGAGTATTGAATTCCTACGCGCTGCGCGTAACCGCGCGATTGCGGTAGCCTAGCAACTCAAACAAATTTGTGTGCGCAACTAAGTCGCGGGAGGGGTTAGGGGTCCTATCCCAGGGTTTGATAGTAGCTATCAACCCCTCTGACGTAATGATACTTGATAGATCGAAATGCTCCTTGACATGTGATATAGTCTTGACCAATCAGTGAATGACAATCTATGTATGAGGTATATAATTTCTACTACTGCTGGTACCAGTGAATTTGACCCCCATCATTGACAGTATGCTAGTCCGTTCGTTTTGGGCCACCCTTTAGGCCTATACATTATACATACGAATACATTATGTTTATAATTGTATATATATTAAATGTACATTATTTGTATGTGCAACGCTAAACATTTCATTTAGTGTAGCAAAAGCACAATGAAAAGTGGCTCCAATTTGGAAAAATTATCATTTTAGGATAAACGCTTCTCATCACGTTTATACCATGAATTCACAATTTAGATGTGTCGGATGCCAATCCAATTGCCCGATCAACTCTGACAGGATCTGCATCGTCCAAAGGCAAAGCTGAACCAACTGATGTTGGACGGGGAACATCCAAATGTAAGATTTACAAAATGTATTTTCTTTTTTGTTGTTTTTGCTTTGTATGTTTCATACACAAACTTTTTGATATGCAGGGCATCGTTTCATGAAACCGAAATGGCTATGAGTGAAAAACGTGTGTAAAAACTAATACGTTTTCTAAAAACGTGTGTAAAAAAATAATACGTTTTCAATGGGATGTTGGCAAGCTTTTTGCTTTAAATAATGTCCTTATTTTGTAAAGAGACAATTTTTAAAAATTCGAAAAATTTGATTCTGATTTGATTCTGATTTGATCTTGATTGAATATTGCATTTTCAGCATCTCACCTCTCTGAAGAGCTGACGAGAAGCGAGCACCATCTTGAAACGATAGGTTCAACATCACCTGAGCCTGCAGACACAGAGGGTAAGACTATGACCATTGTGGCTTCAGGATCGGTTCTGGAGGGGGAGAGATTGGGCTCTCGAAATGCTTCTACGGCCTTTATTATTGAAATTGGCCTTTGTTTTAAATATCCTTTGAGGTAGGCCTATTATCAATCTATTTTTATACCGTATAATTTTTATTCTGTAAAATTTCATTTCTTTGCTACATGTTCCATGATATTATCTCAATGATATCAATAAACCAAACTAATACAATGTAATTCGAGGGTCGACTTGCGATAGATAATGGATCAGTCAGAGCTCTTTTCAGCATAAGTCGGGGTCTGGTTTAATCATTTCATAAAACTTTTTTTTGTTTTACGTTGCTTTATTTCAGACGGAAGTAGTCATACTGATGTCTTTACATGTCCTAGGCCGTTGACTTCGCCATCGATAGAGTCACCGTCCAGTGAACATGCCTACCAGGTCACACATGATTTGGTAACAGAAACAGGAGCAATTGGTAAGGAATTGAAAGACAAAGTCGTGTTCTGGGCTCTGTAATAACAAATAAGTCAATTGTATCTCCCCAAAAATATTTTTTCTCCTTAATCAATCGTAACATTAAGATGATTAGTTACTGACATTTAATTTCATGTTACAGACAGAATCGAACGAACATTCTTTGTAAAATTATTAATTTATATATGCTACGCTCGACGCAGGCATGTGAAATAAGTTGGCAGGCTATCTGAAACGATTGCTGGCACTTAACCGGGGTAATAATATCTAAAGTCCTTTAGAAGCTCATATACAGTACGTCCCACAATAAACGAAACCGAGAATTATTGATATTTCATCATAACTTAATTGACATAACTTAAATAAATGACACATATTTGTCAAGCTTAGATTCTCCTTTCTCATTTGATGCAACTCATATGATGTATATTTCACGCATGAGTGATTAAAAACAATTTGTAGAGAGGAAACCAAAGATTCATTTAGCGGGCGGTATCTGAATTTCAAAGAGAAAATCACACTTATAGAAAGTTCAATTTCTGCCCTTTCATATGAGACCTCAATCAGGAAAAATGGGCCAGGAATAACTAAGTCCTGTTCGTTTAAAGTTATGCTTCCATTTCCATAATTTGATTAATCAAATTCATTTCCACTGGCTGCCTGCCGTAGCAAAAAACAGAGTTTACAAAAGACTTAACTCCGTTCCGTTGACGATCAGACATGCACATATAAGACGAAAGACTTGATGCGTGGCTGATCGTCAACGAAACGGAGTTAAGTCTTTTGTCAACTCTTTTTGTTGCTTCGGCAGGCAGCCAGTGAAAACGAATTCGTTTAATCAAATTATGGGAATGCAAGCATTACCTTTAAAAAAAGACTTTGTTATTCCTGGCTCATTTTTCCTGATTGAGGTTTCATATAACAGGGCAGGAAATGAATTTTCTAGAAATGTGATTTTCTCTTTGAAATTCAGACACCGCCCGCCAAATGACTTTTTGGTTTCCTTTTGTCAAATTGTTTTGTATCACTCATGCGTGAAAAATGCATCATATGAGTTGATGAAAAGATGATTAGTACTACAAAATCAGAGAATAGCATTGAAAAGAGCCATAACTTAAGCTTTTCGACTTGCACTCATCAGAGTAAAACGCAAGAATGAAACAGAAACAGAAAACGGCTGGCATAAGTCTAAGTTACCGTTACCTTTGACAGCCAAGCAGGGCTCGTTATATTCGCGCCTTGTTTCCTTTTAGTTTCCGTTTATATTGTTCGATTTCGGCTTTCTGTTTCATTCTGGCGTTTTACTCTGATGAGTGCAAGTCGAAGAACTTAAGCTATGGCTCTCTTCAATGCCGTTCTCGTATGAGTTGCATCACATGAAAAAAGAGGATCTAAGCTTTACAAATATGTGTCATTTATTAATTATAATTGTGATTAGGTTATGATAAAACATCGATAATCCTCGGTTTAATTTTTTCTGGGACGCACTGTATATATAAACTGTTGGTCATAATGGTGGAATAATTTTGTTTTACTCCAATTTATGGGATGATTTTGACAATGATTTCTTCCTAACAGATCTGGATAATAGTATACATTCTCAGATTGTATTGAATAATAATTTGTGAGTGTTTGTTTTGCGTGACTGCTAAAGCATGTGTGTGCTACTATGCTAATCAACTAGTGGACCTACGTCCTTAAGTCATAACTGACAGTAATGAGGAGTAATGCCTCACAAAAGGGCACTAATATAGCTGATCGACGCGGTTTTTATTCTGGGGCCTCACAGTTACGAGGCCATTGCTTAGCCACTGAATCATGTCTGTACGCAGCGGGGGCTAGGGTACGTCGCCGCCCCCACAAAT
This sequence comes from Strongylocentrotus purpuratus, assembly GCF_000002235.5. NCBI lineage: Eukaryota > Metazoa > Echinodermata > Echinoidea > Camarodonta > Strongylocentrotidae > Strongylocentrotus > Strongylocentrotus purpuratus. The sequence goes on from NW_022145601.1 coordinate 11,805,057, forward strand.
ACAAAAAAACAAAAAAAAATGCAAGAAATTATCAATAGTTTATTGCATTTTCCCCCGGTCCCCAAAATTAAAAATTCCTCTGTAGGGCAATTCATTATGGATCAAGGCATGCCCACATAGAGGATTTTTTTTTATGTCAGGGCCTTGTTACTGTGAGCCCCCAGGATCAAAACCATGTCGATATGCTTTATTAGTGCCCTTTTATGAGGCATTATTCCTCATTACTGTCAGTTATGACTTGAGGACGTAGGTCCCCTAGTAGATTAGCCTCTTGTCGATGGCCCTCGCGTTGTTGGAGTCTGTAAATTCTGGCGAGCGAAGCGAGCCAGAAAAACCGAGCGCGAGCGAGGGCCTCTTGACAAGTGATCTGAATTATATATTCATGAGACCCGATTTCCTACTGAATTATGCATGTCTAGACAGCAGCGATTGTATGAGTGTGTGTGTTTATTGGAATTGCCAAACTAGGCTAGTCTGCAAACACAGACCCTAATTTGACACTTTATTCAAAAATCATTGTGCCTTGAGAGAAGCCTAGCCCAGCTACCTACTGGTACCTACTAGTTATGTTAATATAGGTCAGGAGCAGCTATAGTACAAGGCTTATAGTAGTCTTATAGTGCAGACTCTCTTTTACGACTGACCAGGGTTTGTGCTTGCAGACTACAACTAGGCGGCCAGTCTCGCTCTCACGGAAGAAATTCGCACAGAGCGGTACATATTACGTCATAGTAGCTCTCTCTGATTGGATGACTTTCACCGAACTCTGTTGGGTCGGAATATTCGCCAAACAATGTAAAACATAAGAAATTCAGATCACTTGTCAAGAGGCCCTCGCTCGCGCTCGGTTTCACTGGCTCGCTTCGCTCGCCAGAATTTACGGACTCCAACAAGACGAGGGCCATCGACAAGAGGCTACTAGTAGATTAGCATAGTAGCGTACACATGCTTTAGCATTCACGCAAAACAAACACTCACATATTATTATTCAGTAAAATCTGAAAATGTATACTATTATCTAGATCTAGTAGGAATAAATCATTGTTAGAATCTTTCCATAATTCGGGGTAAAAAAATTTATTCCACCATTATGACCAACAGTGTATATATATTGTGATAAACGCTTATTTCCTTTACACGCTCTTCGGAAATTTAAACGATGTAATTGATTTACGTCATATCATCTTTTGTTCGTTTTGTTTGATGCTTCGACATCATCGACAGTGCCCCTCCATTCATTAGAGTCTGCAGCAGAGGGGGCAATGGGATTCTTAGCCCCACAAGCATTTCCGGCAAACGTTATCACACAATTCGTTCCAGGACTTTCAGCAGATCGAAATATGCACCAGCGTTCTAGGAACGTCTATATCAACGTCAACAATTTCAAAGTCATCAACAATTCCCAAGTGAATAATCCTCATGGAAATACTGCTGCCCCTGCCCCTGTTCCAATTGCTTCCATAGTACCTCCTAGGCTACAACATGAGCTGCGTTGCCGGTTGAACAGAGAAAGCCTAGTGTTTGATGACTGGAGGGGTCTTGCCAATCAGCTTGAACTTGACGAATACATAAAACATCTGGAGCAGTGCAAGAATCCGACTGAAGAACTACTCGTTCTTGCTGAGAGTCAAAATAAGATTCAGAACCTCGGGGACTTGGCTAAGGCATTCGAACGCATGAATCGTGGGGATTGCCAAGAGCTCTGCGAGAACTATGCGTTTGAGAGAACAAAGTCAGCTGATCCTCGGAAGGATCAATTGGAAGATGATGACACAGACTCCAGTGATGAGGGAACAGAGTCAGCTGTTGCAATTGGTTCCAAATTAAAGTACCTCCTAGCTAGGCTATACGACCAAGCTCTCTACCCTCTACGATTCGGCTCTGGTTCAAAGATCATCAGAGAAAAGACAAAGATTATTAGTCTCGACGAGTACAGCATCAAGGTTCCAATTTCACCTGACAATGTGGACAGAGTAAAATATATCACAGCAGAAGCATTGACAACCATACCACCTGACTTAAAGCTGGAAAAAGACGAAGTTATAATCTCAGTTGGGCTCAAGCTATCCCCTCCTGGTCTTCAGTTTAAAACTCCGGTAGAAGTCACGGTCTCACATAGCGCTATTTTCACCAACCCAGACAAGGCAGAAATTGTGCTATACACCCGAAGGACTGGTAAGATCTTGATATTACCATAGATCCCATATTTCCATATTAATTCCTTTCCCTTCCGTTCCTTTTATTTCCCCCTCTCCGTCTAATCTTCTTTACTTGGTTTTTAGATTGAATTAAAGTCGTTCCGATATACCCAAGACTAGCTTATCCTAAAAGTTGCATTCTTCTTTGTATAAACACTGTTGAGATGTGGTTCGCGGCACCAATGTCTCTGGCAAAATATAAATATGAATTTGCCACTCTCCACCAAGGTGTTATATGGGTACCCGGCAAAGATACGTACCATATGGTACATTTTCATCAGAATGCCACATGTCATTACGTGCATTACATCGCGTCTGAACTTTGAACGCATCGAGATACGCGTGGATCAAAAATGATGCTAGTGCTGCACATGACTTGCATAGCTGCCGCACAAAAACGCACGGCCGGGTGCGATAGAAAAAAAATAAAACAATAAACATGTGACTTGAATACAGGTTTGCCATTGGCTACATCTTGAATCAGTCTTATATCATCATCTATACATAGATTATTAGAATTGCCTTTGAGTTGATTTCTCGAAGGCCTTTGTGATCGTGTTTGAAAAGAAAAATAACATTTTGACAGTAACAGTTTCAAACATAAGGTTAAACACAAATTACTAAATTCTGCATAAGACTGCATCGATGTCACTATCGAACCTGCAGTCATACGGCTTTTCCATAACAGATCACAGCATTTGTGCCTATATACAGTAGGCTTGCGGGTGCACCATGCGAGAGAGAGGGAGGATTGAGGAGTCCTCAATAGTGGGGTAAAACCAAGTATAGACCTTTTCCATGGTGTATGCCATGAGTATTGCATATTTCATAATTTCCCATTAGGAATAAGAGGTCTCTAACATAACCACTGGAGAGGCATTGAGTTATCCAGGGGAAGGAGCATAGAAGGCTTGTGCCCCCTTAAAATCGAAATTTCGTCAACTTCTCCATTGAAATTCCACGATGATCTTTCTAAACCAATTATTTATTCTTTATACACTGAAGCAAATTTAAACTTACAAGATTCCACTTTAAATTCGGGGTAAATGCTGTTTAGTGTTAGATCTAGATGTATACTAGCCAGGCACACGAAATACAGTCGCTTCTACATGGTTGTTCCATTCGGCTAGTATCCCCGAAATAAAAATCATAATCCGCTTGGCAAGATTCAATCCGCTGAGTCGAAATGAGAACTTTGCACACACTGCGGTCTCTGTAACAGGTCCATATCTACCACTGATTATTGTCGGTATTTAAATGTCCCTGCAGCCAACATCAAATTCTGTAGAACTTTGCAGGAATTATGAATATGTCATGTATGTCCTATCTGTGAAATCTAAACGATAGCAGTGTCCTAATATTCAAATTATGCAAGGAAACCCGTTTACTTGCTAAACTTCACTGTTAGACACTATTGAGTGACTGACTGTTTTTTCTTCTTTGGTAATAACATACATAAAATGAGCTGTAAAGGGTACATGAACATTTGTTTACTTACATCAATGACCCACGTCTTGTAATGGCCAAAATTAAACTGATTGAATCTTTGCGCAGCACAAAACGTACGACCATTCGGTACAATGGTCTGAAAATCAGACTATTACTTACTGGCTCTATAGCTCTTAAGGCGATTCGACAACCAATAGTCGTTATTTTCACACTTCAAGACAATTTCAAGCCCCCCTTTTTTAGGGGAAGTTCTAATTTAACCTTTTCATTTGTTTGGCCTGCAAGTGGGACATAGTACCTTCAAACTGAATTGTAAAAGTGCGGGAGGTCTCGCAATGAAATGATTTATAGAACATTACTCATCGTTTTCAAAAATATTACCGTCGACTGATTAAATTAGATTGTATTAAATCAGGTAATGTTCTTTAGTCAGACAAAATAAATATGTTGTGACAGTGCAGAGAGCCCCTGACTGCCACGACGAACACATCACAGACGGAGATCTTCACACAAAATACATCTTTTCTTACTATTCTTGGTATCATATGACCCCACTTCGATGTTAATGTTAATCTGAGAAATTTCTACTTCACTGAGTTTTACTTGATAAACTTCTATTAGAATAGAAATTCACTTAAAATGAAAATGTTTCAGTCTTTGTGTTTGAAAAGTCGCGAAGTTCATACAGCCACCATTTCCCAGATTTGTATGGAAAGATCGTAGGTAATTATGGGAATTAATAAAAGTTTCTGCATATTCTAATACATAAAACAGCTTGTAAGCAGCCAATACTCAAATAGCAATTTACTTTTTTGTACGTTATTGCTCATGAATTAATAATGACCCTCCAACAAAGTTTCCCAGTCAATCCGCAATTTAATTTGTGAAAGTAAATCCCAGAGTATGACAGTTCACTGCGTAACAAAATTAACAGGTCCCCTATTTGTTGTTGTTGTTGTTGAAAGAGTCTGACGAATTTTCAAGGATAGTTCCTGCTTCTGACAAAGCTGCTCGGTGTGTAGTCGCAAAGAATCACCTTACTCTGTACATCGACCATTTCTCGGAATGGTGGATTACCTCCTTAATCAAGAGATACTCCATCGGTAAACGGCTCATCTGTACGCCATACGTTCCCCTGTCAATGTCCAGAGACGTCAGGAACCCCATCTGGCTCGTCATTAAAGACGACTTTTCAAGGAAAGAGGAAAGGAAAGAGGTAATTTTGTAACGAAATGTAAAAAAAACAGTCCGGTATATTTCTGGTCCAGGTAATGTGCAATTTTTTTTTCCCTTCTCATTTCGTCACGAAACTTTCCAATCTTGCACATCTCATAGTCAATTTCGTATTTGGTCATTCATTTTCAGACTTTGTCCATTCGATTTCATCATTTTGCATCTGAACTTCGTCAAAGTCAAATCAAGTTCATCATACTTGGCTACTAACGTACATTTATTGCATGAAACAATTTTGTCAGTTTGCAACCAATTTCGTTAGAGCATCATTCAAATACCTTATCCTATCCCCGGACAATTTCCCCATAGGATAGTTGTCCGGGAGGTAATTGTCCTAGAGGATGGTTGCCGTAGGGGTTAGTTCTCTGGGGGTAGTTATCCGGGGAGTAGTTGTCCTAGTGGGTAGTTGTCATGCGGGTAGTTGTCCGGGGGGGTAGTTGACCAAGGGGGTAGTTGCCCTATTTGGTAGTTGTCTGGGGTAGTTGTCCGGGGATAGTCGTCTTAGTGGGAGGTTGCCAGTGGCGTAATGAGCAAAAACGTTTTTTTTTTTTTTTTTTTAGGGGGGGGGGGCTGACAAAAAAAAAATCCGCAGCACCCCACTCTAACATGCAGGCCCCGCTGAACGTTTCGCAAAGTGGGGTCTAGGGGCGGAGCCCCCGAAGCTCAAGGCGTATGGGCATCGGTGGCGGATCCAGGAATTTCCTACCGGGGGCACAAAATGGCATGGGGTTAAATATATGTAAAACAAGCGGCGAGGGAGCGGAGCGACCAAGCGGGGGTGGGTCTGGGAGTAAGAAGCATTTGCAATTTTAGAACCAAATTAGACGCATTTTCAGGCACTTCCTGGAGTAATATGACGTAAAATTGCCACCTACCCCTTCCAAGAGCAGGGATCTTTTACAATTTGAGAACCACATTTGGAGCATTAATGTCCACCGGCACTTCCTGAGAAAAAAAACGAGGCCTCCTGATTGGTTAGAAGTTAGAGAAAAATGACCTGTCACGTCTTAAGACGTTGTATATGCTTTGATGCCGCAAAATGCACAAAGACGGTGGTCCGGTACTTCATCAGTAGTACTTGCAAACCTTTTCTCGAGTGTATAAACTGTGTCGTTGTCAGGGGCGTCGCTAGATCTTTGTAAGTGGGGGAGTGGGGAGGGTGTAGAGGCCACCGATTACGACAAATATATTAATGCCAATGTCCAAATAAATGTCTACAAATTTAATCCTATAAACCCGGGGCCAGAAAATTCGTTATTTTTTCAGTCTCCCCTCTTTCGCGCGAAGCGCGAAAACTTTGACACTTCATTAAAATATTAAAGAAGGAAGACGATTCGTTGCACCGTTCTCGACTCTTAATTCTAATCTGAATTCAGTTGCCCCCCCCCCCCGAAGCGCGGAAGCTTTGCCGTTTCATTGCCGTTTCAGTACCGTTCACTACTCTTAATCTTCTGAGTAGTCTGAATTCAATTTCCCCACTGGGCCCCTTAACGATACATGTGCAGTGTTACATGATGTAAGTATGGAACGCCCGGCAGTGCTTGTCACAGTTGCTTCTGGAAAATATCTTTTTACTAGTGTTACTGTTAGTGGCCCCGGCCCCTTAGCGAACATAAAAAACATATGCTCTTCCTGGCCATTTGGGAATGTGTCAGTTTGCAACAGAAATGGAGAAACGCGCATTTTGTTGAAAATCATGTGATACCCCGAACATTATATATCATTTGTATATGGAATTGAAAATAAGTCATGGTTCAATTTTATTTGGGGGGCTGGCGCCCCAAGCCCCCCCCCCCCCAACCAGTACGCCAGTGGTGGTTGCCCTAGGGGATAGTTGTCGTAGGGGTAGTTTTCCCAGGGGTAGTTGAATGGGGGTGGTTATCCAGGGGGTAGGTGTCCCAGAACCCCTGGCAATTGCTGGAGGTTATTGCACTGCCCTCTTGAAGAGCAGCATTATCTCAAAGTTTACTTATCATGATCTCTTATTAGTCTTTCCCCCCAATTATTATCACTATTATTATTGTCACTATTATTTTTTCAATATTGATTCATATGTTCAATCTTTTGCAGGATACCATACGAGAGTACAAGGCAGCCTTTCCCGGTGAGCAGTACTGTGTATATTGGAGACGGGGACCCCTACTTGTCAGACACCTGGAAAACGAAGACGAAGTGTCAAGACAGGTAAGAATCTCAATATAATTGATACTGTTGTTTCCCCCGAAGTAAATTATCCTGACAAACAAATCGTCCGTTTCTTATTCGACAGGTCCTAATATATATATATATATATATATATATATATGTTGTTACATTATCAAAGACACGGGCTAGAGCTTTCTTTAAGCGACGCTGACTTGATGTACTTTCTGCCTTAGCCTACTGTTCATTGCACAGCGCCATCTCATGGTCAATTTGCCAACATTGTGTAACCCAATACCTTGTTTCCGCTTCGCAGACAGAGGGCTGGAAGCAATACTTATCATTTTAGCGAGTTACGGGCATACTGAAGAATATGTATTTCACAGTTTTGTGGTTACGGGGCCATACTGCTACAGCTGACCCCAGATAGCGCTAGATGGGATTTTGTGGTAATGCTTTCAGTACGCTGTGGCTTTCATTAACACGTTAGGCGGACCAATGCATGAAATTACTTTGCGGGTTATTTATTTGAACGAACAACTTTATTCAGGATAAATTTGATCAGCAAAGCTATTTTTATCACGGTCCTGATTGAAATACAATGAAAATACACCACAATGAGAGTATGTAAGCAATAGATCACATTTCATAGGTAGACCAAAAAAAATCATGATACCAAGTTAAAGGGAGTGTATCATGGGAAATACTGGTTAATGCCATCTACGTCTTCTTTTGGACAACTGCACGTAAACAAATGGACTTGATTCACTGGGTCAGCGCACGCTAGCGTTCGCGAAACAGACCAAAGTTTTTCTTACGCTTCGGTTTCGCGTATGTTGCACGCACGTGAATGCTGCGGTCGCCTCGTCCGTAGTCGTATTACATCCGATTCGCCCCGAGTAGGGCCACGGGAAAGACACGCAGTCTCGTCATGACACACTCCCGTTAAGCCATGGTCCTAACCCGAGAAGTAGCCCGCTCGGCGGCCGGCAGCGGATTTTCCCCAAACATACAGATTTGTATTTCACTGATATGTTTCACTTTTACATCATTAGCAGCTTGTAAAGAGATATTACAAACAATTAGACTTTAATTATTTATTGCTTTGCCTCACCATTTATCAAGGGAAAAATATGACGGAATAATTACTGCGTACGCAGGGGGGGGGGGGGGGGGTTAACCCCCCCTCGATTTTTTGTTATGTGTATGTTTTATGTATGTTATTTTGGAAACCCCCCCCCCCCCCTTTTGAGATTGCCAATGGCTGACCTTAAAAAGGTGACCTTACCCCCCCCCCCCCCAACTGGACAAAATGTCAGATTTTTCAAATTTCGAGACCCAAAAAAAAAAATTCCTCTTACCTCCCCCCCCCCCCCCCCCCCCCCCCCCCCCCCCCGCTTATTCAGCGGCTGGCTGAGTCGTTGCGAAATTTTGGGCCCGATTTGAACCCCACCCCCCCCCCCCCTTGAAAAAAAGCCTGCGTATGTTGAGGTCTTAAAGTGTAACATGGTCTTAAAGTGTAACACGACTCCCTAGCTCCTGAAAAAATAGTCGCTGCGTGCGCGCGGCGCGTACGCACAGCTGTAGCTAGCTAGCTGTACATGATTGTATGTGTAATATGCTCGCTCTCGCTTATGCTACGGTCACAAATGGTTCGTACGAACGATAATTTCGTACGAATCTCCCTGTTTTTCCATTGTCTTCTCGAATTTCCATTGTCTGAAAATCGTTCGTACGGCGTTCGTAGCAGTTCGTAATGGCATTTGTGACCGAGGCTTAAATTGGGCTAACTAGCTAGTTGGCAGCAATAATTCAACATCTTAAAAAAGAGGGGAATAAAGACCGATCAGAGCACATAGTTCCATGAGTAGGTATTTTTTGTTTATCCCATACACAAAACGTTGCCAATATAGGAGGGAAAATGAGATAGAAAAGAAAAGGAAGATTAGAAAGAAAGTAAAAAGAATTAAATAAAAACGAAGACACATAATTATTTAAAAAAAAATTAATGGAAGAAATAAAGAATATGGGAAAAACGAACTACGAAAAAAAAGAAACATGAATGTTTTATTAAAGAAAAAATGAATTGAAAGGAAAAGAAATAATATGAATGAAAGGAAGACGACAGAAGAAGGGAAACGAGGAAGAGTTACATTAATACCATATGTCTTCTATTCTTTTTATTTTATTTATTTTATTCATTTTCAGTTCTGAATACAAAAAACATCAGTATACATTAAAACATACATAAAGAAATATGAATATATTTTAAACAGAACTGGCCAGTGCTCCAAGATAAACAAATGTTAATGCCTTGTGAGCGCTGACAATTAAGTAGATGTTCAAGCAAAATGCTTGGGAGTACCTGATAATGCAAACGTACAGCAAACAGATTAAGAGAAGAATATTAGGTAGAAAGAATGAAACAAAATGCAAATGGCAAAGGACGGTGTTTCAAGTGCTGTGCAGAGCAGTGATATAACGAAATCTTTGCTATATAAGGTATAAAATTGATAAGAAGACGAAGGGGATGGAAGAGAATTGGTTTGCGTCAACAAAAAATTATAGATAAAAGTAGGAATAATAAGCAGGGCCCAGGGAATGACTTTAGTAAGGATGCGAGGTGCTGACAAGCAAGGAAAAAGTAGGAAAAACACAGATCCTAAGATAATAGGTCCTGTAAATTTCCTGAGTGTGAAAAACGAAAACAAGCCATTATAAAAAAAAGGAATTATATAGAAAGAGAAAAGGGTCCTCGTCTCTTGACAAACGTAGGCCTAAAAAGAGTTTCTAATACACTGGCCAGGATAGTAATGCAGCTGTTTGATGTGCTAGCTAGCTAGGTTTCAAAGTACAAAGTGCGTCTGCGAGCTCCACGTACGCATGTTCAACGCAGGGACTATTTTTTCAGGAGCTAGGGAGTCATGTTACACTTTAAGACCATGTTACACTTTAAGACCTCAACATGCGTACGCCACTGCCACAGTATATATAAACGCTGTTTCTGTGTTGAAGCGCTTATACGTGGTCTTGACGAGGTTACTTGGTTCTCGTTATAATATTATTTAAGGCAAAATGATTCAAACATTGGCCATAGGGGTTAGGCTCGACTAGCACATGTGCTATTATCTGGCCCCTTTACCAACCAATAGTTTCTCTTCTTGTATATGTGAACTATTGTATGAAATGTATTGCTGTTGGTAAATAAATCAAATCAATCAATTGAATTCATGGTGTCACTGTTAGATTAGAATGTACCATGACACAATTCCTTTAACTTCGTAGGATGTTAATTGATGGTTATCTCTGATTTTCTTAGGAACTTGAAGTACGTGCTTTCTTTGACATGACGACCAATCGGATGCCGTTTGCTCTTCAGTCACGTGAACAAATAGTATCCGGAGTTCTCGTCACGCTCATCTTGAAGCAAACAATCACGAAGCGTATCGCCTTCCAAGTACTCTACAACGGTAATATCAAGGGCATGAATTCCTTTTTTGGGGGGTGGGGATTGCTGCAGTGCTGGCAGAGATAAAGGTATTATTGTGCAGTTTCAGGAATGATTATTTTCCTGGGCTTCGGACAAGCTGTGAAAAACAGCAGATTTAACACAAAAATAACATTCCACAAACATTGTTGTTTTCAGGCGATTTTAATGACTTGTGTAAGAAAGACGTGAGATTTTACGAATTTAAAAAACGCAATTTTATTGATACTGAACAAAAATGCTCCTGAAAACAAAAATGAACTCTTTACCAGTGTTGTCGATCCTGATACAAATTTGTCATGTGAAAAGATTCTACTACTGCTGGTACCAGTGAATTTGACCCCGCATCATTAGAAGTATGCTAATGCGTATACATTGGGCAAGCCTGTATGTATGTCAATATTATTTATATTAAATGTACATTATTTTTACGTGCAATGCTATACAGTTCATTTGGTGTAGCTAAAGCATCGTTCCAAGAGACTCTAATTTGGAATAATTATCAGTTCAGGCTAATCGCTTCTCATCACTTTGATATCATGTATTCACAATTTAGATGTGCTGCATGAGAATCAAAGTCCCCAATCAACTCCGAGAGAATCTGCATCGTCCAAAGGCAAAGCTGAACCAACTGATGGTGGACGGGGAACATCCAAATGTAAGATTAGAAAAAATATATATTAATACTATTTTCCTTTTTGATATGCAGAGCATCGTTCAACGAAACCGTCATGGGTAAAAGTGAAAAACGTGTGTCAAAATTAACACGCATTCAATTTGATGTCGGCGAGCTTGTTATATGAAAACATCTCCTCATTGTAAAGAGACGATTTGAGGGTCGACTTGCGATAGATAACGGATCAGTCAGAGTTCTTTACAACACAGGGCGAAGTCTGGTTTTAATAATTTTTTAAAAGCTTTTTTTACGTTGCTTTTTTTAGATGAAAGTAGTTCTACTGAAGTCCTTACAAGGCCTAGGCCATTAACTCCATCATCGATAGAGTCACCGTCATGTGAACATGACTACCAAGTCACACATGATTTGGTAACAGAGACAGAGACAGTTGGTAAGGAGTTGAAAGATAAAGTCATGTTCTGGGCTCCGTAACAAAACAAATGTCAATTGTACCTCCAAAAAATTAAGTTTATCTCCTCGATCAATCGTAAATTTAAGGTGACATTTGATGTTATGTTGCAGATAGTAACGAACAAACACCCTTTTGACAAAACATCAATCTATATATGCTACACTTGTCCGATGTGTAAAAGTAGGTAGGATACCTGAAATGGTTACTGGAACTTGAACGGGTTAATAATATATTAAGTACTTTGCAAGCACATATAATTGTGATATACGCTCATTTCCTTTACACGCTCTTATAAAGTATCCATAGTACCTCCTACGCTACAGCATGAGCTGCGTTGTCGGTTGAACAGAGAAAGCCCAGTTTTTGATGACTGGAGGGGTCTTGCCAATCAGCTGGGACTTGGAGACTACATACAAACACTGGGGCAGTGCAAAAACCCGACTGAAGAACTACTCGTTCTTGCTGAGAGTCAAAAGAAGATTCAGAACCTTGGGGACCTGGCTAAGGCGTTCGAACGCATGAATCGTGGGGATTGTCAAGAGCTATGTGAGGACTATGCGTTTGAGAGAACAATGTCGGCTGATCTTTGGAAGGATCAAATGGAAGATGATGACACAGACACCAGTGATTAGAAAACAGACTTAATCTGTTCCATATCACCCTTTAATCCAGGGTCTATGGCTCGTTATTTGGACAACCTATAAAAACAGCACTTTATGGTTGTTGTAAAAACACAACCATTGGATTTGCTCGAAGAATAATAAAGGTATACTTTAAGGTCGTATTCCCCTGATTTATTTAAGCCATATTCAGGGTATAAAATTCATGTTTAAAAGAAAACTTAGAATGACAGACCTATTTCCTTTTTGAACCTGCATTTATGGACAAAATTCTGAATCCAGCGTCAGGTTTAAATACTAGCACAATTCGGGCCTATAAAAGTGACTAAACATTAGTTAAAGGGAATATATGCATGTTTGTCGGATATATTATTCCCCAATATTGCGTAAACCTTATTCAATTTGGAGTACATTATACCTATTGTGTAGACGCTTACCCTCTTATTATCTGCTTCGCTGCATCAAGATTGCTTTTAAAAGAACGAAGAAGTGAGATTCACTGTTGGAATATTCATCGATTTTAAGAAAGCAATTTTGACACATTTAATCATAAAACTACTAGCGAAGCTCTCGTATAATGCCACTCGAGGTTACCTCTCGCATGGTTTAAGGACTATCTCAGTAGCAGATCTCATATTGTTCAATGTAGTCAAACGTTATTTGAATGGAATAAGATAAGATGTGGTGTTCCACCAGGATCAGTACTAGGGCCAACTTTGTTTTTAACTATATAAATGATCTGCCATCATTAACTGATTATTTCAATTTATTGCTGTTATTTTTGCAAATGATTCTAACATAAGTCACACTTATCAAGCTGACCAGTGCGAAATTAATGTGAATGAAGTAGTTTACAACACACAGAAAAACTGGCACATTGCTATAAACAAACTTCAACTAGTTCAATGAAACTTATATCATGTTCATAAGTAGTATGCGTAAAAACAGGTATAAATGGTAAACTGGAAATAGCTTGATAGGATATCAAGGAGGTTGATGTTGTCAATTATGATACACGTCTGCCATGGAATAGTCATATTCGTTATGTAAATCAGTGTATCAGGATTGCAACATTTCGTTCCTAGGCGTACTTTGACATTTTCCATTATCATATAACACGTGGATAAAACCACACAGGTGTGGGGAAGCAACATAAGGTTAGCCTATTAAAGGAAACCAAAACCTTCGTACTAAGTAATTTTTATTGTAAAGTTTAAGATATTTGAAAAATATCAGTGAAAATTTGAACAAAATCGGGCAATGAATAAGGAAGTAAGAGGTTTTTTAAATGACTAGTCACTAGAGGGCGGTATTCAATTTGATGACATCATCTGTGGACAACTCTCCATGCCTTTTGTACATCAAATTTCAAGTTTTTCCTTTTTTCTTGTGATTGAGATAATGTGCTCCCCCGAAAGCAAGATATAGAATGCAAAATGATATTCTACTTCACATGTTATGAAGTCGGATCAAGAACACAAATAAATACGAAGAAAACAAAAAAATTGTGAAATTTTATGTACAAAAGGCATGGAGAGTTGTTCACAGATGATGTCATCAAATTGAATACCGCCCTCTAGTGACTAGTCATTAAAAAAAAGCTCTTACTTCCTTATTCCTTGCCCGATTTTGTTCAAATTTTCACTGATTTTATTCAAATCTTTTAAACTTTACAATAAAAGTAACTTAGTATGAAGGTTTTGGTTTCCTTTAAGGAGCATAATGTATTCACAGAAAATGGCAGTTCGTGCTTTTTTCATTTAGAGAGGCTCCGACTCGCAGGCCCAGGTTTAAAACCAGCTGGCTGATCTTACTTTCACATTCGTACTATCCGAACCTCGCGAGTCTTCTCATTCTATTGTATCCCAAGTTGGCCACTCAGTATTCAAATTTGCATTTCTTTTTTATTTAAAATCTTTATATATCAAATTGAAATCCAACTACCACATAAAACTGTGAATATTGATGTGCATCTCCTCTTTCTTTTCTCTTCTTTTTTCTGTCTTCTTCCCCTTTTACCAATATTTTGTTCCTCCATATTTGTATTATTATGTATCCTTTGAGGGTAGTCATACTATCAAGCTTTGCTTATTTTGTCAACCCTCCTATTTGATGTTCTCGATTAGTTACACCCAGCCTTACTTTATTCTACATATATTCTTTTGTCATGTGTAAATTTGCAATATTTGTTTGTTATATATTTGTAAAAATGCAAGAGAAAAAGAAAATCAAACAGAAATAAATAAATCAATTCAAATCAAATCAAATCAAATTACTCATACAGCTCAATTACTTTCATGTTTGATCTGTTTAATAAAAGTGTGTCTTATATTTTGATAGATTACTGTGATATTCTAGAGTATAGCCACTCAACCGGGCAAACAGAAGGTTAACAATTACGTCTGCAAAAATTTAGAACGACACATGGTCGATCTCCATTGTCTCTTGTGGTTAGTTACTTGATTACCTATTAATGTCAGATTCTGTTACAACACATTTGTTGAACAAATCATGAATCAAAAATCCATGCAAATAGTCTGTATGTGTACAACAATTATATTTCGTATTTTGTAAGACATTGTTAAAGTTATATATTTGTATAGTATTGATTGCAATAGTAAATTAATTTCTTTGTTTGTGTTTTGCTTTCTGAAAGTAACTTGTACAAAATACATTGTTGAGCTGTGTATAAGGCGTTAGGGTCGACTAGCACATATGCTATTATCCGCCCATTTTACCAACCAATATTTTCTCTTCTTGTACATATAAATATCGTTGTATGGAATAAATGGTAATTATTTGCTTTTCGTAAATAAATCTATCAAATACAAAAATCTAATAAAAATAATAAACACTGACAGGATTGTAAGCAGAAAAGTGATGTAAATGTTTATGGAAGTGAATTAACATCAACTCAAATCACATGATATAAAATGAATTCAACATTTGAAAGTATCTAGAAGGAACCACAGGTATTAAATTGAATATTGTGTTTAAGATTACTAAAACAATTAGCTCCTGTGGCCAGGAGCAAGGCAAGACCAGCGATTTTATTGCCTTTCATATGCGAGTATCCTTTTTTTTTAAATGTCATTAAAAACAAAAAATATATATTGGAGAGACGAAATCTTTATAAAGAAGACAACTAAGGAATTGAGGAAGAAATCTGCCAAGATAAAGGGGATCCCTCATAAAAAAACTGAACATAATTACGTTTTGCGTACTGAGATCCTTCTCATTCAAACGTTTATTACAAATGGGTTCGTCTTTTATGTTATTTTATTCGACACTTATTCTTCTTCTACTATCAAACTGTTTATGTATTTTTTTGTGTACATATATATTTTTAATTGCATTGGATTAATTAAACTTTTATGTATATCATGATGATATTCGTTATAGATAGGTATGATAGGCGCTCCTTTGTTATGAAGTTCATTAATTTTGTATGAAAGCAAACAAAAAAGAAACTCATGATTGCAAACGTTTGAATAAATCGGTCAAATAATAAAGCAGTTATGAATGTTTGAAAAATGATATCTCTAAATCTATATGCGAATCTCAAATTGGCAATTGGGTCAATGGACTGTGATGTATTCGTGGACAATTCTTTCGTTGTTGTGTACAAAAATATCAGGATTTTCTGTTTTTCTCCTTAGTGCCTTCTTCCATGGGGCACTCCTACATACAATGTATTATGGATAGCACATTACATTATATATTTTATATGATATGTATTTTTATTTGTGTTTGAAATAAATTGAATTGAATTAAGTTGAATATATTGTGAGAATCTCAGTTTGAAAAGAAATGACATATTTGCACACCCAATGACGTTAGATTACCAGTCATTCATAAAGGGCATTGACTGGAACGCGGTCCTATACAGAGTGAGTCAGAAAAAATGTCCCACTTTGTACAAGTTGTAATGTTTGAAGTATGAATATTTAATCATGGGTTTCATGCTATTCTTGATAGAGTTATCCTCCTAGTACATTAAGGTACCATTTTCATTTGAATCTCTGCATGCATGACTGAACATCAGACAATCTTTACAAGACTGCCAGATCTCACTTGCGCCAAGTTACCGGGTGAGGAATAAAACAGTGCATTAAACAAAGACAGTCAGACAGACACACACACACACACACGCACACACACACGCAAACCCACACGCACACACCGTGACAATTGTTTCATAATTTCCCCTTTTCTGATTAAGCAATGATTTTTATCAAGATCGTTGAATGTTTAAGTGGCATAGCCCTGACAATATTTCCCTTTAGTACAAATTCACTACCACCATCATGTCATCATCATCATCATCATTGTCATCATCTTAATCTTCATCATCATCATCATCATGAAGCACAACATCCGACAATACGCACCAAGAGGACAGCAGCCACTCAACTTTCCGTATGAGAGGTAGAATTCCCGTCAAAAAGTAACAGTTTGGGTGGGCCTTGTCTGTCTGGCAGTCTGTGTTCAAAACACTATTTTATTCCTCATCTAGCTACTTGGTGCAAGTGAGATCTGTCAGTCTTGTAAAGAATGTCTGATGTTCAGTCATGCATGCAGAGATTCAAATGAAAATGGTACCTAAATGTACTGGGAGGATAACTCTATCAAGAGATATCATGAAATCCACGATTCAATGTTCTTACTTCAAACAATACAACTTCAAAAAGTGGGAATTTTTTTTTCTGACTCACTCTGTAGAGCTCTCAATGCTTCATCAGTGAAGGGTTTTATACACAAATAATTTGGCAGAAAGAGAATAAATTGCTGAGATTATTACATGTATCATGCGTGTTTGTATTTGACAACACTGAAAGTGAACGCTAATCAGTATACGCTCTTAGAATTTAATTGCATGTAGGTAGCTGCTGGTTGTTTAGAGAACTACCCAATGACAATGTTTTTAACAATTCAGCGCCACAGGTTTTGACCATTCTAGAAGCAATTTACTTACAACAGATATATATTTCATACCATGAAGCAATACATGTTGGGGTGATATTCTGAAAACTTCTGATTTTCGGAATACTGAATTAAAGGTATAGTTAGGGTATTCAACCCACAAATGATCCTTCAGCAACGACTTTCTCGGATCCAGTACTCCAGTTTGTATAAACAATTTGACATGGACAAACCTAGGTAACTTTAAACAAAAGTTAAGATATCTGAAGATGTTTGAGGTGATTCGAACCATGTGCTAATTACGAACTGGTCTACACATTATTCTACACAGACCGATTTAATTGTTGATGTTTATATGTGACCAAGCCTATCTAACCTTATATCTCAGTCATACCAATGCGACCGATACCATACTGACTACTCATCAAATTAAAATATTCCCCTATTATATTAAACTCTACCCGTATTATCCAAATCCCTTTTTAATTCATGCAAAAACTATTGCCTTTGTGACCCCTTTCCTCTTACTGGAGAATACGCATTTACAATGTATCATAATTTCTAACCCCGGTTCAATATATCCCGATTTGATCTGAAATTAAAGAAAGAACCTTGAATTCTAAATGTAAATCAATCAACACAAGAACACCTATACTGTGAAAAGTACCAATAACAACTTCAATCCCACATTAAACTCAATATGTTTCTTGCAAAATAATACCCACAGATTTATCCTTGCAATCGGAAAATATCTGGGATAGAAAAGAAAAAGGAAAGAAAAGAACAAGAAAGGATAGATTGTTAAAATTCATCACTATAACAATAATACATTCCGAAAACTTGTCTTTGGAGGACAGTGACATAACAATCACGAACCATAATATTGTCTGCTGAATGGAACAAAAAAATAAAGGTGATGTTTAAGTAGCTGCAGTCCCCAGAAAAGATCCATAAAGAAAATAGAAGTAAACCTTATTCTTGTAATACGTACTACAACAAATCAAATACAAAGACATCCACGTGCACCCAGACCAGAGCAGAGCACCGATTACATTATCCACAGAGGCCAACAATAAGTCAGTTTGAACTCGTTGGAGCCGGTACGAAGCCGGTGTGCCAGTGTGACTGGGGTATTAATCATACCTCCAAACCGACTTCAAATCGACCGATTCTTAGCGATTCGGGGCAATGTTATAGTGTGTCCGATCTTTAGTCGGTCTGGCATCTTCTGTTAGTTGAACCACACATGAATCAAAATTTGTCTTTTTTATTTTTAGAACTCATTCTCAAGATATAGGATGATAGTCCATTTTTTTTTAGTAAAAAAAATTCTGAGAATGTATTCAATATGAGAATTATGAAAGTAATACATTTTGAGCAAAGTACATAATATATGTACATGGAGAAAGACGAATGACTAACACTTTGTTAGCATCTCATAATGCTCATTATTGATGGAGATATACTGACAAATTTGGTTTATATTCTGCCACTTCTAGATCAATGAAGCGAGTACTCTACATCAGCAGGTTACAGAATTACACATGTAGAGTTTGAAAGAAAAGCGATGGTTGAGATTGTATTCATTTATTTTCCTCTGTCCTTTTCATCTTTCTCTCTTTTTCCTGTTTTCTCTCATATTTCTTAGTATTCGATGTGTTTGTTTGTGTGTGTGTTTATGTGCGTGGGGAAGGGGGGGGGGCACGTCAACCTAGCACTGGTTATGAATGAGGCGTAATGAAATATTGATCCGCCATGTTCTTTTTCTTTCGCGCAAAATTAATCTGAAACCAGGTATAGTTCAGGCCAAAAGAAATACAGAGAAATGGCAAGGCAATAGGACTGTGTTGTTGCAATACGCAGCACAGTAATGTAGGCAGACTTCTACAGCTGAATACGGATCTGAATGCAAAGTTCAATTTATGTAATGCTTTCATATAATCACGCTTGAGTGTTCCTTCAGAAAAGACCAAATATCATCGGTACTACAGGGTACAGGCTAATTTACACAGTAGTTCAATGTTACATTACAATAAAAAAAACATGATGTTTTGAGAGCACGGTGATATATTATCATCAAGAGAAAAACGTTGTGGGTGTGAATTGCGTTAAACATGGCGCTGTTTTCAGCAGCAGCAAAAGGAGACTTCCTGAAGATACAATCATTAATCGACTCGGAGGACAAGTCAGAGGATTCGGGAGGAGTTGATGTAAACTGCTCGGATAAGTCTGGCCAGACACTCCTTCACATTGCTTCGGAAAACGGACATTTGCAAACGGTTAAATGCCTTACCCATCATGGAGCAAAAGTGAATGTAGTCGATGCTAACCTACAGACATCGGTTCACTTATGCTCAAAGAAAGGCCATCTTCATGTGGTAGAGCTGTTAGCGAACGAAGGAGCAGATCTTGATGTTGGTGACAAAGATGGGTTTACAGCTCTTCACATAGCATCAGTCGAAGGTCATGTTGACATTGTCAAATACCTTGTTAATAAAGGGGCAGACCTAGGGAGAATTGCTAATGATTACTGGACCCCTCTACACCTTGCTTTATACAGTGGCCATCTTGACATAGCAGAGTACCTTTTGACAGAAGGAGCCAATATTAACACGTGTGGTAAAGGTGGATGTACAGCACTACATGATGCATCACAAACTGGAAATATAGATGAAGTGAAATATCTAATCAGTCAAGGAGCAGAGCTGGATAGGAGTACCGACGATGGTAAGACCGCACTTAGTTTGGCTTCATTCAAGAGTCATCTTGATATCGTCAAATACCTTGTTTGTAAAGGGGCACAGCTTGACAAATGTGACAAAAAAGGCAGGACACCCTTGTCTTGTGCTTCTCAAAAAGGCCATTTTAAAGTCGTCAAGTATATCGTGAGCAAAGGAGCAGACATTACAAATGGTGATAAAGATGGGATAACAGCTCTTCATAGAGCATCATTCAAGGGTCATCTTGGTATTGTCAAATACCTTGTTAGTAAAGGGGCACAGCTTGACAAATGTGACAAAAACGACAGGACACCCTTGTTTTGTGCTTCTCAAAAAGGCCATCTCGAAGTCGTCCAGTATATCGTTAACAAAGGAGCAGGTATCGAAATTGGTGATAAATATGGGATAACTGCTCTTCACATAGCTTCACTCAAGGGTCATCTTGCTATTGTCAAATACCTTGTCAGGAAAGGTGCTGACCCGGGAAAACTTGCTAATGAAGAGGACCACTATGACTACCTTCGCAGTATTTTTGGTAGTGGGGCTTTACCTAGCTATATGCCCCCATACTCCCGAACATACGATCCATATCTTACCAGTCCACAAGACATCTCTCGCTCCTCGAGGAAGAGCATCAGAGAAGAGACAATGATTATAAGTCTCGACGAGTACAGCATCAAGGTTTCACTTTCACCAGAAGATGAGGACAGAGCGAAATATATCACAGCAGAAGCATTGACAACCGTTCCACATGACTTAAACCTGAACAAAGACGAAGTTATCATCTCAGTTGGGCTCAAGCTATCCCCTCCTGGTCTTCAGTTTAAAACTCCGGTGGAAGTCACGGTCTCGCATAGCGCTATTTTCACCAACCCAGACAAGGCAGAAATTGTGCTATACACCCGAAGGACTGGTGAGATATTCCTATTACCAAAGATCCCATATTTCGATATAAATTCCTTCCGTTTCTTTTATTTCTCTCTCTTTGTCTAATCTTCTTTGATTCGCTCTTAGATTTATATTGAATTGAAGGCGTATCGATATACATAAGACAAGCGTATGCTAAAAGTTGCCTTCTTCTTTGTATAAAAAAAACTGTTGAGATGTGGTGGTCTTGTGGATACGTCACCGGACTGCAGATCACAGAATTCATGTTCACGCGGCAGTCTCTGTAACAGGTCCATATCTACCACTGATTATTGTCGGTAATCAAACTTTGACCTGAACTTTCAAAGTGTGAGAGGTATCGCGATAAAATGATCTAGTGTACATTTCTCATTGTATTCAAATAAATAGGCGTTGACTGATTAAATTTAAGTGTATTCAATCAGTTAATGTTTTTTGGTCAAACAAAAGAAAAACGGAAGGGAAAGGGAAAATATGTTGTGGCAGTGTAAAGAGCCCCCTGACTGCCACGACAAACACACAGCAATTATGACAGAGATCTTCACACAAAATTAATCCTTCCTATACTATTCTTGGTATCATAATGACCTCACTTTAATGTTGATGTTCCTCTCAGAAAGTTTTAATTTTAATACTGAGTTTTACTTGATAATCTTCTATTATAAAAGAAATTCGCTTAAAATAAAAATGTTTCAGTCTTTGTGTTTGAATGACTTAAAAGTCACACAATTCCTACAGCCGCCATTTTCAAGATTCTTGTGGAAAGATCGAGGGGAATTATGAGAATGATTTAATGCATAAAACATTTTTAATAGCCAATCACCAAAAAGCAATTTACATGTTTTTACGTCATTGATCGTTAGTAAACAATGACCCTCTAACAAGGCTCCCCAGTGAACCCGCAAAACTTGCAGAAAAATACTTGCTTTCTTTATTTGTGAAAGAAATTCCAAGAGTATGAAAGTTCACTGCGTAACAAAATTAACACGGTCCCTTATTTATTTTTTTATTTTTTTTGACAGAGTCTGATGAATTTTCAAGGATAGTTCCTGCTTCTGACAAAGCTGCTCGGTGTGTGGTCGCAAATAATCACCTGACTCTGTACTTGGACCATTTCTCGGAATGGTGGATTATCTCCTTAATCAGGAGATACTTCATCGGTAAACGGCTCATCTGTACGCCATACGTTCCCCTGTCAACAGCCAGAGATGTCATGAACTACATCTTGCTCAATATTAAAGACGACTTCTGCGGCATGAAAGAGGTAGATTTATCATGAATTAACAGTTCGGTATATTTTTGGCGCCTGTTATGGGTATTTATCTTCTTTTTTTCTTCATTCAATTTCGTCTCAGAACTTCCTAATTTTGCACATATCATAGTCTATGTCGTTCTTGGTCGTTCATTTTCGGACTTTATCGATTTCATCATTTTGCTTCCAATTTCGTCTAAGTCAAATCACAAAAACAACAAATATTGAAAAATCACAAATATAATAATTCAAACCAAATAAACGTTTTACATATTGAAGTAATTAATCAGTTCGAGACTCATACAAAATTCATCACCCATTTTTGTGGAGGTGTCGTGGTATATTCGTTCATTCACTTGACTCCGAATCCAAGGGTTGAGGGTTCGAATGCCAGCCCGGCGCTAACGTTAACGTTCATTGACAAGACATTTATCCATATTTGCCACCCAGGTGTATCCGAGAACCTGCAAATGTTGGAGTATATTGCAGTGCCCTCTGGAAGAACAAAATTATTGCAATTGTTATTATTGTTGTCAATATCATTCTGCCAAATATGGATTCAATCTGTTCAACCTCTTGCAGGATACCATACGAGACTACAAGGTAGCTTTCCCTGGTGAGCAGTACTGTATATATTGGAGACAAGGACCCCCTATTTGTCAGACATCTGGAAAACGAAGACGAAGTGACGAAAAAGGTAAGAATCTCAATATAATTGTTACTGTTGTTTCCCCCAAAGGAAATTATTCTGACTAACAATCTTTCGTTACTTATTCTGCAGGGCCTAATATAAATTGTCCAAATTACCAAAGAAACGGGCTAGAGTTTTCTTATAGCAACACTGAACTGATGAACTTTCTGCATTAGCATACTGTTCATTGCACAGCGCCATCTCATTATCAATTTGCCAACAATGTGTAATCCAATACCTTGTTTCCGCTTCGCATCTACAGAGGGCTCGAAGCGATAACCATCATCGCAGCGAGTTACGGAGCGGAGCCATACCTGGTCGCGCATATTTTTTTACTCAACTGTTTATCCATTTTCGCGAAAAAAATTCATAGAAGTGCTCTGGTGTAAGAGTCTAACGGTCAGCACGCACGTACCATCACGGTAGGTATCACCAAAGAGATACTCGTTTGTATCACCAGCAGCAATATAGTACATGCATATACACACAGGGAAGGGAAGATGATAGAAAAGATAAAACATTACAATGAAATACATAAGAAGAGTGGAGAGAATATGGAGAAGGAAAAACAAGGAAATACATGACAGAAGAGAAGAGGATAGATTAATTAAATAAGGAAAAACAACTCGAAAATACAAAGGAGAAAAGGATAAATTCAAGGAAAAACAAAGAAATACATAACGAAATACATGTAGAAGGGGATAGATTGAAGGAGAAACGAAGGGAAAACAAAGAAATACGTAGCGAAAGAGTGGGGCACGGGGGAGCTTGTGCCCCCGAAAATTTCCAAGATCGGTTGAACTTTTTTAGACCCCTCCCCAAGACGTCAATCAATTACATGTATGTGCCCCCCCAAAAAAAAAAAAAAAAAAAATAAAACTCTGGCTACGGCCCTGGTCACGCGGACCGATGCATGAAACTACTTTGCGGTTACTAATTGGTTCTCGTAAAAATATTATTTTAGGAAGCTCGATTCAAACATGGGCCATAATTTATGGTATCACTTTTGAATTAGAATGAACCATGATAAAGTTCCAATACCTTCGTAGGGTGTTAATATTGATGGTTATTTCTTTTAATATTTTAGGAACTTGCAGAATGTGCTTTCTTTGACATGACGACCAATCGGATGCCGTTCACTCTTCAGCAACGAGAAAAAGTAGTGTCCGGAGTTCTCGTCACTTTCATCTTGGAGCAAAAGATCACGAAGGATATCACATTCCAAGTATGGTACAATGGTAATGCCAAGAGCGTGATTTCTTGTTGGGGAGGTGAATAGATTAAAGACTTCCACTGGCAGTGCTGGCAGAGAAGATCGTATTTTGGGGCTGGAATGGTTATTTGCCCAAGCTTCGGACAAGCTGTGACAAAACCGATTTAACCCAAACATTACTTCCCACAATCATTTTTCTTTTCAATGACTTGTGTAATAAAGACATGATATTATACGAATTTTAAAACGCATTTTTATTGATACCGGATGTATGCTCAGGAAAACAAAATTAAATTTTGTACCAGTTTTGTCGATCCTGGTATCATTTTTTTCATGTGAAAAGATTATACTACTGCATCTCATGTACCACTGAATTTGACCCAACATCATTGAAATGTTGGTATTTCGTTTATATTGGGCCACCCTGTTTATGTCTATAGGCCTATATAAATAATAATTAAGACAATTATAATCGCGTTTAATCATGTTGATATAATGTATTCACAATTTAGATGTGCCGCATGAGAATCCAAGTGCCCAATCATCTCTGACAGGATCTGCATCGTCCAAAGGCAAAGCTGAACCACATGATGTTGGACGGGGAACATCCAAATGTAAGATTTTAAAAATAGATATTATTATTATTTTTCCTTTTGATATGCAGGGCATCGTTTCACAAAACCCTCATGGGTACAAGTGAAAAATGTAGGGTAAAAATAAACACGCATTAAATAGAATGTCGGCGAGCTTGTTATATGCAACAATGTCATAATTGTAAAGAGACGATTTGAACAAAATCGAAAAAATGACATTATATTTCTGCTATTCTGGTTCGATTCTGATTTGATTTTGATTAAACATTGTATTTTCAGCATCTCAGCTCCCCGTAGAGCTGACGAGAAGCAAGCAACATCTTGAAACGATAATTTCAACATCACCTGAGCCTGCAGACACAAAGGGTAAGACTATGTCCTATCAGGAGCGGTCACGACTGGAGGAATACATATGAATATGTATATATATCCTGTGATATCCTGTAATGTATTATCAATGTGTTTCTAAACCGTATAATATTTACTCTTTCAATTGACAATTTGTCGCTACATGTTCCATGATTTTATCTCAACCATTTCAATATCCCAAACTAATATAATATAATCCGAGGGTCGACTTGCGATAAATAACGGATCAGTCAGAGTTCTTAACAACACAGGGCGAAGTCTGGTTTTAATCATTTTGTAAAAGCTTTTTTACGTTGCTTTTTTTCAGATGAAAGTAGTCCTACTGAAGTCCGTACAAGGCCTAGGCCATTGACTCCATCATCGATAGAGTCACCGCCATGTGAACATGCCTACCAAGTCACACATGACTTTGTAACAGAGATAGAGACAGTTGGTAAGGAGCTGAAAGATAAAGTCGTGTTCAGGGCTCTGTAACAACACAAATGCAATTGTATCTCCCAAAAAATAATCTTATCTCCTCAATCAATAGTAACTTTAAGTTGACATTTTATGTTACAGATAGAAACGAACGAAACCTTTGGCAAAACATTTTTGTTAATAATTATGCTACGCTCGATCCATGTGTAATAGTGGGCAGGCTTCCTGAAACGGTTGCTGGAACTTAACCGGGGTAATAATATCTATAGCCCTTTAGAAGCGCATATATTGTGATATACGTTTATTCTTTTTAAGTCCTCTACGGAAATTTGAACGATTTAATTAATTAATACGTCATATCATCTTTGTGTTCGTTATGTTTAAAGCTTTGACGTCATCGAAAGTGCCCGTCTATTCATTAGAGTATGCAGCAGAAGGGGCAATGGGAGTCTTAGCCCCACTAGCATGGTTTAACGTGGTGTTAATCATTTTCTAAAACCTCCTTTTAACGTTGCTTTATTTCAGACGGAAGTAGTCCTACTGAAGTCCTTACAAGACCTAGCCCTTTGATTTCATCGGCAGATCCACTGTCACGGGAACATGCCTACCGAGTCACACATGATTATGTAACAGAGACAGTAGCCCCACCAACGTGTGCGGCAAACATTGTCCAAGAATTGGTTCCAGGACTTTCAGCCCACCAAATGCACCCGCGTTCTGGGGACGTCTATAATATTATCAACGTCAAAGAGATGGTCATCAACAATCCCAAAGGGAATCATTCTGAAGGAAATACTGTTGCCCCTGCCCCTGTTCCAATTTCTTCCATAGTACCTCCTATGCTACAGCATGAGCTGCGTTGTCGGTTGAACAGGGAAAGCCCAGTTTTTGATGACTGGAGGGGTCCTGCCAATGAGCTGGGACTTGGAGACTACATACAATCACTGGAGCAGTGCAAATATCCGACTGAAGAACTACTCGTTCTTGCTGAGAGTCAAAAAAAGATTCAGAACCTTGGGGACTTGGCCAAGGCGTTCGAACACATGAATCGTGGGGATTGTCAAGAGCTCTGC
Organism: Strongylocentrotus purpuratus; assembly: GCF_000002235.5. Classification (NCBI taxonomy): domain Eukaryota; kingdom Metazoa; phylum Echinodermata; class Echinoidea; order Camarodonta; family Strongylocentrotidae; genus Strongylocentrotus; species Strongylocentrotus purpuratus. Next base: position 11,831,431 of record NW_022145601.1, read on the forward strand.
GAGAACTATGCGTTTGAGAGAACAAAGTTAGCTGATCCTCGGAAGGATCAAATGGAAGATGATGACACAGACACCAGTGATTAGGGAACAGGCTCAATGTGTTCCACATCACCCTTTAATCCAGGGTCTACGGACAACCTGTGAACATAGCAATATATGGTTGTTGTAATCCACCTACAGCCTGTCATTTGGTTTAGAAAACCACAATCATTAGATTTGCTCGAAAAATTTAAAGCTAAAGAAAAGGTATACTCTAAGGTTCGTACTCCCCTGATCATTGAAGACTTATCTAGAGAGGAAATATCATGTTTAAAATAAAACTTAAATCTTAGACCAATTTCCTTTTTGAACCCGCTTTTTAGACAAAAGTCTCATTTCAGCGTCCGGTTTAAATATTAGTACTATTCAGGCCTTTGAAATTGACCAAACATTGGTCAAAGGGGAAATATGCATGCATTTTGGGTATATTACTACCCAATATTGCGTAAACCTTGTTCAATTGTGAGTACAATATACCCATTATTGTGTAAACGCTCGCCCTCTTGTTATATGTTTCGCTGCATCAAGATTATTACATTGATTGTTTTTACAAGAACAAAGAAGTGATATTCACTCTTGGAATATTCATCGATTTTAAGAAAGCAACTTTGACACATTTAATCATAATACTACTTGCAAAACTCTCTTATAATGGCATTCGAGGTTACCTCTTGTATGGTTTAAGGACTATCTCAGTAGCAAATCCCATATTGTTCAATGTGGTCAAACGTTGTTTGAATGGAATATGATAAGATGTGGTGTTCCACCAGGATCAGTACTAGGGCCAACTCTGTTTTTAACTATATATTATGATCTGCCATCATTAACTGATTATTTTAATTTAGTGCTGTTAATTTGCAAATGATTCTAACATAAGTCACACATTTCCAGCTGACCAGTGCGAAATTAATGTGGATGAAGTAATTTACAACACACAGAAAAATTGGCACATTGCTAACAAACTTACAACTAGTTCAATGAAAACTTATATCATGTTCATAAGAAGTATGAGTAAAAATAGGTATAAATGGTAAACTGAAAGTAGCTGGATAGGATATCAAAGAGGTTGATGTTTCCACTTATGATAGACATCTATCATGGAATAGCCATATTCGTTGTGTAAATCAGTGTATTAGGAAGACATTTAGAGTGTTATTTAGATTGCGACATTTTGTTCCTAGGCTTATTTAACATTATCATTACAACGTAAATAGAACCACACATAATCTGTGGAATATTGGTGTGGGGGAAGCAATACAAGGTCAGAATACTTAGAATCATAATGTATTCACAGAAAATTGCTGTTCGTTTTTATTTTTTAATTAGAGAGTGGGAAACTCCTACAGCTCCACTCCTTAATAGATTGCGAATCTTAACTTTGCATAATTTGGATGATTGATCTGTATAATAAAAATTTGCCTTTTCTTTTGATAGATCATTGTGACATTCTACATTATAGCTACTCCAGAAGGCAAACAGAAGGTGGAAAACTACGTCTCCCAAAATTTAGAACGACACAAAAATCTATTTTCATTGTCTCTTGTGATTAGTTACTTGATTACCTATTAATGTCAGATTCTGTTACAACACATTTGTGGAACAAATCATTAATTATAAATCATTGCGAATAGTCTATATGTATACACATATTCTATTTCATATTATCAGTTTGTATCTTGTACGACATTGTTAAAGAATTTGTTTGTCTTAGTATCGTTTGTATAATGGTAAATTCATTTTCCCCTGAAGGTTACTTGTACAGAAAACATTGTTTAGCTGTAAGGCGTAAGGATCGACTAGCACATATGTTATTATCTTGCCCCTTTTACTAACCTATATTTTATCTTCTTGTATAATAATTGTGGCAGTTTCGTGCTTTTTGTGCATGTAGAAAGTGGAGAACTCCTACAGCGCACCTACTTAAAAGATTGTGAATCCTAACTTTTTATAATTTGGATTATTTAACAATCTCTATTTTTATGTTTGCTCTTTTAAATAATATGTTTCCTCATATTTTGATAGATTACTGTAATATTCTAGAATAAAGCTACTCCAGAAGGCAAACAGAAAGTGGACAATTATATGTCTTCAAAAATTAAAACGACACAAGGTCGATTATTATTGTCTTTTGTGGTAACTAAAATTTTTGAATAGATTACCTGCTAATGTCAGATTCTGTTACAACACATTTGTTGATCAAATCATCAATACAAAATCTATGCAAATAGTCTGTATATGTACAAAAATTATATTTGATATTATAAGTTTGTATCTTGTAAGACATTGTTATTGAAGCCTATTTTGTTTGTATCGATTGTAAGGGTAGATTCCTTTTTTGTTTGTTTTCCGAAGGTTACTTGTACAAATTACATTGTTTAGTCGAATGCGTTAGGATCGGCTAGCAAATATAATATTATCTAGCCCCTTTTACCAACCAATATTTTCTCTTCTTGTACATATAAATATCGTTGTATGAAATGCATGGTACTTATTTGCTGTTGGTAAATCAATCAATCAAACACAAAAATCTAATACAAATTCCAAACATTAACAGGATTGTAACTATAAAAGTGATGAACATGTATATGGAAATAAATTAGCATTAACTCAAATCACATCAAATGAAATAAATTCAACATTTTAAAGTATCCAGAAGGAACCACAGGTGTTTGAAAGAACATATTTTGTTTACGATGATGAATAATGGGGCTTCGATGAGCTCATGTTGCTTTCTAAAGGAGCAATTCAGGAGGCAGGTGGGAGTAGGAGGGCAACAACCGGCAAACGCAACATTCATCTTCATTTAACAAGTAAATGAGGGTAAATTCATCTTCATTTAACAGCTACAAGAAGAAAAATTAATCTTCGTTCACAGCTAAATGAGGATAAATTAATCTTCGTTAACACAGTTAAATGAGGATAAATCCATTTTCATCTAACAGTTAAATGAGGATAAATTCATCTTCGTTAACAGCTAAATGAGAATTAATTCATCTTCGTTCACAAAGTAAAATATGGAAAAAATAATTTTCGTTATCAATTCATCTTCGTTAACAGCTAAATGAGGATGAATTAATCTGGATTAACACAATTGATTGAGGTTAAATTAATCTTCATTAACAGCTAAAAGGAGGATAAATTAATTTTCGTTCATACAGTAAAATATGGATAATTAATCTTCTTTAACACAATTGAATGAGGATAAATTCATCTTTATCTAACAGCTATATGAGGATAAATTAATCCTCGTTTAGACAGTAAAATAAGGATAAATTAATGTTCGTTAACACAATTAAATGAGGATGAATTCATCTTTGCCAACCTTCGTTTAAAGCAGCTAAAAATGAGGATAAATTCATCTTTGACAACACCGTATATTGAGGATAAATTTAATCTTGTTTAAGGTACTACCTCCCATTTGCAGGTCAAAACAAACTGAAAAGGTTAAATTCCAACGGCGTTCGAAAGGAAAATACTTATTAAGAACTTCCCTCAAAACGAAAGGGTTTGAAAATGGCTTTTGTGGGAAATAACAACCATTAATTGTCAGATCGACATAAGAGATTGCAACAACCTAAGTAATAGTCTGAAATTCAGACCCTTGTACCGCCATGGTCGGACGTTTAGTGCTGCTGAGGACTCTGGCATGTCTTCAAATGGAACTTGAAATGCTGCTGAGCTGTGCAATGAGGTTTATGAATAAGGAGAATTGAACATTGCATGCAAAAAATACATGTACCAACTTTTTACATTTTACAATACCAATTTTTAGGGGAATTGCCGTCTTATTTTGTTGAAGCTTCACGTCTTTCCTTTTCAATACACTCACAATACAAATTGCGTAAGCACCGTCGCACGCGCAGATCGGTCGATACCTCCATTCATTTCCCCATTGTCAATGATTGTCGTCTAAAGCCGTCGGACGATTATCAACCGAGCCATAAATAATAGGCCTAAGCCTTCGTGGTTTTACGTGGGTTTTCGACACATTTTGTAACTATATTCTGACCAACATTATGCCATGATCTACACTAAATGCCCTTTTTTTAAATGTGCAAATCAAATATAGGACTATTTGGGAAATGAATTTTGAGATGAACATTGTTTTATTCTCGAAAACAAAAATAAGATTTACTTTGAATGCTTTCGACTTCGTTTCTCATAATTTGAAATATTCATTTTGTTTTAGTTTTTGCCTCCCGCTTAATTTTGTTTATTTTTTCTCTATCTATATATTTCTTTGAACCCTATTTTGATATGAGGTTGCTGTATCAATAAAATATTTATTTAATTTTTGTACGCATATTGGATTTGTTTTGTTTCTAATGGACAGAGCTAAATCAATGACAGAGATTACAACAAAATCATAATTCATCACAATCATCTCTCTGTCTCTCTCTCTCTCTCTTTCTATTTATTTATCTATCTATCTCTGTCTGTCTATGTCTGTCTCTCTGCCTCTCTGTCTCCCTCCTCCCCCTCCCTCTCTGAATACGTCAGGAATTTTGTGAAATTGGAATTGTGCTTCAGTGTGTTTTATTTCCGCATCGCGTTGTTTTTGTTTGTTGTTGAAAGGGTGTGGCTAATAAGGAGTTAATCGCCGTAGTCTTGGTAGTCTTTTATTTATTCGAAAATAAATGATATTGAAAATATAGTAATTCATTATATGTTATGAAACAATAAAGAAAGAAGTGCACACAACGTGAGAATTCAATTTATTTGTCTTCGTCTCCATCTGTGTTCTCGTTCAACATATCGTGTCAATAAAACTTTGATAATCCTCGTTTCATGATTAGTTCTGTAGATGGCATGGGCATGTAAACCGGTACATGAAATGATGATGATGATGCTCACAATATTGTAATAAAATAGTAATGATAATAAAAATTATTTTCTTCATCTTGCACTCGCTTTTCTTCATTGCCAGAAAACTTGATTTTATGTTGCCTTGCATTTTTTTCCTTAAACAATGCTAGCATCTTTGCCCCGGAAAAGTCTCATATTCGTGGCTATACCGCCGAAGTTGCTCAAGACAAGAGTGATATGATAAGAGTAAGGGGTCGTTTTTCAGAACATAACAGTTCAACATTTCATATGCCCGCTCAAACCAAGACCGGCTTGATTTAGGTTGATCAAGATATTTTACTCATACCTGCTCTAAAATGGTTAAATGCCCTAGTTAAGGTATATAAGTTAGAGTGGTTGTTTGTATTGTCATGTAAATTGACCTATTGACCTACGTTTAGGCTTTTACATCCTCTTCTTTCAAAACGGTAAACTTCCAGACTAGTTACTTCTTTACAATCTTTTGTTCCTCTTAGGGTGGGGGATAAGCCTTTCATAAAAGAGGTCCATACATGAATGATTCGCTAAATTGGTCAAGTTTATAAAATGAACAGCGTATTGTCATGTAAATACCCTACATCGATAAGGCTTAGATTTAAATAGTATATGATGAAGAAAATGCCACACCGGTAGGGTAGATATATATAAAAAAAAGTAATCAGGGTCGAAATCGAACTGATAATACGACCCGTAATACGAATATCTGAAAAGGGGAAGTGTGCATACGGAACTTGGAAGTATAGCGTCAAGCCAGAATCCTGGCAAGAATATAGAACGGACGCGCGCGTACGCGTCCGTCTTCAGCTGTACGGGTATTTCGGGCCTTTTTTTCCATCCGAACACTAACTTGAGTAAAGCTGAAATGATATCACTTTTTCTCGATTTTTTTCTACGTAACTATATTATTTGTTTAATAGATGAGATAAATGAATATATCTAAATAATAATTCAAAGAACTTTAGCACATAATAGCTAATAATAAGCTGGACAACTTTGTCAACATATTAGGGATATGTCTCGGCTTCTGTAGAAGCCCGTCGTCACGGACTTAACAACTCGCTCGGCTGCTGTAGAAGCCCGTCGTCTCCAAAGTGTAAAACGAACAATGGTCTAGTTTATGACAGTGTTAATGTAATTCGACCCTCTTAGTAACCTACGATTCGATTCAGTTTCGGTTTGTCAACGTTGATTACGTGTGAACGTCTGTTATATCTCGTTTTATTGTTCAATTAAAATTCATACCATCAAACTACAACTCGTTTTCTGATTGATTATTGTTATATGTGAGTATCGCCACTAAGCCGAGTACAATCCATGTGACACTCAGAATAGTCCAAAGATCATCGATACTAAAGGATACGTGCTTATTTACACAGTACTTCAATATCAAATATCATGATGTTAGGAAAGCACGGTAATATCATGAGGAAAACATTGTAGGTGTGAATTACGTTTAACATGGCGCTGTTTTCTGCAGCGGCAATAGGAGACGTCCAGAAGATACAATCATTAATCGACTCAGAAGACAAGTCCGAGGATTCGAGAGGAGTTGATGTAAACTGCTCGGATGCATCTGGCAAGACACCCCTTCACATTGCTTCGGCAAACGGACATTTGCAAACGGTTAAATGCCTAACCAATCATGGAGCAAAGGTGAATGTAATCGATGCTAACCTACAGACATCGGTTCATTTATGTTCAAAGAAAGGCCATCTTCATGTGGTAGAGCTGTTAGTGAACGAAGGAGCAGACATTAAAATTGGCGACAAAGATGGGTTTACAGCTCTTCACATAGCATCATTCGAGGGTCATGTTGACATTGTCAAATACCTTGTTAGTAAAGGGGCAGAGCTGGAGAGACTTGCTAATGATTATTGGACACCTCTACACCTTGCATTAAATGGTGGCCATCTTGACCTTGCAGAGTACCTTTTGACAGAAGGAGCCAACATTAACTCGTGTGGTGAAGGTGGATGTACAGCTCTACATGCTGCATCACAAACTGGTAATATTGATGGAGTGAAATATCTAACTAGTCAAGGAGCAGAGCAAGATAAGATCACTGAGGATGGTTGGACCGCGCTTAGTCTGGCTTCATTTAGGGGACACCTTGACATTGTCAAATTTCTCGTTAACGAAGGGGTAGAGGTTGACAAAGCACTCAGGAACGGGATGACACCATTGTGTCTTGCAACAGAAAAAGGCCATTTGGGTATTGTCGAAGTCTTACTGAACGTAGGAGCAAATATTGATGACTGTAACCGAGACGGGCTAACAGCACTCCACATTGCAGCGTCCAATGGACACGTTGAAATAGTGCATCATCTCATTAGCAAAGGGGCACATCTTGACAAATGTGACAAAACCGAAAGGACACCCTTGTTTTGTGCTTCTCAAAAAGGCCATATTGAAATCGTCGAGTATATCGTGAACAAAGGAGCAGGCATTGAAATTGGTAATAAAGATGGGTTTACAGCTCTTCACAGTGCATCCCTCAAGGGTCATCTTGATATTGTCAAATACCTCGTTAGCAAAGGGTCAGACTTGGGGAGACTTGCTAATGATTACTGGACACCTCTACATCTTGCCTTAGACGGTGGCCGTCTTGACATTGCAGAGTACCTTTTGACAGAAGGAGCCAACATTAACACGTGTGGTAAACGTGGATATACAGCTCTGCATACTGCATCACAAACTGGTAATATTGATGGAGTAAAATATCTAACCAGTCAAGGAGCAGAGCTGGATAGGAGCACTGACGATGGTTGGACCGCGCTTAGTTTGGCTTCATTCGGGGGACACCTTGATATTGTAAAAGTTTTCGTTACGGAAGGGGTGGAGGTTGACAAAGCACTCAAGAACGGGACATCACCCTTGAGTCTTGCAACAGAAAGAGGTCATCTGGGTATTGTCGAGGTCTTACTGAACGTAGGATCAAATATTGATAGCTGTAATCAAGTTGGGGGTACAGCTCTTCACAACGCATCATTCAAGGGTCATCTTGATATTGTCAAATGCCTTCTTAGGAAAGGGGCACAGCTTGACAAATGTAACAATAACGACAGGACACCCTTGTCTTATGCATCTCAAGAAGGACATCTTGAAGTCGTCGAGTATATCGTGAACAAAGGAGCAGGCATTGAAATTGGTGATAAAGATGGGGTTACCGCTCTTCACATTGCATCATTCAAGGGTCATCTTGATATTGTCAAATACCTTGTTAGGAAAGGGGCACAGCTTGACATATGTGACAACAACTACAAGACACCCTTGTCTTATGCTTCTCAAGAAGGCCATCTTGAAGTCGTCGAGTATATCGTGAACAAAGGAGCAGGCATTGAAATTGGTGATAAAGATGGGTTTACAGCTCTTCACATAGCATCACTTAAGGGTCATTTTGATATTGTAAAATACCTTGTTAGTAAAGGGGCAGACCTGTGGAGACATGCAAATGATTACTGGACACCTTCACGCCTTGCTTTTAATGGCGGCCATCTGGATATACATGACTATCTCTTAAATAGAGAAGCAACAAAGATCGTTAAGCCATTCATTGGGTTTAAAGAGGAGCACTATGACTACCTTCGCAGTACGTTTGGTAGTGAGGCTTTCCCTGGCTTAATGCCCCAATACTCCCGAACATACGATCCATATCTTACCAGTCCACAAGACAGCTCTCGCTCCTCGAGGAAGAGTATCACAGAAGAGACGATGATTATAAGTCTCGACGAGTACAGCATCAAGGTTCCAATTTCACCAGACGATGTGGACAGAGCCAAATATATCACAGCAGAAGCATTGACAACCATTCCACCTGACTTAAACCTGGACAAAGACGAAGTTATCATCTCAGTTGGGCTCAAGCTATCCCCTCCTGGTCTTCAGTTTAAAACTCCGGTGGAAGTCACGGTCTCACATAGCGCTATTTTCACCAACCCAGACAAGGCAGAAATTGTGCTATACACCCGAAGGACTGGTAAGATCTTCCTATTATCATAGATCCCATATTTCCATATAAATTCCTTTCTCTTGTTGTGACAGTGCAGAGAGCCCCTGACTGCCATGACGAACCCATCACAATTATGACAGAGATCTTCACACAAAATGCTTCCCTACTATTCTTGATATCATATGACCTCACTTCAATTTTGATATTCCTCTGGGAATGTTCTTATTCACTGAGTTTTACTTGATAAATTTCTATTAGAATAGAAATTCGCTTGAAATAAAAACTGTTTCAGTCTTTGTGTTTGAATAACTTTTACATCGCACAGTTCAAACAGCCGCTCTTTTCGGGATTCTTGTAGAAAGATCGAAGGAAAATATGAGAATGATTTAATGCATAAAACATTTTGTTAATAGCCAATTACCAAAAAGCATTTGACATTTTTGTCTACGTCAATGATCATCATTGTCAACAATTACCTCCAACAAGGCTCCTCAGTGAACCCGCAAAACTTATTTAATTTCTTTATTTGTGAAAGTAAATCCCAGAGTATGACATTTCACTGCGTAACAAAATGAACACGGTTCCCTTTCTTTTGTTGTTGTTGTTGACAGAGTCTGATGAATTTTCAAGGATAGTTCTTGCTTCTGACAAAGCTGCTCGGTGTGTAGTCGCCAAAAATCACCTCACTCTGTATTTAGACCATTTCTCGGAATGGTGGATTATCTCCTTAATCAGGAGATACTTCATCGGTAAACGGCTCATCTGTACGCCCTACGTTCCCCTGTCAACAGCCAGAGATGTCATGAACTACATCTTGCTAATTATTAAAGACGACTTCTGCGGCATGAAAGAGGTAGATTTATCATGAATTAACAGTTCGGTATTATGTTATCTGAAAAAGAATTCAAATGAATAAATGTTGAAATGGACAGGAAATCCTTTAGTAACTCCATGCAGTTTATAGCAAACACGGGAATTGGGACGGAACGTTTTTTTACCATGTTCTTTTAATTGCCTTTTGTTGTGCCCCCGGTCTTCCAGTGGTTACGATGTCAATACTTGTTTGTGTAACGTTTTCTTAGCAGAGGGGTCCGTTGTCGGAGGGGGAAGGGGGGGGGGGCAGGGTGGTCACAACAAATATCCAAAAAGATACAGATATAATATTAAAAACTGATAAACGTTCGCATCTTGAAGTAAATAATTAGTTCGAGACTCATAAAAGGATCATCCATTTTTACCACCCAGGTTTATCTGAGTCCCTTGCAATTGCTGCAGTACATTGCAGTGCCCTCTGGAAGAACAGCACTATTAGAATTATTGCAACTATTATTATTATTATTACTATTATTGTCATCATCATTGTGTCAATATGGATCCATATATGTTCAACCTTTTGCAGGATACCATACAAGACTACAAGGTAGCCTTTCCTGGTGAGCAGTACTGTGTATATTGGGGACAAGGACCCCTATTTGTCCGACATTTGGAAAACGAAGACGAAGTGTCAACACAGGTGAGAATCTCAATATATTTGATACTGTAGTTTCCCCCGAAGTAAATTATCCTGACAAACAAATCGTCCGTTTCTTATTCGGCATAGTCTAATATATATATTTTTAACCTGGGGACTCAAAGTTACGAGGCCATTGCTTTGCCACTGAATCGTGACTATTCACAGCGGGGGTTAGGATAGGGGGCAGCCCCAACAAATCAAAACAAAACAAAGAAAATGCAATAAATGATCAATAATTCATTGAATTTCCCCCGGTCCCTAACAGGAACAAACTCCTCTGTACGCCAATGCATTATGGTTCAAGGCATGACCACAGAGGATCGTTTTCTGCTGAGGACCGGGGGAAAATGCATTGAATTATTGATAATTTCATAGGGTGTTAATTTATGGTTATCTCTGATTTTCTTAGGAACTCGAAGAATGTGCTTTCTTTGACATGACGACCCATCGGATGCCGTTCACTCTTCAGCCACGTGAAAAAATAATATCCGGAGTTCTCGTCACTTTCATCTTGAAGCAAAAAATCACGAAGCGTATCGCCTGCAAAGTACTGTACAACGGTAATATCAAGGGCATGCATTCTTTTGGGGAGGGGGTGGCTTAAAGACTTCCACTGGCAGAGAAAAGTGTATTCTTGTGCAGTTCCAGGAATGATTATTTCCTGAGCTTCGGAGTGAAAAACATCAGATTTAACACGAACATAACATTCCACAAACATTATTATTTTTTTTTTAGGCGTTTTAAATAAGTTGTGTAAGAAAGACGTTAATCACAGAATGCGGAGAAACAGGGTATAAAACACTGAAACGGATGGCTCAAGACCGAGAAACTTGGAGAGACACTTGATATAACATTTTGACTGGGTCACTGAACCTGTCATAAACTGACAGATCACTATTGATGATGAAGAAAGACGTGAGATTTTACGAATTCAAAAAAACGCATTTTTATTGATACTAAACAAAGAAGCTCCTGAAAACAAAACTGAACTCTCTACCAGTTTTGTCGATCCTGGTATCATTTTTTCATGTGACATGATTCTACTACTGCTGGTACTAGTGAATTCGACCAATATCATTGGAACTATGCTAGGCCGTGTATATAGCGCCACCCTGTATTATGTACGTTATTGTTTACGTGCAACGCTATACAGTTCATTTGGTGTAGCAAAAGCACCATGGCAAGTGACTCCAATTTGTAATAATAATGATTTTATGCTAATCGCTTTTCATCACGTTGAAATCATGTATTCACAATTCAGATGTGCCGCGTGAGAATCCAATTGCCAAATCAACTCCGACAGGATCTGCATCGTCCAAAGGCAAAGCTGAACCAACTGATGTTCTACGGGGAACATCCAAATGTAAGATTTAAAAACAAATATTAATCCTAGTTTTCCCTTTTGTTCATAAACAAATCTTTTGATATGCAAGTCATCGTTTCAAGAAACCCTCATGGGTACAAATGAAAAACGAATGTTAAAATAACACGCATTTAAAGGAATTTCGGCGAGCTTGTTTTATGAAACAATTTCCTTATTATAAAAAGACGATTTGAACAAAGTCGACAAAATTAACATTATATTTGTGCTATTCTGATTTGATTTTGATTGATTATTGTATTTTCAGCACCTCAGCTCCCCGAAGAGCTGACGAGAAGCGAGCATGATCTTAAAACGATAGGTTCAACATCACCTGAGCCTGCAGGCACAAAGGGTAAGACTATGTCCTATCAGGAGCGGTTCTGGAGGAATACATATGAATATGTTTTTTTTTTCATTTTTTTGATTATTATTATTTGTTTATTTTATTTTTTTTTTTTTTTGGGGGGGGGGGAATGCAGGGGATGGGGGGGGGGGGGCTCAAGAACCGTTACTGCGGCCTATATTCTTGTAATTGGCTTTTGTTTTAAACATCCTGTAATGTATCATCGATGTTTTTCTAAACCGTATAATATTTACTCTTTAAATTGAACATCTTTCGCTACATGTTCCATGTTTTATCTCAATCATGTCACTAAACCAAATTAATACAATATAATCCAAGAGTCGACTTGCGATAAATAACGAATGAGAGAGAGTTCTTTACAGCACAGGTTGAAGTCTGGTTTTAATCATTTTCTTAAAGCCTTTTTTACGTTGCTTTATTTTAGATAGAAGTAGTCCTACTGAAGTCCTTACAATACCTAGGCCGTTGACTCCACCATCGATAGAGTCACCGTCATGTGAACATGCCTACCAAGAAACAGAGACAGGAGCTATTGGTGAGGAGTTGAAAGGTAAGTCGTGTTCTTGGCTCTGCAACAAAAAAGTCAATTGTATCTCCCAACAATTTATCTTATCTCCTCAATCAATCTTAACTTTAAGTTGAATAGTTACTGACATTTAATTTCATGTTACAGATAGTAACGAACGAACATCTTTTGTCAAAACATGAATCTATAAATGCTACATTCGACCAATGTGCAATATGTTGGCGGGTTACCCGTAACGGTTGCTGGAACATAATCGGGGTAATAATATCTAAAGCCCTTTAGAAGCGCATATATTGTGATATACGCTTATTTCCTTTACATGCTCTACGGAAATTTAAACGATGTAATTGATTTACGTCATACTATCTTATTGTGCGTTTTATTTTAAGCCTCGACATCATCGACAGAGCCCGTCCATTCATTAGAGTCTGCAGCAGAGGAGACACTGGGAGTCTTAGCCCCACAAGCATTTCCGGCAGACATTGTCCAAGAATTGGTTCCAGGACTTTCAGGAATTCGAAATAGGCACCAGCGTTCTAGGAACGTCTATATAAACGTCAACAATATCAAAGTCATCAACAATCCCCAAGGGAATAATCCTCATGGAAAAATTGCTGCCCCTGCCCCTGTTTCAATTGCTTCCATAGTACCTCCTAGGCTACAGCATGAGCTGCGTTGCCGGTTGAACAGAGAAAGCCCAGTGTTTGATGACTGGAGGGGTCTTGCCAATCAGCTTAAACTTGACGAATACATAACACATCTGGAGCAGTGCGAGAATCCGACTAAAGAACTACTCGTACTTGCTGAGAGTCAAAAGAAGATTCAGAACCTTGAGGACTTGGCTAAGGCGTTCGAACGCATGAATCGTGGGGATTGTCAAGAGCTTTGCGAGAACTATGCGTTTGAGAGAACAAAGTCAGCTGATCCTCGGAAGGATCAAATGGAAGATGATGACACAGACACCAGTGATTAGAGAACAGGCTCAATGTGTTCCACATCACCCTTTAATCCAGGGTCTATTGCTCGTTATTCATACAACCTATGAACATAGCGCTATATGGTTGTTGTAATCTACCAACTACCTGTCATTTGGTTTAGAACACCAAAATTATTGGATTTGCTCGAATAATATTAAAGGTATACTCTAAGGTCCGTATTTCCCTGATTCATTTAAGCCATATTCAGGGTATAACAATTATGTTTAAAAGAAAACTTCGAATCACAGACCAATTTAATTTTTGAACCTGCTTTTATGGACAAAAGTCTGAATTCAGCGTCGGGTTTAAATATTTGTACAATGTGGGCCTATACAAGTGATCAAACATAGGTTAAGGAGGAAATGTGCATGTTTGTTGGGTAAATTATTACCCAATATTGCGTAAACGTTATTCAATTTGGAGTACATTATACCCATTATTGTGTAAACGCTTACCCTCTAGTAATATGCTTCGCTGCATCAATATAATTACATTGATTGCTTTTACAAGAACAAAGCAGTGAGATTCACTCTTGAAATATTCATCGATTTTGAAAAAGCAACTTTGACACATTTAATCCTTATTCACTACCTAAACTCTATCATAATGGCATTCGAGGTTTACCTCGTGCATGGTTTATGGACTATCTCAGTAGCAGATCTCATATTGTTCAATGTGGTCATACTTTATTTGAAAGGAATAAAAAAAAAGATGTGGTGTTCCACCAGGATCAGTACTAGGGCCAACTTTGTTTTGAACTATATAAATAATCTGCCATCATTAACTGATTATTTCAATTTATTGCTGTTAATTTTGCAAATGATTCTAACATAAGTCATACTTATCCAGCTGACCAGGGCGAAATTAATGTGGATGAAGAAATTAACAACACACGGAAAAGTGGTGCATTGCTAACAAACTTACAATCAATTCAATGAAAACGTAGTAGGAGTAAAAAAAAATTGTTTCTAGGCGTACTTCGACATTATCATATAAAACGTGGATAAAACCACACAGGTATGGGGAAGCAGCATAAGGTTAGCCTATTAAGAAGCATATTGTATTCACAGAAAATAGCAGTTCGTGCTTTTTTTCATTTAGAGAGTGAATTACTTATACAGCTCAATTACTTTCATGTTTGATCTGTTTAATAAAAGTTTGTCTCATATGTTGATATATAGTGTATAGAGTATATATAGAGAGAGTATAGTTACTCCAAAAGGCAAACAGAAGGTTAACAATTACGTCTGCCAAAATTTAGAGCGACACATGGTCGATTTCCATTGTCTCTTGTGGTTAGTTACTTCATTAACTATTAATGTCAGATTATGTTACAACACATTTGTTGAACAAATCATGAATCAAAACGCCATGCAAATAGTCTGTATGTGTACAAACATTATATTTAGTATTTTGTAAGACATTGTTAAAGTTATATTTTTTTTTATAGTATTGATTGCAATAGTACATTAATTTCTTTGTTTTTGTTTTGTTTTCTGAAAGTTACTTGTACAAAATACATTATTGAGCTGTGCATAGGGCGTTAGGGTCGACTAGCACATATGCTATTATCCGCCCAATTTACCAACCAATATTTTCTCTTCTTGTACATATAAATATCGTTGTATGAAATAAATGGTACGTATTTCCTTTTCGTAAATAAATCTATCAAATACAACAATCTAATAAAAATAATAAACATTGACAGGATTGTAACCAGAAGAGTGATGTACATGTATATAGAAGTGAATTAATATCAACTCAAATCACATAAAAAGAAATAATTTCAACATTTGAAAGTATCTAGAAGGAACCACAGGTGTTAAATTGAATATTTTGTTTAAGATAATTAAAACAATTAGCTCCTGTGGCCAGGAGCAAGGCAAGACTTGCGATTTTATTGCCTTTCATATGCGAGTATCCTTTTTTCTAATGTCATTAAAAAACAAAATATATATATGAGAGAGACAAAATCTTTATAAAAAAGACAACTAAGGAAGGAAGAAATCTGCCAAATTAAAGGGGATCCCTCATAAAAAAAAACTGAACATTATTACGTTTTGCATGGGATTCTTCTCATTCAAACGTTTATTACAAAGAGGTTCGTCTTTTATATTACCTTTATTCGACGTTTATTCTTCTTCATACTTATCAAACTGTTTATGTATACTTTATGTACTTTTAATTTTAATTGCATTGGATTAATTGAACTTTTAAGTATATCATGAAGATATTCGTTATAGATAGGTATGATAGGCGCTCCTTTGTTATAAGTTCATTAATTTTGTGTGAAAGCAGAAAAATAAGAAACTCATGATTGCAAACGTTTAAATAAATCGGTCAAATAATGAAGCAGTTATGAATGTTTGAAAAATGATATCTCTAAATCTATATGCGAATCTCAAATTGGCAATTGGGTCAATGGATTGTGATGTATTCGTGGACAATTCTTTCGTTTGTTGTGTACAAAAATATCAGGATTTTCTGTTTTTCTCCTTAGTGCCTTCTTCCTTGGGGCACTCCTACATACAATGTATTATGGATAGCATATTATATTATATATTTTATATGATATGTGTTTTTATTTGTGTTTGAAATAAATTGAATCAAATTCAATTGAATATATTGCGAGAATCTCAGTTTGAAAAGAAATTACATATTTTGCACACCCAATGACGTTAGAATACAGTCATTCAAAAAGGGCATTGACTGGAACGCGGTCCTATACAGAGTGAGTCAGAAAAAATGTCCCACTTTTCAAAAGTTGTAATGTTTGAAGTATGAATATTTAATCATGGGTTTCATTATATGTCTTAATAGAGTTATCCTCTTAGTACATTTAGGTACCATTTTCATTTGAATCTCTGCATGCATGACTGAACATCAGACAATCTTTACAAGACTCCCAGATCTCACTTGCGCCAAGTTACTGGGTGAGGAATAAAACAGTGCATTGAACAAAGACAGTCAGACAGACACGCACAAACACACACACGCACACGCACACACACATGTATGTACACACACGCATACACGCACACACAACACACACCGTGACAATTATTTCATAATTTCCCCTTTTCTGATTAAGCAATGATTTTTCTCAAGATCGCTGAATGTTTAAGTGGCATAGCCCTGACAATATTTCCCTTTAGTACAAATTCACTACCACCATCATGTCATCATCATCATCATCATTGTCATCATCTTAATCTTCATCATCATCATCATCATCATGAAGCACAACAGAGGACAGCGGCCACTCAACTTTTCGTACAAGAAGAAGAATGTCTGTCTGGCAGTCTTTGTTCAAAACACTATTTTATTCCTCACCTAGCTACTTGGCGCAAGTCAGATCTGGCAGTCTTGTAAAGAATGTCTGATGTTCAGTCATGCATACATAGATTCAATGAAAATGGTGCCTAAATGTACTGGGAGGATAACTCTATCAAGACATAATTATCATGAAATCCACGATTAAACAATCATACTCCAAACCATACAACTTTTAAAAAGTGGGACATTTTTTTCTGACTCACTCTGTAGAGCTCTCAATGCTTCATCAGTCGAGGGTTTCATACACATATAATTTTGGCAGAAAGATAATAAATTGCTGAGATTATTACATGTATCATTCGTGTGTGTATTTGGTAACAAAGTGAACGCTAATCAGTATACGCTCTTAGAATTAAGTTGCATGTAGGTAGCTGCTGGTTGTTTTAGAGAATTACCCGATTCTTGGCAATGATTTTAAAACTTCAGCGCCACAGGTTTTGACCATTCTAGGGGCAATTTACTTACAACAGATTCATATTTTATACCATCAAGCTATTCATATTGGGGGTGATATTCTGAAAACTTCTGATTTTCAGAATACTGAATTAAAGATATGTTAAGGGTATTTCAACCCACAAATGAACCTTCAGCAACGACTTTCTCGGATCCAGTACTCCAGTTTGTATACTATTTGATATGGGCAGACTTAGGTTACTTGTACAGAAGTTAGAATATTTATCCTTGCACTAAGTAAATATCTGAGATTTTTTGTTCTTTTACATTTAAGAAAAGAAAAGTACAATAAAGGGATAGTTTTTCAAAGTCCATCACTATAACAATTATATATTCTGAACATTTTGGAGGACAGTGACACAAAAATCATGAAACATAATATTTTCTTCTTAATGGAATACATAAATAAAGGTGATATTTAAGTAGATCCTCGGAGAAATATAGAAGTGAACCTTATCTTGTAATACGTACTACGAACTACAAATCAAATACGTACTACGTACTACAAATCCAATACAAAGACATCCACGTGCACCCAGACCAGACAACCGATTACATTATCCACAGTGGCCAAAAATGAGTCAGTTTGGTCTCTTTGGTGTCAGTGGAAAGTCGGTTTGCCATGCAGTGTGACTGAGGTATTAATCATACCTCCAAAAAACCGACTTCAAATCGACCGATTCTCGGCGATTCGGGGCAATATAATAGTATGTCCGGTCTTTTGTCGGTCTGGCGTCTTCTGTTAGTTCAACAATCCGTGAATCTAAATTTCTCTCTTTCATTTGAAGAACTAGTTTTCAAAAAAGAGGATGTTAGTTTATCTTCTTCACTAACAAAGTTCTGAGAATGTATTAAATATGAGAATATTGCAAATGCATGAATTATGAGCGAAGGGCTCGGGTATGAAGTGCATATTTACATTAAGAAAAACGAATAGTAAGCACCTTGTCTAATAGCATGTTATAATGACTAATTGATGAAGATATACTGACAAGTTTGGTTTATAACCTGACAATTCTAGAGAAATGAAGCGAGCACTCTACAGCAACAGGTAACAGCATTTCACAATCTATAGAGTGTTCAAGAAAAGCGATGATAGAGACCATATTTTTTTTCTTCTCTTTTTCTCTCCCTTTCGTCTTTCTCTTTTTTTCTTTTTTCCCGCAAATCAGAAACCAGGTATATTTTTGGCAATAGGATTGTATTGTTGTAATACACTGTACAGTAATGTAGTCAGACTTCTAAAGCCGATAGGGATATGAGTGCAAAGTCCAATTTATGAAATGTTTTCATATAATCACGCTTGATTGCTTCTTCAGAATAGACCAAATAGAAAACGCTACTAAAGGGTACGTGCCAATTTACCCAGTATTTCAATGTCACATTACAATAAGTAACATGGTGTTTCGAAAGCACGGTAATATCATAGAGACAAAAACTTTGCGGGTTTGAATTACGTTTCTTTTAACATGGCGCTGTTTTCAGCAGCAGCAAAAGGAGACGTCCTGAAGATACAATCATTAATCGTCTCAGAAGACAAATCAAAGGGTTCGGGAGGAGTTGATGTAAACTGCTCGGATGCGTCTGGCAAGACACCCCTTCACATTGCTTCGGAAAACGGACATTTGCAAACGGTTGAATGGCTTACCCATCATGGAGCAAACGTGAATGTAATCGATGCTAACCTACAGACATCGGTTCACTTATGCTCAAAAATAGGCCATCTTCATGTGATAGAGCTGTTAGTGAACGAAGGAGCAGATATTAAAATTGGCGACAAAGATGGGTTTACAGCTCTTCACATAGCATCATTCAAGGGTCATGTTGACATTGTCAAATACCTTGTTAGCAAAAGGGCAGAGCTGGAGAGACTTGCTAATGATTACTGGACACCACTAAACCTTGCTTTAGACGGTGGCCATCTAGACATCGCGGAGTACCTTTTGACAAAAAAAGCCAACATTAATAGGTGTGGTAAAGGTGGATGTACAGCTCTACATACTGCCTCACAAACTGGTAATATTGATGGAGTGAAATATCTAACCAGTCATGGAGCTGAGCTGGATAGGAGCACTGAAGATGGTAAGACCGCACTTAGTTTGGCTTCATTGGAGGGACACCTTGACATTGTCAAAGTTCTCGTTAACGAAGGGGCACAGCTTGACAAATGTGACGATATCGACAGGACACCCTTGTCTTATGCTTCTCAAGAAGGCCATCTTGAAGTCGTCGAGTATATCGTGAACGAAGGGGCAGGCATTGAAATTGGTGATAAAGATGGGGTTACAGCTCTTCACATTGCATCATTCAAGGGTCATCTTGATAATGTCAAATACCTTGTTAGGAAAGGGGCACAGCTTGACATATGTGACAACAACTACAGGACACCCTTGTCTTATGCTTCTCAAGAAGGCCATCTTGAAGTCGTCGAGTATATCGTGAACAAAGGAGCAGGCATTGAAATTGGTGATAAAGATGGGTTTACAGCTCTTCACATAGCATCACTTAAGGGTCATCTTGATATTGTCAAATACCTTGTTAGTAGAGGGGCAGACCTGGGGAGACTTGCTGATGATTCCTGGACACCTTCACGCCTTGCTTTTAATGGCGGTCATCTGGATATACATGACTTTCTCTTAAATAGAGAAGCAAGAAAGATCGTTAAGCCATTCATTGGGTTTAAAGAGGACGACTATGACTACCTTCGCAGTACGTTCGGTAGTAAGGCTCTCCCTAGCTTAATGCCCCGCCCATACTCCCCAACATACGATCCATATCTTACCAGTCCACGAGACAGCTCTAGCTCCTCGAGGAAGAGTATCACAGAAGAGACAAAGATTATAAGTCTCGACGAGTACAGCATCAAGGTTCCAATTTCACCAGACGATGTGGACAGAGCCAAACTTATCACAGCAGAAGCATTGACAACCATTCCACCTGACTTAAAGCTGGAAAAAGACGAAGTTATCATCTCAGTTGGGCTCAAGCTATCCCCTCCTGGTCTTCAGTTTAAAACTCCGGTGGAAGTCACGGTCTCGCATAGCGCTATTTTCACCAACCCAGACAAGGCAGAAATTGTGCTATACACCCGAAGGACTGGTAAGATCTTCCTATTACCATAGATCCCATATTTCCATATAAATTCCTTTCTCTCGTTGTGACAGTGCAGAGAGCCATTGACTGCCACGACGAAACCATCACAATTATGACAGAGGTGTTCACACAAAATTAATGCTTCCCTACTATTCTTGGTATCATATGACCTCACTTCAATGTTTATATTCCTTTTAGAATGTTCGTATTCACTGAGTTTTACTTGATAAACTTCTATTAGAATAGAAATTCACTTTAATATTTTTTCTTAAGTCTTTGTGTTTGAATAACTCATAAGTTGCACAGTTCATACAGCCGCCATTTTCCACATTCTTGTGGATAGATCGTAGGGAATTGTAGGAATTAAACAAACAAAGATTAGGAATGATCTAAAATACTTTCCCTTCTTTGTTATACTAAATCCCTCAGCGTTGACAGTTCACGCGTAACAAAATTAACACGGTTCCTTCTTTCTATGTGTGTCTTGTTGAAAGGGTCTGATGAATTTTCAAGGACAGTTCCTGCTTCTGACAAAGCTGCTCGGTGTGTAGTCGCAAAGAATCACCTGACTCTGTACTTAGACCATTTCTCGGAATGGTGGATTATCTCCTTAATCAAGAGATACTTCATCGGTAAACGGCTCGTCTGTACGCCATACGTTCCCCTGTCAACATCCAGAGACGTCATAGACCCCATCTTGCTCGTCATTAAAGACGACTGCTACGGCATGAAAGAGGTAGTTCTGTAACGAAATAACAGTCCGGTTTATTTCTGGTCCATGTTATGTGTAATGATCCTTTTTTCCTTCTCATTTCGTCACGAAACTTTCCAACCTTGCACATCTTATAGTCAATTTCGTATTTGGTCATTCATTTTTAGACTTTGTCCAATCGATTTCATCATTTTGCATCTAGCTTCGTCAAAGTCAAATCAAGTTCATCATCCTTGGTTGCTGACGTACATTTATTGCATGAAACAATTTTGTCAGTTTGCAACCAATTTCGTTAGAGCATCATTCAAATACCTTATCCTACCCCCGGACAATTGCCCCATAGGATAGTTGTCCGGGAGGTAGTTGTCCTAGAGGATGGTTTTCGTAGGGGTTAGTTCTCTGGGGGTAGTTGTCCGGGGAGTAAATGTCCGAGGGTAGTTGTCCTAGGGGGTAGTTGTCATGCGGGTAGTTGTCCGGGGTAGTTGACTAAGGGGGTAGTTGCCCTATGGGGTAGTTGTCTGGGGTAGTTGTCCGGGGGTAGTCGTCTTAGAGGGTAGTTGCCCTAGGGGGTAGTTGTCCTAGGGATAGTTGTCCCAGGGGTAGTTGACTGGGGGCTGTTATCGAGGTGGTGGATGTCCAGGAGGTAGGTGTCCCAGAACCCCTGGTAATTGCTGGCGGTTATTGCAATGCCGTCCGAAAGAACAGCATTAATTATCTCAGAGTTTACTTATCATAATCTCTTATTAGTCTTTCCCCCCAATTATATCACTATTATTATCATTGTCACTATTATTTGTTCAATATTGATTCATATGTTCAATCTCTTGCAGGATACCATACAAGAGTACAAGGCAGCCTATCCTGGTGAGCAGTACTGTGTATATTGGAGACAAGGACCCCTACTTGTCAGACATCTGGAAAACGAAGACGAAGTGTCAACACAGGTAAGAATCTCAATATAATTGATACTGTTATTTCCCCCGAAGTAAATTATCCTGACAAACAAATTGTCCGTTTCTTATTAGGCAGGGCCTAATATATATATACACTGTCGCTCATAAAGTTGGAATATTTTTGTTTTACCCCAACTTCTGGAATTATTAAACAAATTATTTATTCCTAGTAGATCTAGATAATAGTATACATTCTCAGATTTTATTGAATAATAATTTGCCTGTGTTTGTTTTGCGTGACTGCTAAAGCATGTGTACGCTAATATGCTTATGAACTAGGGGACCTACGCCCTTAAGTCACAAATGACAGTAATGAGGATTAATGCCCCATAAAAGGGCATTAATATGGCACATCAACACGGTTTTGATCCTGGGGCCTCACAGTTATGAGGCCATTGATTTGTCACTAAACCATGACTGTACGCAGCGGTGGCTTGGTTAGGGGGCAGTTCCCACAATTTTTTTTTAAAAATTCAATAATTAATTAAATTCTATCCCGTTCCCCAACAGGAAAAAAATCCTCTGTGTGCCAATGCCTTGAGCCATAATGCATGGCCGCGTACAGAGCATTTTTATAATTTTTAGTCGATTAATGTTTCATAAAAGGGCACTTATATAGTACATCGACACAATTTTGATCCTGGGGCCTCACAGCTACTAGGCTATTGCTTTGCCACTGAATCATGACTGTACGCAGCGGGGGCTAGGGTAGGGGGCAGCCCCCAGAAATAAAAACAAAACAAAGAAAATGCAATAAATTATCAATAATTAGTTGTATTTCCCCCCGGTCCCCAACAGGAAAATTCCTGTGTTACCATGCCTTGAACCATAATGCATGGCCGTGCACAGTAATTTTTCCTGTTGGGGACCGGGGAAAATGCAATGAATCCACGATAATTTATTGCATTTTGGGGTGTTTTTTTGTGTGTGGACTGCCTCCTTTGTGTGGACTGCGTACAGTCATGATACAGTGGCAAAGCAATTGCCTCGTAACTGTAAGGCCCCAGGATCAAAACCGTGTCGATCAGCTATACTAGTGCCCTTTTGTGAGGCATTTATCCTCATTACCGTCAGCTATGACTTAAGGACATGAGAATGTATACTGTTATCTAGATCTATTAGGAATAAATCATTGTCAAAATTATTCCACAAATTGGGTTAAAAATGATATTCCACCTTCATGAACACAGTGTCTTATTACGTGGTCTTGATGAGGTTACTTGGTTCTCGTTATAATATTATTTTAGGAAAAACGATTCAAACATTGGCCATAGGGGTTAGGCTCGACTAGCACATGTGCTATTATCTGGCTCCTTTTAGCAACCAATAGTTTCTCTTCTTGTATATGTAAATTATTGTATGAAATGTATTGCTGTTGGTAAATCAATCAAATCAATCAATTGAATTCATGGTATCACTTTTAGATTATAATGTAGGCCTACCATGGCACAATTCCTTTAACTTCGTAGGATGTTAATTGATGGTTATCTCTGATTTTATTAGGAACTTGAAGTACGTGCTTTCTTTGACATGACGACTAATCGGATGCCGTTCGCTCTTCAGTCACGTGAACAAATAGTATCCGGAGTTCTCGTCACGCTCATCTTGAAGCAAGCAATCACGAAGCGTATCGCCTTCAAAGTACTGTACAACGGTAATATATTCTAGGGCATGAATTCCTTTGGGGAGGGGTGGCTTAAAGACCTACACTAGCAGAGAAAAGTGTATTCTTGTGTAGTTCCAGGAATGATTATTTCTATTATATAGAAAAAGACACCTGTCTACCAAGGCAGGAACTCCCAAAGATCCTAGAGAATAGAACTCGATGAAAAAGCTTGTCAAATCAGTGCGAGAACGCTCGACCTAGTTAGTACATTATTTTTTTTACGTGCAATGCTATACAGTTCATTTAGTGTAGCAAAAGCACCATGTCAAGTGACTCCAACTTGGAATAATTATTATTTTAGGCTAATCGTTTCTCATCACGTTAATATCATATGTATTCACAATTCAGATGTGCCGCATGAGAATCCAAGTGCCAGATCAACTCCGACAGGATCTGCATCACCCAAGGGCAAAGGTGAACCAACTGATATTGGACGGGAAACATCTAAATGTAAGATTTAAAATATATTTATTAATATTATTTTTCCTTTTGATATACAGGGCATCTTTTCACAAAACCCCCATGGTACAAGTGAAAAATGTAGTGTACAAAATTAACTCGCTTTCAATGGGATGTCGGCGAGCTTGTTATATGAAACAATTTCCTTATAGTAGAGAGACGATTTTACCGAAATCGAAAAAATAACATTATATTTGTGCTATTCTGATTCGATTCTGATTTGATTTTGATTGATTTTTGTATCATCAGCATCTCAGCTCTTCGAAGAGCTGACGAGAAGCGAGCATCATAATCTTGAAACGATAGGTACAACATCACCTGAGCCTGCAGACACAAGGGGTAAGACTATGTCCTATCAGGAGCGGTTCTGAAGGAATACATATATACATGTATGTTATTTGAGAGGGGCCACAGGGGGATGCAGGAGGTGGGGTCTTCTAGCATTCGTTTTCTACATATTTTTTTTTTGGGGGGGGGGGAGGGGGGAAGGGGGCTCAAGAGCTGCTACTACGGCCTTTATTCTTGAAATTGGCCTTTGTTTTAAATATCCTTTAATGTATTATCATTGTAATTTTATACCGTATAATTTCTACTCTGTAAATTGAACAATTTTATTTCTTCGCTACATGTTTCATGATATCGTCTGAAGGATGTCAATAAACCAAAATAATACAATATAATTCGACAGTCGCCTTGCGATAGATAACGGATCAGTCAGAGTTCTTTACAGTGCAAGTTGGAGTCTGGTTTAATAATTTTCTAAAACTTTTGTTTTACGTTGCTTTATTTCAGATAGAAGTAGTCCTACTGAAGACCTTACAAGACTTAGGCCGTTGACTCCGCCATCGATAGAGTCACCGTCATGTGAACATGCCTACCAAGTCACACATGAATTGCTAACAGAAACAGAGACAGTTGGTAAGGAGCTGAAAGATAAAGTCGTTTTCTAGGCTCGGTAACAACACAAATGTCAATAGTACTTCAACAAAATTAAGCTTATCTCCTCTTATCAATCGTAATTTTAAGGTGACATTTGGAGTTATGTTACAGATAGTAACGAACGAAATTCTTTTGCAAAACATTATTGTTCATAATTATGCTACACTCGATCCATGTGTAATAAGTGGGCAGGCTACCTGAAACGGTTGCTGGAACTTTAACCGGGTTAATAATATCTTAAGTACTTTGGAGGCACAAATAATTGCGATATACGCTTATATCCTTTACAAGCTCTTCGGAAATTCGAACGATATTATTAGTTTACGACATCATCTTTTTGTTCAAATTTGTTTTAAGCTCCGACATCATCGACAGTGCCCGTCCATTCATTAGAGTCTGCAGCTGAGGGGATAATGGGAGTCTTAGCTCCACAAGCATTTGCGGCAAACGTTGTCCAAGAATTGGTTCCAGGACCTTTAGCAGATCCAGTGCACCAGCGTTCTGGGAACGTCAATATCTACGTCCGAGAGATGGTCATCAACAATCCCCAAGGGAATAATCCTCAAGGAAATACTGTTGCCTCTCCCCCTGTACCAATTGCTTCCATAATACCTCCTAGGCTACAGCATGAGCTGCGTTGTCGGTTGAACAGAGAAAGCCCAGTTTTTGATGACTGGAGGGGTCTTGCCAATCAGCTTGAACTTCAAGACTACATACAATCACTGGAGCAGTGCAAAAATCCGACTGAAGAACTACTCGTACTTGCAGAGAGTCAAAAGAAGATTCAGGACCTTGGGGACTTGTGTAAGGCGTTCGAACGCATGAATCGTGGGGATTGCCAAGAGCTCTGCGAGAACTATGCGTTTAAGAGAACAAAGTCAGCTGATCCTCGGAAGGATCAAATGGAAGATGATGACACAGACACCAGTGATTAGGGAACAGACTCGATGTGTTCCACATTACCCTTTAATCCAGGGTCTATGGCTTGTTATTCAGACAACCTATGAACATTATATTGTTATTGTTGTAATATATAATTGCAATGACGAACCTTCGTCATTGCCTTGTTTTCGTTCACATTCTGCCCCATTAATATTCTCCTTATATTCCTCGTCAGAAAATCGCATTCGTTTTGCACGTAGTGTTTGTGATTCCTAGTTAGGTGCTTTCCTCATGTCCATTTCATTTCAAATTTCATAGGCATAGTCTCTAGCATCTCATCAAGGTCACCTACTTTTTCGATTTTCGAAATCACTCATGCATGACCGTCCAGGCGCCATTTTGTCCGTTTCTGGTCCATTTTAAGGCCTTTCTTTCTTCCTTCCTATCTCCACTATCCTAGATCCTACAAACTTCTAACAAATTCCTCTAGAAAATCAAAGAGATGTTCTTTCATCTGCGACGTATGACTTGACCTTCAAAATGCCATCTTCGTACTCAAAATTTAAATCTGAAACTGACTCCGTCAAAAATCTCTCAAATTCTTGAAAAATGAACCCCTAAAAATCTAAAACTGCCATAACTTTCTCATATAAATTCCGTTTTGTGTTTAAATCTCACATTATCCTTATCTCATAATTGCACATAGCCATGCCAAATTTCATGCTCCAATGGCTATGCAAAACATAAATAGCGCCCTCTAAAGTTCTGGGAATTGGCTTTCTTTCTGTGGCCGTATCTCCATAATGGCTTGGCAAACCCGTACCCTTTTTTGGATTTAGATACTTGACGATATGCCCTTTCCAGCCATATACAAAATTATATACCCTATCACTGACCAAATTTGAGAAAATTGCCCTCCAAATTCGCCATTTTCAAGAAAATTGAGAAATAACTTCAACTTGCTCTAAACCGGCGATCTTTATACCTACATCAAAGAAACTTGGCAGACACATGTATCCATATACGTGACAACTGTCTGCTAAGTTTAGTAAATTGTAATGCCCTCTTCGCCAAGTTATCGCCCGAAATGATGAATTTACTATGCTTTACGTACTAGCGCGTTTGATGCGTGCAGAACGTTTTGCGCAGATGACACTGGTTTCAAACTGACCGCACTGAAGTGCCCTTTCGGATGATACCAAGTATGGTATATGTTCACGCAGAAAATTGTGAGTAAATCGCATTTGAACAAGGGTCACTATACGAATTCCGCCGAGTTTCCGCCCTATTATAACACGTTTCGGCCATGACGTCATTTTTTAAGACTGTTATTTGGTTGTGTTAGTATGGGCGGCCGTCCGTGCCAAAGCACGCGTCGCAACATGTTCACCATGCACCAAGTCCTATTGGTTTTGCACGCAGTGCTTGCGAGCCCTTTCTAGATCCCTTCCTCTACTCCAACTCCCTTCAAAATTCGTAGGCGCAGTCTCTAGCATTCCTTCAAGGTCACTAGATTCTTCGTTCTCCTGAAACCCTCATGCGTGACCGTCCAGGCACCATTTTTTCCGTTTCGGGCCGTTTTGATGACCTTTCTTTCGCCCTGACTATCTCCACTATCACAGAAGCTACCAACTTCTTACATATTGCTCTGGATAGTAACAGTCAGAGAGTAGCTCCTTCGTTTGACACGTAGAAACATGGCGTCATTGCACGCACATCGTTGTGACACGATTGCATTTCTAGTTATATTTGTTGTTGTAGTCCACCACTGACAATTCAAGTACCTGTCATTTGGTTTAAAAAAAAACACAATCTGTAGAATTGCTCGAAAAGTAATAAGGGTATATAATGTAACTCATTTAAGCCTTATCCTAAAATCGTGTTTAAAAGAAAACTTAGATCTCAGACCAATTTTTGTTTTTAACCCACTTATTTTGACAAAAGTCTCAATCCAGCGTCCGATTTAAGTATTGGTACAATTTGGGCCTATGAAATTGAACAAATATTGGTTAAAGAGGAAATATGCATGTATTTTGGATAGATAACTTCCCAATATTGCTTAAACCTTATGCAATTTTAAGTATATTATACCCAGTATTGTGTAAACGCTCGCCCTCTTGTTAAATGCTTCGCTGCAACAACATAATTACATTGATTGCTTTTACAAGAACGAAGCAGTGAGATTCACTCTTGGAACATTCATCGATTTTAAGAAAGCAATTTTGACACATTTAATCATAATACTACTAGCTAAACTCTCTTATAATGGCATTCGAGGTTACCTCTTGCATGGTTTACAGAGAAGGTTGAGTTCTGGGAAGAGGTGAAAAATAATTTATGAGCGTTATCATTCTTATTATGCAAGTGTGGAAGAACATCAGATAAGACATGTTCCCTGAAAAGCACGGCTCTTCAAATGCCTTCATATTCTAAATATTTCATGTAACATCGTAAAAATCCAGGGTAGGATTCTTACGCCACGTGTTCGTGTAGTCCCATTTACATCTTTCTGTGTACAGTGTTTGTAACTTTACCAAGACTTGGCCAAATTTCTTATCTTTTTGATGATTCCAGAACTTTGCAATACACACAAATTCTTATATGGTAGATGATCAACCTTTTCTGGTCGATTCCACACAGTTTCTTTCACAATGCAATCGCATAACCAGAACTCAACTTCATCTTTAAGGACTATCTTAGTAACAGATCTCATATTGTTCAATGTTCGAACGTTATTTGAATGGAACAAGAGAAGATGTGGTGTTCCACAAGGGTTAGTACTAGGGCCAATTCTGTTTTATCTAAATAAATTATCTGCCATCAACAACTGATTATTTCAATGTGCGGCTGTTTGCCGATGATTGTAACATAATTCAACCTTTTACGGCTGCTAGAGCAAAATTAATGTGGATGAAGTAATTAACAACACACGGAAAAGTGGTGCATTGCTAAAAAAAACTTACAATCAATTCAATGAAAACGTATTTCATGTTAATAAGTAGTAGGAGTAAAAATAGGTACAAAGGGTAAACTGAACATATCTAAAGAGGAAATCCAAGAGATTGATGTTACCATTTACGATAGACATCTGTCATGGAATAGTCATATTAGTTATGTAAATCAGTGCATCTGGATTGCAACATTTTGTTCCTAGGCGTACTTTGACAGTATCCATTATCATATAAAACGTGGATAAAACCACACAGGTGTGGGGAATCAACATAAGGTTAGACTATTAAGAAGCATATTGTTTTCACAGAAAATAGCAGTTCGTGCTTTTTTCATGTAGAGAGTGAATTACTCATACAGCTCCACTACTTTCATGTTTGATCTGTTTAATAAAGGTTTGCCTCATATTTTGATAGATTACTGTGATATTCTAGAGTATAGCTACTCCACAGGGCAAACAGAAGGTTAACAATTACGTCTGCCAAAATTTGAAACGACCCATGGTCGTTTTTTCATTATCTCTTGTGATTAGTTACTTGATTACCTTTAATGTCAGATTATGTTACAACACATTTGTTGAACAAATAATGAATCAAAACTCCATGCAAATGGTCTGTATGTGTACAAAAATTATATTTCGTATTTTGTAAGACATTATCAAAGTTAAATATTTTTGTATAGTATTGATTGCAATAGTACATTAATTTCTTTGTTTTTGTTTTGTTTTCTGAAAGTTACTTGTACAAAATACGTTGTTGAGCTGTGCATAAGGCGTTAGGGTCGACTAGCACATATGCTATTATCCGCCCAATTTACCAACCAATATTTTTTCTTCTTGTACATATAAATATGGTTGTATGAAATGAATAGTACTTGTTTGCTGTTCGTAAATAATGATAATAGTACATAATAATCAATCAAATACAAAAATCGAATGAAAAAAATAATAAACATTGACAGGATTGTAACCAGAAAAGTGATGTACATGAACATGGAAATGTATTAACATCAACTCAAATCACATCAAATTAAATGAATTCAAGATTTGAATTATCTAGAAGGAACCGCAGGTGTTAAATTGAACATTTTGTTTAAGATAATGAAAACAATGAGCTCCTGTTGCATGTTAAGCCAGCGATTTTATTGCCTTTCCTCGGGGGGGGGGGGTGCAACAGCCGGAAAATGCAACATTCAAGACGTATTGATAGCATTCTTTGCATTTAATTAAACTAACACAACTTGACAAATAGCGGGGAATAAAGGGGATTCCTTATAAAAACTGAACATTATTAACATTTGCGTGAGATCCTTCTCATTCAAACGTTTATTACAAAGGGGTTCGTCTTTTATGTTACCTTTATTCGACGTTTATTCTTCTTCATACTTATCAAACTGTTTATGTATACTTTATGTGCATATATATTTTTAATTGCATTGGATTAATTGAACTTTTATGTATATCATGATGATATTCGTAATAGATAGGTATGTCAGGCGCTCCTTTGTTATAAGTTCATTAATTTTGTGTGAAAGCAAAAAAGAAAGTCATGATTTTAAACGTTTGAAGTAAATCGGTCGAATAATAAAGCAGTTATGAATGTTTGAAAAAAAGGTATCTCTAAATCTATATGCGAATTTCAAATTGGCAATTGGGTCAGTGGATTGTGATGTATCCGTGGACAATTGTTTCGTTTGTTGTGTACAAAAATATCAGTATTTTCTGTTTTTCCTAGTGCCTTCTTCCATGGGGCACTCCTACATACAATGTATTATGGATAGCATATTTTATTATATATATTATATGGTATGTGTTTATATTTGTGTTTGAAATAAATTGAATCGAATTAAATTGAATATATTGTGAGAATCTCAGTTTGAATAGAAATGACATATTTGCACACCCAATGACGTTAGAATACCAGTCATTCAAAAAGGGCAATGACTGGAACGCGGTCCTATACAGAGTGAGTCAGAAAAAATGTCCCACTTTTTAAAAGTTGTAATGTTTGAAGTATGAATATTTAATCATGGGTTTCATGATATGTCTTGATAGAGTTGTCCTCCTAGTACATTTAGGTACCATTTTCATTTGAATCTCTGCATGCATGACTGAACATCAGACAATCTTTACAAGACTGCCGGATCTCACCTGCGCCAAGTTACTGGGTGAGGAATAAAACAGTGCATTAAATAAAGACAGTCAGACAGACACAGACACACACACACACGCAAAAACACACGCACACCGTGTCAATAATTTCCCCTTTTCTGATTAACCAATGATTTTTATCAAGATCGCTG
Organism: Strongylocentrotus purpuratus; assembly: GCF_000002235.5. NCBI lineage: Eukaryota > Metazoa > Echinodermata > Echinoidea > Camarodonta > Strongylocentrotidae > Strongylocentrotus > Strongylocentrotus purpuratus. The sequence continues at coordinate 11,862,750 of NW_022145601.1, forward strand.
TGGCATATAACCCTGACAATATTTCCCCATCATATCATCATCACCATCGTTGTCATCATCTTAATCGTCATTATCATCATCACTATCATCATCATCATCATCATCATCATCATCATCATGAAGCACAACATCCGCCAATACGCAACAAGAGAACAGCGGCCACTCAACTTTTCGTACGAGAAGAAGAATTCCGACAAAAAGTAACAGTTTGGGTGGGCCTTGTCGGGAATGGAACGATCATTTGTGTGTGTGTGTGTGTGTGTGCCTGTGCGTGTGCGTGTTTGTGCGTGTGTGGGTGTGTGTGTGTTTGTGGGTGCGCGTGTTTGTTTGTGTGTGTGTGTGTTTGTCCGTCTGGTAGTCTTTGTTTAAAACACTATTTTATACTTACCTAGCTACTTGGCGCAAGTGAGATCTGACAGTCTTGTAAAGAATGTCTGATGTTCAGTCATGCATGCAGAGATTCAAATACAAATGGTACCTAAATGTACTGGGAGGATAACTCTATCAAGACATATCATGAAATCCACGATAAAATATTCATACTTCAAACAATACAACTTTTAAAAAGTGGGCCATTTTTTCTGATTCACTCTGTAGAGCTCTCAATGTTTCATCAGTCAAGGGTTTCATACACAAATAAATGTTGGCAGAAAGAGAATAAATTGCTGAGATTATTACATGTATCATGCGTGTGTATTTGGCAACAAAGTGAATGCTAATCAGTATACGCTCTTAGAATTAAATTGCATGTAGGTAACTGCTGATTGTTTTTAGAGAATTACCCGATTCTTGGCAATTATTTTTAAAAAATTCAGCGCCACACGTTTTGACTATTCTAGGGGCAATTTACTAACAACAGATATATATTTCGTAACCATCAAGCAATACATGTTTGGGTGATAATCTGAAAACTTCAGACTTTCAGAATACTGAATTAGAGGTATGTTAAGGGTATTTCAACCCACAAATGAACCTTCAGCAACGACTTTCTCGGATCCAGTACTCCAGTTCGTTTATACAATTTGACATGGGAAGACCTAGGTTACTTTGTACACAATTTGAAATATATGTGACTGTTTGAGGTGATTTGAACCATGTGCTAATTACGAACTGGTCTACACATTATTCTACACAGACCGATTTAATTGTTGTTGTTTATGTGTGATCAATCCTCTCTAACCTTATATCCCAATCAAATAAATGAGACCAATACCAGACTACTCATCACGAAAAAATATCCTCATATTATAATTATCTCATTTCCCCTACCCGTATTATCCAAATCTCTTTTTAAATTCATGCAAAAACTCTTGCCTTTGTAGACCCTTTCATCTTACTGGAAAATATACATTTACAATGTATCATCATTTTTAAACCCTGTTAAATATCTTTCATTAGAATGTATCTCCCGACTTAATCTGAAATTAAAGAAAGATCCATCAAATCTAAATGTGTAAAGTATATGACTAGAATAACAACTTCGACCCAAATTAAACTCTATGTACCTTCGTTATCAGAATATTTATCCTTGCACTCAGAAAATATATGGGATCTTTCGTCTTTCTCCCTATTCCTTTTTTCATTTAAGAAAAGAAAAGTACAGGAAATGATAAATTGTTAAAATCCATCAATATAACAATAATATATTCTGAACACTTCGGAGGACAGTAACACAACAATAACAAATCATAACATTGTCTTATTAATAGAATACACAATAAAGGTGATATTAAAGTAGTTGAAGTCCACCGAAAAAGATCCTCGAAGAAATATAGAAGTGTAATACGTACTACGACAACTCAAATACAAAGACATCCACACCCAGACCAGATCAGGCAACCGATAACATTATCCACAGAGGCCAACAATAAGTCAGTTTGGACTCTTTGGAGTCGGTGCGAAGTCGGTGTGCCAGTGTGACTGGGGTATTAATCATATCTCCAAACCGACTTCAAATCGACCGATTCTCAGCGATTCGGGGCAATATAATGATGTGTCCGGTTGTCGGTCTGGCATCTTCTGTTAGTTGAACAAGCCGTGAATCTAAATTTCTCTATTTCATATTTAGAACTTATCTTGAAGAACGAGGATGTTAGTCCATCTTTTTTTACTAAACAAAATTCTGAGAATGTATTCAATATGAGAATTATGAAATTCATGAATTTTGAGCGAAGGGCTCGGGTATGAATTGCATAATTTACATGAAGAGAGACGAATAGTAAGCACGTTGTTAGCATCTTATAATGCCTAATTAATGATACTGACAAATTTGGTTTATATCCTACCAATTCTAGAGAAATGAAGCGAATACTCTACATCAACAGGTTACAGCATTTCACAATCTATAGAGTGTTAAAGAAAAGCGATGATAGAGACCATATTTTTTTCTCTTTCCCTCTCCCTTTCGTCTTTCTCTCTTTTTCATTTTTTCCCGCAAATCAGAAACCAGATATATTTCAGGCAATTGTATGGTATTGTTGTCATACACTGTTAAGTAATGTAGTCAGACTTCTGAAGCCAATAGAGATATGAATGCAAAGTCCAATTTATGAAATGTTTTCATATTGTCACGCTTGAATGCTCCTACAGAATAGACCAAATATCATCGCTACTAAAGGGTACGGGGTAATTTAAACAGTAGTTTAATGTCAAATGAAAAAAGCGACATGCTGTTTGGAGAGCGCGGTAATATATACGAGAAAAACGTTGTGGGTGTGAATTACGTTTAATATGGCGCTGTTTTCAGCAGCAGCAAAAGGAGACGTCCTGAAGATACAATCATTAATCGACTCAGAAGACAAGTTAGAGGATTCGAAAGGATTTGATGTAAACTGCTCGGATGCGTCCGGCAAGACGGCCCTTCACATTGCTTCGGAAAACGGACATTTGGAAACGGTTAAATGGCTTACCAATCTTGGAGCAAAAGTGAATGTGGTCGATGCTTACCTACAGACATCGGTTCACTTATGCTCAAAGAAAGGCCATGTTCATGTGGTGGAGCTGTTAGTGAACCAAGGAGCAGATATCGATGTTGGTGACAAAGATGGGTTTACAGCTCTTCACGTAGCATCATTCAAGGGTCATCTTGATATTGTCAAATACCTTGTTAACAAAGGGGCACAACTTGACAAATGTGACAAAAACGGCAGGACACCCCTGTCTTGTGCTTCCACAGAAGGCGATCTTGAAGTCGTCCAGTATATCGTGGACAAAGGAGCAAGCATTGAAATTGGTGATACAGAGGAAGTTAAAGCTCTTCACATAGCTTCACTCAAGGGTCATCTTGATATTGTCAAATATCTTGTAAGTAAAGGGGCAGACCTGGGGAGACTTGCTAGTAATTACTGGACACCTCTTCACTTTGCATTAGACGGTGGCCATATTGACATTGCAGAGTATCTTTTGACAGAAGGATCCAACATTAACACGTGTGGTAAAGGTGGATGTACAGCTCTACATACTGCATCACAAACTGGTAATATTGATGTAGTGAAATATCTAACCAGACGAGGAGCAGAGCTGGATAGGAGCACTGACGATGGTTGGACCGCACTTAGTTTGGCTTCATTTAGGGGACACCTCGACATTGTCAAAGTTCTCGTTAACGAAGGGGTAGAGGTTGACAAAGCACTCAGGAGTCGGATGACACCCTTGTGTCTTGCAACAGAAGGAGGCCATTTGGGTATTGTCGAGGTCTTGCTGAACGTAGGAGCAAATATTGATAACTGTAATCGAGATGGGTTTACAGCTCTTCACATAGCATCATTCGAGGGTCATTTTGATATTGTCAAATACCTTGTTAGCAAAGGGGCAGAGCTGGAGAGACTTGCTAATGATTACTGGACACCTCTACACCTTGCTTTAGACGGTGGCCATCTTGACATTGCAGAGTACCTTTTGACAGAAGGAGCCAGCATTAACACGTGTGGTACAGGTGGTTGTACAGCTCTACATACTGCTTCACAAACTGGTAATATTGATGGAGTGAAATATCTAACCAGTCAAGGAGCAGAGCTGGATAGGAGCACTGACGTTGGTTGGACCGCACTTAGTTTGGCTTCATTCGGGGGACACCTCGACATTGTCAAAGTTCTCGTTAACAAAGGGGTAGAGGTTGACAAAGCACTCAGGAGTGGGATGACACCCTTGTGTCTTGCAACAGAAGGAGGCCATTTGGGTATTGTCGAGGTCTTGCTGAACGTAGGAGCAAATATTGATAACTGTAATCGAGACGGGTTAACAGCACTCCACATTGCATCGTCCAATGGACGCGTTCGAATAGTTCACCATCTTGTTAATAAAGGGGCAGACCTGAGGAGACTTTCTAACGATAAATGGACACCTTCAGGGCTTGCTTTTAATGGCTGCCATCTGGATATCTATAAATATCTTTTGGATAGAGAAGCAGCAAGGATCGTTAAGCCATCCATTTGGTTTAAAGAGGACCACTTGAACTACCCTCGCAGTACTTCTGGTGGTAAGGCTTTCCCTAGCTATATGCCCCCAAACTCCCGAACGTGCGATCCATACCTTATCAGTCCACAAGACAGCTCTAGCTCCCCGAGGAAGAGTATCACAGAAGAGACAAAGATTATAAGTCTCGACGAGTACAGCATCAAGGTTTCACTTTCACCAGACGATGTGGACAAAGCCACATATATCACAGCAGAAGCGTTGACAACCATTCCACCTGACTTAAACCTGGAAAAAGACGAAGTTATCATCTCAGTTGGGCTCAAGCTATCCCCTCCTGGTCTTCAGTTTAAAACTCCGGTGGAAGTCACGATCTCGCATAGCGCTATTTTCACTAACCCAGACAAGGCAGACATTGTGCTATACACCCGAAGGACTGGTAAGATCTTTCTTTTACTATAGATCCCATAATTCCTTTACCTTCCGTTCCTATTTTTCCCTCTCTTCGTCTAATCTTCTTTAATTCGCTCTTAGGTATATTTGGAATTGAAGGCTTATCGATATACACAAGATAAGCTTATGCCCAAAGTTGTCCTCTTCTTTGTATCGAAATTGTTGAGATGTGGTGGTCTTGTGGATACGTCACCAGACTGCAGATCACAGAATTCTCGGTTAGCGGCACCTCTGGCAAGACATAAATCTCAGTTTGCCACTCTCCACGAATGTGTTAATATGGTTACCCGGCAAAGGTACGTTCCCATCATCATGCCATATTTTATTATGTTCATTACATCGTGATAGAACTTTGAACGCATCGAGACATGTACAGGTCAAGAATGTTGCATAGAGCTTGCGTAGTGCTGCATACAACTTGCATAGCTGCTGCACAAAAATAGCACAGCCGGGCGCGATGAAGAAACAAAATTGTTATTTTTCTTTTATTAGACTGAAGCAACTTTCAATGAAAAACTTTGCGCACAGTGCAGTCTCAGTAAAAGGTCCATATCTACCACTGATTATAGTCGGTAATCAAGCTTTGACCTGAACTTTCAAAGTATGAGAGGTATCGCGATGAAATGATTTAGTGTACATTTCTCATTGTGTTCAAACAAATTGGCGTTGACTGATTAAATTTAAGTGTATTCAATCAGTTAATGTTCTTTGGTCAAACAAGAGAAAAGCGGAAGGGAAAGGGCAAACAAATGTTGTGCTAGTGCAGAGAGCCCCTGACTGCCACGACAAACACATCAGAATTATGACAGAGATCTTCTCAAACAAATAATCCTTCCTATACTATCCTTGGTATCATAATGACCTCAATTCACTGAGTTTTAGTTGATTATCTTCTATTAGAATAGAAATTCGATTAAAATAAAAAATGTTTCAGTGTTTCTGTTTGAATTACTTATAAGTCGCACAGTTCTTACAGCCGCCATTTTCAAGATTCTTGTGGAAAGATCGAAGGGGATTATGAGAATGATTTAATGCATGAAAAAAAATTGATAGCCAATCACCAAAAAGCAATTGACATGTTTTTACGTCATTGATCATGAGCAAACAATGACCCTCCAACAAGGCTCCCCAGTAAACCCGCAAAACTTGCAGAAATATGACAGTATGAGTATGACAGTTGACGTAACAAAATTAACATGGTCCTTTATTTTTTGTTTTCTTGACAGAGTCTGATGAATTTTCAAGGATAATTCCTGCTTCTGACAAAGCTGCTCGGTGTGTAGTCGCAAAGAATTACCTTACTCTGTACTTAGACCATTTCTCGGAATGGTGGATTATCTCCTTAATCAAGAGATACTTCATCGGTAAACGGCTCATCTGTACGCCATACGTTCCCCTGTCAACATCCAGAGACGGCATGAACCCCATCTTGCTCGTCATTAAAGACGACTGCTACGGCATGAAAGGGGTAGTTCTGTAACGAAATAACAGTCCAGTTTATTTCTGGTCCATGTTATGTGTAATGATCTTTTTTTCCATCTCATTTCGTCACGAAACTTTCCAATCTTGCACATCTTATAGTCAATTTCGTATTTGGTCATTCATTTTCAGACTTTTTCCGATCGATTTCATCATTTTGCATCTAACTTCGTCAAAGTCAAATCAAGTTCATCATCCTTGGCTGCTGACGTACATTTTATTGCATGAAACAATTTTGTCAGTTTGCAACCAATTTCTTTAGAGCATCATTCAAATACCTTATCCTACCCCCGGACAATTGCCCCATAGGATATTTGTCCGGGAGGTAGTTGTCCTAGAGGATTGTTTTCGTAGGGGTTAGTTCTCTGTGGGTAGTTGTCCGGGGAGTAAATGTCCGAGGGTAGTTGTCCTAGGGGGTAGTTGTCATGCAGGTAGTTGTCCGGGGGTAGTTGACCAAGGGGGTAGTTGCCCTATGGGGTAGTTGTCTGGGGTAGTTGTCCGGGGGGTAGTCGTCTTAGAGGGTAGTTGCCCTAGGGGGTAGTTGTCCTAGGGATAGTTGTCCCAGGGGTAGTTGACTGGAGGCTGTTATCGAGGTGGTGGATGTCCACGGGGTAGGTGTCCCAGAACCCCTGGTAATTGCTGGCGGCTATTGCAATGCCCTCCGAAAGAACAGCATTAATTATCTCAAAGTTTACTTATCATAATCTCTTATTAGTCTTTCCCCCCAATTATTATCACTATTATTATTGTCACTATTATTTGTTCAATATTGATTCATATGTTCAATCTTTTGCAGGATATCATACAAGAGTACAAGGCAGCCTATCCTGGTGAGCAGTACTGTGTATATTGGAGACAAGGACCCCTACTTGTCAGACATCTGGAAAACGAAGACGAAGTGTCAACACAGGTAAGAATCTCAATATAATTGATACTTTTATTTCCCCCGAAGTAAATTATCCTGACAAACAAATTGTCCGTTTCTTATTAGGCAGGGCCTAATATATATACACTGTCGCTCATAAAGTTGGAATATTTTTGTTTTACCCATTTATACATTCTCAGATTTTATTGAATAATAATTTGCCTGTGTTTGTTTTGCGTGACTGCTAAAGCATGTGTACGCTAATATGCTTATGAACTAGGGGACCTACGCCCTTAAGTCACAAATGACAGTAATGAGGATTAATGCCCCATAAAAGGGCACTAATATGGCACAACAACACGGTTTTGATCCTGGGGCCTCACAGTTATGAGGCCATTGCTTTGTCACTAAACCATGACTGTACGCAGCGGTGGCTTGGTTAGGGGGCAGTTCCCAAAAATTAAAAAAAAAAAAAAAATCAATAATTAATTAAATTTTATCCCGGTCCCCAACAGAAAAAAATCCTCTGTGCGCCAATGCCTTGAGCCATAATGCATGGCCGTACAGAGCATTTTTGTAATGTTGAGTCGATTAATGTTTCATAAAAGTGCACTAATATAGTACATCGATACAATTTTGATCCTGGGGCCTCACAGCTACTAGGCTATTGCTTTGCCACTGAATCATGACTGTACGCAGCGGGGGCTAGGGTAGGGGGCAGCCCCCACAAATAAAAACAAAACAAAGAAAATGCAATAAATTATCAATAATTAGTTGCATTTCCCCCCGATCCCCAACAGGAAAACTCCTGTGTTACCATGCCTTGAACCATAATGCATGGCCGTGTACAGTAATTTTTCCTGTTGGGGACCGGGGAAATGCAATGAATCCACGATAATTTATTGCACTTTGGGGTGTTTTTTGTATGTGGACTGCCCCCTTTGTGTGGACTGCGTACAGTCATGATACAGTGGCAAAGCAATTGCCTCGTAACTGTAAGGCCCCCAGGATCAAAACCGTGTCGATCAGCTATACTAGTGCCCTTTTGTGAGGCATTTATCCTCATTATCGTCAGCTATGACTTAAGGACATGAGAATGTATACTGTTATCTAGATCTATTAGGAATAAATCATCGTCAAAATTATTCCACAAATTGGGTTAAAAAGTAATATTCCACCTTCATGAACACAGTGTCTTATTACGTGGTCTTGATGAGGTTACTTGGTTCTCGTTATAATATTATTTTAGGAAAAACGATTCAAACATGGGCCATAGGGGTTAGGCTCGACTAGCACATGTGCTATTATCTGGCCCCTTTTACCAACCAAAAGTTTCTCTTCTTGTATATGTAAATTATTGTATGAAATGTATTGCTGTTGGTAAATAAATCAAATCAATCAATTGAATTCATGGTATCACTGTTATATTAGAATGTACCATGGCACAATTCCTTTAACTTCGTAGGATGTTAATTGATGGTTATCTCTGATTTTCTTAGGAACTTGAAGTACGTGCTTTCTTTGACATGACGACCAATCGGATGCCGTTCGCTCTTCAGTCACGTGAACAAATAGTATCCGGAGTTCTCGTCACGCTCATCTTGAAGCAAACAATCACGAAGCGTATCGCCTTCAAAGTACTGTACAACGGTAATATCAAGGGCATGAATTCCTTTGGGGAGGGGGTGGCTTAAAGACCTACACTAGCAGAGAAAGTGTATTCTTGTGCAGTTCCAGGAATGATTATTTCCTGAGCTTCGGAGAGAAAAACATCAGATTTAACACAATCATAACATTCCACAAACATTATTTCTTTCTTTTTAGGCGTTTTAAATAAGTTGTGTAAGAAAGACGTTAATCACAGAATGTGGAGAAACAGGGTATGAAACACTGAAACGGATGGCTCAAGACCGAGAAACTTGGAGAGACACTTGATATAACATTTTGACTGGGTCACTGAACCTGTCATAAACTGACAGATCACTATTGATGATGAAGAAAGACGTGAGATTTTACGAATTCAAAAAACGCATTTTTATTTAAAAAAGCTCCTGAAAAAAAAAATATTTACCAGTTTTGTCGATCCTGGTATCATTTTTTCATGTGATATGATTCTACTACTGTTGGTACTAGTGAATTTGACCAATATCATTGGAACTATGCTAGTCCGTTTATTTAGGGCCACCCTCTATTATGTACATTATTTTGTACGTGCAATGCTATACAGTTCATTTGGTGTAGCAAAAGTACCATGGCAAGTCACTCCAATTTGGAATAATAATCATTTTAGGCTAATCGGTTCTCATCACGTTGATATCATGTATTCACAATTCAGATATGCCGCATGAAAATCCAATTGCCCAATCAACTACGACAGGAACTGCATCGTCCAAAGGCAAAGCTAAACCAACTGATGTTGTACGGGGAACATCTAAATGTAAGATTAGAAAAATAAGTATTAATACTATTGTTCCCCTTTCAATGGGATGTGCTTGTTACAAGTTAAAGTTAAACTTTAAGTGTAATTTCAAGTTCATTGATACAAATCCACAAGGAACAACAATACATTAGGACAAAATACATGCATCGGTACACAATACATACATTAGATCAGAATACACCTAATAAACCGGTACACGGGTGTAAGGAAATTAAAGTTAATTAAAGTTTAAAATAATTTAAAGTACATGAAACAATGTCCATATTTTGAGACAATTTGAACAACATCGACAAAATTACATTGTAAGGAGGCACACAGAAGCTTTTAATCTTGCGATTTACTCTAATGAGTGCAAGATGAAAAACTTGTTTGTATTTGTGCTATTCTGATTTGATTGATTATTGTATTTTCAGCATCTCAGCTCCCCGAAGAGCAGACAAGAAGCGAGCATCATCTTGAAACGATGGGTTCGCCATCACCTGAGCCTGCAGACACAAAGGGTAAGACTATGGCCCAAGGAGCGGTTCTAGAGGAATACATGTGTATGTTTATTTGTAGTTTTTTTTTTTTTTTTTTTTTTTTTTGGGGGGGGGGCAGGATGGGGAGGGGGGATAGCAGGGGGTGGGGTCTTCTATCATTCATGTTGTACATGTGCTTCTTATTTGGGGAAGAGAGAGGCATTAGAACCGCCACCGCGGTCAATATTCTTGAATTTAGTCTTTGTTTTAGATATTATTTAATGTTCAATCACTGTATTTTTATACCGTATAATTTTACTCTGTAAATTGAACTATTTCTTTTTTTTTGCTACATGTCCAATGATTTTATCTCAATCATTTTAAACACCCAAACTAATACAATATAATCCGAGGGTCGACTTGCGATATATAACGGATCAGTCAGAGTTCTTAACAACACAGGGCGAAGTCTGGTTTTAATCATGTTCTAAAAGCTTTTTTTACGTTTCTTTTCTCAGATGAAAGTATTTCAGATGAAAGTAGTCCTACTGAAGTCCGTACAAGGCCTAGGCCATTAACTCCATCATCGATAGAGTCACCGCCATGTGAACAAGCCTACCAAGTCACACATGACTTTGTAACAGAGACAGAGACAGTTGGTAAGGATCTGAAAGATAAAGTCGTGTTTAAGGCTCTGTAACAACACAAATGTCAATTGTACCTCCAAAAAATTAAGCTTATCTCCTCAATCAATCGTAACTTTAAGGTGACATTTGATGTTATGTTACAGATATTGACGAACGAAATCCTTTGGCAAAACATTATTGTTTATAATTAGGCTACACTCGATCCATGTGTAATAAGTGGGCAGGCTACCTTAAACGGTTGCTAGAATGTAACCGGGGTAATAATATCTAAAGCCCTTGAGAAGCGCATTATTGTGATATACGCTTATTTCCTTTACATGCTCTACGGAAATTTGAACGATGTAATTGATTAATACGTCATATCATCTTTTTGTTCGTTTTGATTTACGCTCCGACATCATCGACTGAGCCCGTCTATTCGGTAGAGTCTGCAGCAGAGGGGGCAATAGGAGTCTTAGCCCCACCAGCATGGTTTAATGTGGTTTCATCATTTTCTAAAACTTTTGTTTGTTTACGTTGCTTTATTTCAGACGGAAGTAGTCCTACTGAAGTCCTTATAAGACCTAGCCCTTTGATTTCACCAGCAGAGTCACTGTCACGGGAACATGCCTACCGAGTCACACATGATTTTGTAACAGAGACAGTAGCCCCACCAGCGTGTGCGGCAAACGTTGTCCATAAATTGGTTCCAGGACTTTCAGCCGACCAAATGCGCCCGCGTTCTGGGGACGTCTATAATATTATGGTTATCAACAATCCCCAAGGGAATAATCCTCAAGGAAATACTGTTGCCTCTCCCCCTGTTCCAATTGCTTCCATAGTACCTCCTATGCTACAGCATGAGCTGCGTTGCCGGTTGAACAGAGAAAGCCCAGTTTTTGATGACTGGAGGGGTCTTGCCAATGAGCTGGGACTTGGAGACTACATACAATCACTGGAGCAGTGCAAGAATCCGACTGAAGAACTACTCGTTCTTGCTGAGAGTCAAAAAAAGATTCAGAACCTTGGGTGCTTGGCTAAGGCGTTCGAACGCATGAATCGTGGGGATTGCCAAGAGCTCTGCGAGAACCATGCGCTTGAGAGAACAAAGTCAGCTGATCCTCGGAAGGATCAAATGGAAGATGATGACACTGACATCAGTGATTAGGGAACAGACTCGATCTGTTCGATATCACCCTTTAATTCAGGGTCTATGTCTCTTTATTCTATGAAGATAGCACTATATGGTTTTTGTAATCTACCAACTACCTGTCATTTGTTTTTAACAAACCAAATCATTAGATTAGCTCAAAACATATTAAAATTATACTATAAGGTCCGTATTCTCCGAATTCATTTAAGTCCTATCCAGGGTCTAAAATAATGTTTGAAAAAAAACTTAGATCTCTGCCCAATTTTCTTTCTAAAACCACTTTTTTGACAAAAGTCTAAATCCAGCGTAGGGTTAAAATATGAGAACAATTCGGGCCTATAAAATTGACCAAACATTAGTTAAAGAAATGTTTGTTGGGTAAATTATTACTACCCAATATGGCGTAAACCTTATTCAATTTTAAGTACATTATACCAATTAGTGTGTAAACTTTTACCCACTTGTAATATGCTTCGCTGCATCAAGATTATTATATTGCTTGCTTTTACAGGAACGAAGAAGTGAGATTCACTCTAGGCATATTCATCGATTTTATGAAAGCAATTTTGACACCATTAATCTAAATATACTGCTAGCAAAACTCTCTAATCACGGCAATCGAGTTTAATCTTTTTTATGGTTTAAGGACTATCTTAGTAACAGATCTAGATTGTTCAATGTGGTTAAATGTTATCCATAAGATATAAGGTAAGATGTGGTGTTCCACAAGGATCGGTACTAGGGCCAACTCTGTTTGTATGTATATAATTGATCTGCCATCAGTAGCTGATTACTTCAAATTGCGGCTGTTTGCCGAATATTCTAATATAATTCATTCTTTTCCAGCTCACCAGGGCAAAATTAATGAGGATGAAGTAATGAAAAACACACAGAAAAATTGTTGCATTGCTAAAAAAATACTCAATTCAATGAAAACGTATTCCACGTTGATAAGTAGAAAGAGGTATTAAATGGTAAACTGGACAAAGCTGGAGAGGAAATTAAAGAGGTTGATGTTGCCACTTATGATAGAAATCTACCATGGAATAGTCATATTCGTTATGTAAATCAGTGAATCAGGATTGCAACATTTCATTCCTAGGCGTACTTTGACATTATCCATTATCATATAAAACGTGGATAAAACCACACAGGTGAGGGGAAGCAATATTAAGAAGCATATTGAAAAAGGCAGTTCATGCTTTTTTTATTTAGAGAGTAAAGAACTTATACAGCTCCACTACTTTCATGTTTGATCTGTTTAATAACAGTTTGCCTCATATTTTTTATAGATTACTGTGATATTCTAGAGTATAGCTACTCCACAAGGCACGCAGAAGGTGGACAATTACGTCTGCCAAAATTTAGAACGACACATGGTCGATTTTCATTGTCTCTTGTGGTTAGTTACTTGATTACCTATAATGTCAGATTCGGTTTACAACACATTTGTTACACAAATCATGAATAAAAAATCCATGCAAATAGTCTGTATGTGTACAAAAATTATATTTCGTATCATCAGTTTGTATCTTGTAAGACATTGTTAAAGTTATATATTTTTATAGTATTGATTGCAATAGTAAATGAATTTCTACGTTTTTGTTTTTGTTTTGTTTTCTGAAGGTTACGTGTTTAAAATTCATTGTTTAGCTGTAAGGCGTTAGGGTCAACTAGCACATATGCTATTATCCGCCCATTTTACCAACCAATATTTTCTCTTCTTGTACATATAAATATTGTTGTATGAAATGAATAGTACTTATTTGCTGTTTGTAAATAAATAAATCAATACAAAAATATAATAAAAATAATAAACATTGACAGGATTGTAACCAGAAAAGTGATGTACATGTTTATTGAAGTGAATTAACATCAACTCAAATCACATAAAATGAAATGAATTCAACATTTGAAAGTATCTAGAAGGAACCATAGGTGTTAAATTGAATATTTTGTTTCAGATAATTAAAACAATTAGCTCCTGTGGCCAGGAGCAAGACAATACCAGCGATTTTATTGCCTTTCATATGCGAGTATCCTTTTTTTTTAATGTCATTAAAAAACAATATATATATATGAGAGAGACAAAAGCTTTATAAAGAAGACAACTATTAAAGGAAGGAAGAAATCTGCCAAATTAAAGGGGATCCCTCATAAAAAACTGAACATTATTACGTTTTGCGTACTGGGATCCTTCTCATTCAAACGTTTATTACAATGGGGTTCGTCTTTTATGTTATCTTTATTCGACGTTTATCCTTCTTCATACTTATCAAACTGTTTATTTATACTTTATGTACATATATATTTTTAATTGCTTTGGATTAATTGAAATTTTATGTATATCATGATGATATTCTTTATAGATAGGTATGATAGGCGCTCCTTTGTTATAAAGTTCATTAAGTTTGTGTGAAAGCAGAAAAATAAGAAACTCATGATTGCAAACGTTTGAATAAATCGGTCAAATAATAAAGCAGTTATAAATGTTTGAAAAATGATATCTCTAAATCTATATGCGAATCTCAAATTGGCAATTGGGTCAATGGATTGTGATGAATTCGTGGACAATTCTTGTTTGTTGTGTACAAAAATATCATTATTTTCTGTTTTTCTCGTTAGTGCCTTCTTCCATGGGGCACTCCTACATACAATGTATTATGGATAGCATATTTTATTATGTATTTTATATGAAATGTGTTTATATTTGTGTTTGAAATAAATTGAATCGAATTAAATTGAATAAATTGTGAGAATCTCAGTTTGAAAAGAAATTACATATTTGCACACCCAGTGACTTAGAATACCATTCATTCAAAAAGGGCATTGAATGGAACGCGGTCCTATACAGAGTGAGTCAGAAAAAATGTCCCACTTTTTAAAAGTTCTAATGTTTGAAGTATGAATATTTAATCATGGGTTTCATGATATGTCTTGATAGAGTTATCCTCCTAGTACATTTAGGTACCATTTTCATTTGAATCTCTGCATGCATGACTGAACATCAGACAATCTTTACAAGACTGCCAGATCTCACTTGCGCCAAATGACCGGGTGAGGAAATAAAACAGTGCATTGAATAAAGACAGTTAGACAGACACACACACACACACGCACACACCAGACGGACACGCACACACACATGCATGCACACACACGCACACACGCATACACAGCACACACCTTGACAATTGTTTCATAATTTCCCCTTTTCTGATTAAGCAATGATTTTTTATCAAGATCGCTGAATGTTTAAGTGGCATATACCCTGACAATATTTCCCTTAAGTACAAATTCACTACCACCATCATGTCATCACCATCATCATTGTCATCATTTTAATCTTCTTCATCATCTTCATCATCATGAAGCACAACATCCGCCAATACGCACCAAGAGGACAGCGGCCAATCAACTTTTCCCTAACCCTCTGGCAGTCTTTGTTCAAAACACTATTTTATTCCTCACCCAGCTACTTGGCGCAAGTCAGATCTGGCAGTCTTGTAAAGAATGTCTGATGTTCAGTCTTACATGCAGAGATTCAAATGTAAATGGTACCTAAATGTACTGGGAGGATAACTCTATCAAGATATATCATGAAATCAACGATTAAATATTTATACTTTAAACAATACCACTTTTACAAATTTGGACATTTTTTTCTGACTCTCTCTGTAGAGCTCTCAATGCTTCATCAGTCACGAGTTTCATACACAAATAATTTTGGCAGAAAGAGAATAAATTGCTGAGATTATTACATGTATCATGCGTGTGTGTATTTGACAACAAAGTGAACGCTAATCAGTATACGCTCTTAGAATTAAATTGCATGTAGGTAGCTGCTGGTTGTTTTAGAGAATTACCCGATTCTTGGCAATGATTTTAGAAATTCAGCGCCACAGGATTTTGAACATTCTAGGGGCAATATATATTTCATACCATAAAGCAATACACGTTTGGGTGATATTCTGAAAACTTCAGACTTTCAGAATACTGAATAAGAGGTATGTTAAGGGTATTTCAACACACAAAAGAACCTTCAGCAACGACTTTCTCGGAGCCAGTACTCCAGTTTGTATACAATTTGGTATGGGCAGACTTAGGTTATTTTGTACAGAAGTTAGAATATCTGTGGATGTTTGAGGCGATTTGAACCATGTCCTAATTACGAACTGGTCTACACTTTATTTTACACAGACCGATTTAATTGTTGATGTTTATGTGTGACCAATCCTTTCTCACCTTATATCTCAATCAAACAAATAAGACCGCTACCAGACTACTCATCACGAAAAAATATCCTCCTATTATACTTATCTCATTTCCCCTACCCGTATTATACAAATCCCCTTCAAATTCATGCAAAAACTCTAGCCTTTGTAACACCTTTCCTCGTACTGGTAGATATATATTTGTATGTATCATAATTTCTAAACCCTGTTAAATAACTTTTATTAGCATGTATCTCCTGATTTAATCTGAAATTAAAGAAAGAACCTTAAAATCTAAATGTGAATTAATCAACCCAAGAACACCTTTACTTTGTAAAGTACTATCATGACTGAAATACCAACTCTCATCCCACATTAAACTACATATATCTTATCAGAAGTACTGTATGTTTCTAGCAACACAATATCTGCATTAAGTAATCCTTACACTAAGTAAATATCTGAGATCTTTTGTTCTTTCCGCCCCCGATTCATTTTACATTTATAAAAAAGAAAATTTCAAGAAAGAGATAGTTTTTCAAAATCCATTACTATAACAATGATTTATTTTGAACACTTTGGAGGAAAGTGACACCACAATAACAAACCATAATATTGTCTTCTTCATGGATTAGAAAATAAAGGTGATATTTAAGCAGTTGAAGTCTACCGAAAAAGATCCTCGAAGAAAAATAGAAGTAAACCTTATTCTTGTAATACGTACTACGACAAATTTATACAAAGACATCCACACCCAGACCAGACCAGACAACCAATTACATTATCCACAGAGGCCAAAAAAGGATGTTTGAACTTGTTGGAGTCGGTACAAAGTCGGTTTGCCAGTGTGACCAGGGTATTAATCATACCTCGAAAACCGACTTCTTAGCGATTCGGGGCAATGTTATAGTGTGTCTGGTCTGTTGTTGGTCTGGCATCTTCTGTCAGTTGAACCACCCATGAATCAAAATTTGTCTATTTTATTTCAGAACTGATTCTCAAAAGCGAGGATTTTAGTTCATCTTCTTTACTTACGAAATTCTATGTATGAATTCAATATGAGAATAATGAAAGTTATACATTTTAAACAAAGGGTTCGAGTATGAAGTGCATATGTACACTGAGAGAGGCGAATAATAAGCACTCTGTTAGCATCTTATAATGCTTATTATTGATGGAGATAATACTGACAAATTTGGTTTATATTCTGCCCATTCTAGATAAATGAAGTGGTACTCTGTATCAACCTATTACATCATTACACAGTCATGTAGAGTGTTAAAGAAAAGTGATCTTATAGGTGGAATTCTTTATCATTCTCTGTCCCTTTCGTCTTTCTCTCTTTTTCCTGTTTTCTCTCATATTTCATATCGTTGTGTGCATGTGTGTGTACGTTGGTTTTCGTTTGTGTGTGTGATGGATTGGCAGGGGGCACGTCATCCAAGCACTGGTTATGAATGAGGCGTAATACAATATTGATCCGCCATGTTTTTTTTTCTTTAACGCAAATCTGAAACCAGGTATATTTCAGGCCCCGTAAATAGAGAAAAATGGCAAGGCAATAGTTCTGTATTGTTGCAATACACTGTACAGTAATGTAGTCGGACTTCTGAAGCCGAATATGGATATGAATGCAAAGTCCAATTTACAGAATGCTTTCATATAATCACGCTTGATTGCTCCTCAGAATAGTGCAAATAAATAACGCTACTAAAGGGGTAAGGGCTAATTTAAACAGTAGTTCAATGTCAAATGACAATATGCGACATGCTGTTTGGAGAGCACGGTAGTATATACGAGAAAAACGTAGTGGGTGTGAATTACGTTTAATATGGCGCTGTTTTCAGCAGCAGCAATAGGAGACGTCCAGAAGATACAATCATTAATCGTCTCAGAAGACAAGTCAGAGGATTCGGGAGGAGTCGATGTAAACTGCTCGGATGCGTCTGGCAAGACGGCCCTCCACATTGCTTCGGAAAACGGACATTTGCAAACGGTTAAATGCCTAACCAATCTTGGAGCAAAATTGAATGTGGTCGATGCTAACCTACAGACATCGGTTCACTTATGCTCACAGAACGGCCATCTTCATGTGGTAGAGCTGTTAGTAAACGAAGGAGCAGATATTGATGTTGGTGAAAAAGATGGGTTTACAGCTCTGCACATAGCATCATTTAATGGTCATGTTGATATTGTCAAATATCTCGTCAGTAAAGGGGCAGACCTGGGGAGACTAGCTAATGATTACTGGACACCTCTACACCTTGCATTAGACGGTGGTCATCTTGACATTGCAGAGTACCTTTTGACAGAAGGAGCCAACATTAACACTTCTGGTAAAGGTGGGTGTACAGCTCTACTTACTGCTGCACAAACTGGTAATATTGATGGAGTGAAATATATAACCAGTCAAGGAGCAGAGCTGGATAGGAGCACTGACGATGGTTGGACCGCACTTAGTCTGGCCTCATTTGGGGGACACCTTGAAATTGTCAAAGTTCTCGTTAACGAAGGGGTAGAGGTTGACAAAGCACTCAGGAGCGGGATGACACCCTTGTGTCTTGCAACAAAAAGAGGCCATCTTGGTATTATCGAGGTCTTACTGAACGTAGGAGCAAATATTGATAACTGTAATCGAGATGGGTTAACAGCACTCCACATAGCATCACTCAAGGGTCATCTGGATATTGTCAAATACCTTGTTAGCAAAGGGGCACAGCTTGACAAATGTGACAAAAACCACAGGACATCCTTGTCTTTTGCTTCTCAAGAAGGCCATCTTGAAGTCGTCCAGTATATCGTTGACAAAGGAGCAGGCATTGAAATTGGCGATAAAGATGGGCTTACGGGTCTTCACATAGCATCAGTCAAGGGTCATGTTGATATTGTCAAATACCTTGTTAGCAAAGGGGCACAGCTTGACAAATGTGACAAAGCTGACATGACACCCTTGTCTTGTGCTTCTCAGGAAGGCCATCTTGAAGTCGTCGAGTATATCGTGAACAAAGGAGCAGGCACTGAAGCTGGTGATAAAGATGGGGTTACAGCTCTTCACATAGCATTACTTAAGGGTCATGTTGATATTGTAAAATACCTTGTTAGGAAAGTGGCGGACCTGGGGAGATTTGCGACTGATTACTGGACATCTTCTCGCCTTCACAAAGCAATTATGACAAAGTCCGTTATGCCATTCGTTGGTAGACGGCTCATCTGTACGCCGTATGTTCCCCTGTCAACATCCAGAGACGCCATAAACTACATCTTGCTCGTAATCAAAGACGACTTCTGCGGCCTGAAAGAGGTAGATTTATCATGATTTAACAGTTCGGTATATTTTTGGCGCCAGTTATGGGTATTAATCTTCTTTTTTTCTTCATTCAATTTCGTCTCAGAACTTCCTAATTTTGCACATATCGTAGTCAATTTCGTATTTGGTCATTCACTTTCAGACTTTGTCCAATCGATTTCATCATTTTGCATCCAATTTCGTGTAAAGTCAAGTTCGTCACCCTAACCACTAACGTACAATTGCATGAATCAATTCACAACCAATATTAAGAAATCCCAGATCTAATAATTCCAACTAGATTTTCACATCTTGAAGTAAATGATCAGTTCGAGAATCATAAAAGATTCATCACCCATTTTGTGTGGAGGTGTCGTGGTATTTTTTATTTATTAACTTGACTCTGAATCCAAGGGTTGAGAGTTCAAATGCCAGCCCGGCGCTAACGTTCATTGACAAGACAATAACCCATATTTGCAACCCATGTCTATCTGAGTACCTGGCAATTGATGTAGTATACTTCAGTGCCCTCTGGAAGAACAGCATTATTGCAATGATTGCATTATTATTATTATTATTACTATTATTGTCATTATTATATTGTCAATATGGATCCACATAATGTTCAACCTTTTGCAGGATACCATACAAGAGTACAGGGTAGCCTTTCCTGGTGAGCAATACTGTGTATATTGGGGACAAGGACCCCTACTTGTCAGACATCTGGAAAATGGAGACGAAGTGTCAACACAGGTAAGAATCTCAACATAAATGATACTGTTTTTTCTTGTTTAAATTATCCTGACATACAATCGTCGGCCACTAATTATGCAAGGCATTATAAATATTTTCTACATTACCATTGACACGGGCTAGAGCTTTCTTAATCAACACTGAACTGATGAACTTTCTGCCTTAGTGTCTGTTCAGAGCCATCTTTTCACATAATATAGATGGCTCTGGTTCTGTTCATTGCACAGCGCCATCTCATGGTCAATTTGCCATCATTGTGTAATCACCAGTTCACGGTTAGCACATTACTGCAATGACCCCGAATATCCACAGATCTTCAAAACATGAAGAGGTCCCACTTTGTACATTTTGAAATAATCACTCCTACAGCGATGGAGGTGCTACATAAATAGCCTTTGTTTCCCCTTTTCAAAGAATACTTCCACCTGTGTATCATGGAGTGCATAAATGAATAATGATTACATAACTTTCATAAGCACGTATCCAGTATTTTGTCTCCGTGTATTTCACAATTTGTTCTGCAATGACCTTTATCTGCTCATGCTCAGACTGCAACCGTGAACTGGCTTATTCCTTGTTTCCGCTTCGCAGACAGAGGGCTCGAAGCGATAACCATATCATCCCAGCCATTTACAGGCCAATACTGCTACAGCTGACCCGAGATGGCGCTACATGGGAGTTAGCTGTATTGCTTCTAGAAGGCCTCCACTGTCTATTTATTAAGACATACGGGGGTGTGCCGCTCTAATGGGTAACTTTTCACAAAAAAATCCCTAAACATTGGTCCCACTTTTTACAAAAAATACAAAATTTGCAAAATTTCCAGGTGTTTGCAAACAGCTGAAAAACACCCGAAGAACACCCACAAATTTGTAAAAGGGGGTCTTTTTCCGAGAAAAATGACCCAAAATGACCCCTAATAATGGGTATGGGTTTCGAGTCTGGAGCGGCACACCTCGTCCAAACCAATTCTGAGTATCCCCCCCCCCCGGGAATATTCGTTTAGAAACTAATTTCAAACATGGGCCTTAATTCATTGTATCAATTTTAGATTAGAATGAACCGTGGCACAATTCCTATAACTTCGTATGGTGTTAATTAATGGTTATCCTTGATTTTCTTAGGAACTTAAAGAGTGTGCTTTGTTTGACATGAGGACCCATCGGATGTCGTTCAATCTTCAACCACGTGAACAAATAGTATCCAGAGTTCGCGTCACTCTTATCTTGAAGCAAAAACTCACGAAGAGTATCGTCTTTCCAGTAATATACAACGGTAATATCAAGGGCGTGAATTCCTTTAGGAGTATAATATCAGTGCTGGTGAAGAAAATCATATTCTAGTGCAGTTTCAAGAATGGTTATTTGTCTGAGCTTCGGACAAGCTGTAACATATCGTCAGATTTAACACAAACATAACATTCCAAAACATTATTTCTCTCTCTTCAGGCGTTCGGCATGGCTCGTGTAAGAAAGATATGGGAAATTATACGAATTTTTAAAACGCATTTTTATTGATACTGGACAAAATGCTCCCGAAAACAAAAACAAACTTTTTAAACCGGTTTTTTCGATCCTGGTATCATTTTGTCATGTGAACAGTATACAAATATTCACTGCTCATGAGGATGATGGTGGGAACTATCACTCCCAAGGTGGTGTTTACACCGGCCCTTCTATCACCCCCGAGGCGAAGCCGAGGGGGTGATAGAAGGGCCGGTGTGAACACCACCGAGGGAGTGGTAGTTCCCACCATCATCCGATTACAGAGCAGTCCATATTTGTTTTATATACCTCATCCTTTTCATTGATTCATGATTAGGTCTAGCTGTAGGTCTAGATCTAGCTCTAAAAACAGGAAACGAGATCAAGAGGAATTTACTAACCCAAATAAGAAAAATACAACATCAAGTCCAAGGCAAGAGTATTGAATTCCTACGCGCTGCGCGTAACCGCGCGATTGCGGTAGCCTAGCAACTCAAACAAATTTGTGTGCGCAACTAAGTCGCGGGAGGGGTTAGGGGTCCTATCCCAGGGTTTGATAGTAGCTATCAACCCCTCTGACGTAATGATACTTGATAGATCGAAATGCTCCTTGACATGTGATATAGTCTTGACCAATCAGTGAATGACAATCTATGTATGAGGTATATAATTTCTACTACTGCTGGTACCAGTGAATTTGACCCCCATCATTGACAGTATGCTAGTCCGTTCGTTTTGGGCCACCCTTTAGGCCTATACATTATACATACGAATACATTATGTTTATAATTGTATATATATTAAATGTACATTATTTGTATGTGCAACGCTAAACATTTCATTTAGTGTAGCAAAAGCACAATGAAAAGTGGCTCCAATTTGGAAAAATTATCATTTTAGGATAAACGCTTCTCATCACGTTTATACCATGAATTCACAATTTAGATGTGCCGGATGCCAATCCAATTGCCCAATCAACTCTGACAGGATCTGCATCGTCCAAAGGCAAAGCTGAACCAACTGATGTTGGACGGGGAACATCCAAATGTAAGATTTACAAAATGTATTTTCTTTTTTGTTGTTTTTGCTTTGTATGTTTCATACACAAACTTTTTGATATGCAGGGCATCGTTTCATGAAACCGAAATGGCTATGAGTGAAAAACGTGTGTAAAAACTAATACGTTTTCTAAAAACGTGTGTAAAAAAATAATACGTTTTCAATGGGATGTTGGCAAGCTTTTTGCTTTCAATAATGTCCTTATTTTGTAAAGAGACAATTTTTAAAAATTCGAAAAAATTTGATTCTGATTTGATTCTGATTTGATCTTGATTGAATATTGCATTTTCAGCATCTCACCTCTCTGAAGAGCTGACGAGAAGCGAGCACCATCTTGAAACGATAGGTTCAACATCACCTGAGCCTGCAGACACAGAGGGTAAGACTATGACCATTGTGGCTTCAGGATCGGTTCTGGAGGGGGAGAGATTGGGCTCTCGAACTGCTACTACGGCCTTTATTATTGAAATTGGCCTTTGTTTTAAATATCCTTTAAGGTAGGCCTATTATCAATCTATTTTTATACCGTATAATTTTTATTCTGTAAAATTTCATTTCTTTGCTACATGTTCCATGATATTATCTCAATGATATCAATAAACCAAACTAATACAATGTAATTCGAGGGTCGACTTGCGATAGATAATGGATCAGTCAGAGCTCTTTTCAGCATAAGTCGGGGTCTGGTTTAATCATTTCATAAAACTTTTTTTTGTTTTACGTTGCTTTATTTCAGACGGAAGTAGTCATACTGATGTCTTTACACGTCCTAGGCCGTTGACTTCGCCATCGATAGAGTCACCGTCCAGTGAACATGCCTACCAGGTCACACATGATTTGGTAACAGAAACAGGAGCAATTGGTAAGGAATTGAAAGACAAAGTCGTGTTCTGGGCTCTGTAATAACAAATAAGTCAATTGTATCTCCCCAAAAAATATTTTTTCTCCTTAATCAATCGTAACTTTAAGATGATTAGTTACTGACATTTAATTTCATGTTACAGACAGAATCGAACGAACATCCTTTGTAAAATTATTAATTTATATATGCTACGCTCGACGCAGGCATGTGAAATAAGTTGGCAGGCTACCTGAAACGATTGCTGGCACTTAACCGGGGTAATAATATCTAAAGTCCTTTAGAAGCTCATATACAGTACGTCCCACAATAAACGAAACCGAGAATTATTGATATTTCATCATAACTTAATTGACATAACTTAAATAAATGACACATATTTGTCAAGCTTAGATTCTCCTTTCTCATTTGATGCAACTCATATGATGTATATTTCACGCATGAGTGATTAAAAACAATTTGTAGAGAGGAAACCAAAGATTCATTTAGCGGGCGGTATCTGAATTTCAAAGAGAAAATCACACTTATAGAAAGTTCAATTTCTGCCCTTTCATATGAGACCTCAATCAGGAAAAATGGGCCAGGAATAACTAAGTCCTGTTCGTTTAAAGTTATGCTTCCATTTCCATAATTTGATTAATCGAATTCATTTCCACTGGCTGCCTGCCGTAGCAAAAAACAGAGTTTACAAAAGACTTAACTCCGTTCCGTTGACGATCAGACATGCACATATAAGACGAAAGACTTGATGCGTGGCTGATCGTCAACGAAACGGAGTTAAGTCTTTTGTCAACTCTTTTTGTTGCTTCGGCAGGCAGCCAGTGAAAACGAATTCGTTTAATCAAATTATGGGAATGCAAGCATTACCTTTAAAAAAAGACTTTGTTATTTCTGGCTCATTTTTCCTGATTGAGGTTTCATATAACAGGGCAGGAAATGAATTTTCTAGAAATGTGATTTTCTCTTTGAAATTCAGACACCGCCCGCCAAATGACTTTTTGGTTTCCTTTTGTCAAATTGTTTTGTATCACTCATGCGTGAAAAATGCATCATATGAGTTGATGAAAAGATGATTAGTACTACAAAATCAGAGAATAGCATTGAAAAGAGCCATAACTTAAGCTTTTCGACTTGCACTCATCAGAGTAAAACGCAAGAATGAAACAGAAACAGAAAACGGCTGGCATAAGTCTAAGTTACCGTTACCTTTGACAGCCAATCAGGGCTCGTTATATTCGCGCCTTGTTTCCTTTTAGTTTCCGTTTATATTGTTCGATTTCGGCTTTCTGTTTCATTCTTGCGTTTTACTCTGATGAGTGCAAGTCGAAGAACTTAAGCTATGGCTCTCTTCAATGCCGTTCTCGTATGAGTTGCATCACATGAAAAAAGAGGATCTAAGCTTTACAAATATGTGTCATTTATTAATTATAATTGTGATTAGGTTATGATAAAACATCGATAATCCTCGGTTAAATTTTTTCTGGGACGCACTGTATATATAAACTGTTGGTCATAATGGTGGAATAATTTTGTTTTACTCCAATTTATGGGATGATTTTGACAATGATTTCTTCCTAACAGATCTGGATAATAGTATACATTCTCAAATTGTATTGAATAATAATTTGTGAGTGTTTGTTTTTCATGACTGCTAAATCATGTGTGTGCTACTATGCTAATCAACTAGTGGACCTACGTCCTTAAGTCATAACTGACAGTAATGAGGAGTAATGCCTCACAAAAGGGCACTAATATAGCTGATCGACGCGGTTTTTATTCTGGGGCCTCACAGTTACGAGGCCATTGTTTAGCCACTGAATCATGTCTGTACGCAGCGGGGGCTAGGGTACGTCGCCGCCCCCACAAATACAAAAAAAAAAAAAAATGCAAGAAATTATCAATAGTTTATTGCATTTTCCCCCGGTCCCCAAAATTAAAAATTCCTCTGTAGGGCAATTCATTATGGATCAAGGCATGCCCACATAGAGGATTTTTTCAATGTCAGGGCCTTGTTACTGTGAGCCCCCAGGATCAAAACCATGTCGATATGCTTTATTAGTGCCCTTTTATGAGGCATTATTCCTCATTACTGTCAGTTATGACTTAAGGACGTAGGTCCCCTAGTAGATTAGCCTCTTGTCGATGGCCCTCGCGTTGTTGGAGTCTGTAAATTCTGGCGAGCGAAGCGAGCCAGAAAAACCGAGCGCGAGCGAGGGCCTCTTGACAAGTGATCTGAATTATATATTCATGAGACCCGATTTCCTACTGAATTATGCGTGACTAGACAGCAGCGATTGTATGAGTGTGTGTGTTTATTGGAATTGCCAAACTAGGCTAGTCTGCAAACACAGACCCTAATTTGACACTTTATTCAAAAATCATTGTGCCTTGAGAGAAGCCTAGCCCAGCTACCTACTGGTACCTACTAGTTATGTTAATATAGGTAAGGAGCAGCTATAGTACAAGGCTTATAGTAGTCTTATAGTGCAGACTCTCTTTTACGACTGACCAGGGTTTGTGCTTGCAGACTACAACTAGGCGGCCAGTCTCGCTCTCACGGAAGAAATTCGCACAGAGCGGTACATATTACGTCATAGTAGCTCTCTCTGATTGGATGACTTTCACCGAACTCTGTTGGGTCGGAATATTCGCCAAACAATGTAAAACATAAGAAATTCAGATCACTTGTCAAGAGGCCCTCGCTCGCGCTCGGTTTCTCTGGCTCGCTTCGCTCGCCAGAATTTACGGACTCCAACAAGACGAGGGCCATCGACAAGAGGCTACTAGTAGATTAGCATAGTAGCGTACACATCAGTGGCGTACCTGGGGTACTCCGTCAGGGGGGGGGGGCAAGCGACCGAAACAAACAAAAAAGGCGATGCTAATTTTCACTTCTGGCGAGCGAGCGAGCGAGCAAAAAATAATCTTTAAGTAACGTTTGGTATATAAACTGGTATTGTTGCAAGTTGGGGGTGGGAACATTCACTTGTTAGCGACGTTAATTTCATTTTTTTGCAAACGAGCGTAGCGAGCAAGAAAAATATCACTTTTTTTTTAATAATTGCCACTTAAACTTGGTTCAATTGTCCCATGCAGGGCGCGGGAACAATATTGTGTTTAGGGTGATTTCATACCCATTTTAGCTAGCGAGCCAAAATACATTTTTCTCTCAATGAATTGCTATATAAAATTTGTTTCATTGTTGCAGGTAGGGGGCGGGCACAATCGTGTTTAAGGCAATGTCAATCCAATTTTGGCGGGCAGGCAACCCCCTACATTTCTCTTTTTAATGATATTGTAGCAGGTTAGTGGTGGGCACATAATTCCACGAGCTAGCGAGCGTAGCGAGCGAGCGAAAAAAAATCACTTCTCTTTTATAGGGAAAATATGGTACATAAAACTTGGGTTCATTGTTCCATGTCAGGGACGTGATTATTAAAAGCGGTGTTATATCTATTTTGGCGAGCGAGCGTAGCGAGCGAGCAAAAAAAAATCACTTCTCTTTTATAGGGAAAATATGGTATATAAACTTGGGTTCATTGTTCCATGTCAGGGACGTGATTATTAAAAGCGGTGTTATTTCTATTTTGGCGAGCGAGCGTAGCGAGCTAGCAAAATTTTTGTAATGATAATTGGTTCATAAATTTCAGATTTTTTTGTTGCAGGGCAGGGCTTACACAATCATGTCTAAGGTGATGTTAATTCCGTTTTGGCGAGCACGAGCACACCAAAACTTTTTTGAATAACGTTTGGTACATAATTATTAACTGGTTGTTGCAGGTTGGGGCGGGCACGTTAGCGGTGTCAATTCCATTTTGGCGAGCGAGCATAGCGAGCAAGCAAAACAAAAATTCTCTTTAATAGAAATTAATAAATAAACTAGTTTTTATTGGTGCAGGTCAGGATGGACGCAATCGCGTTTAACGCGATTCAATTCCTTTTTGGCGAGAGGGCGAAAAAAACTCTTCCATTTTTAATGATATTGTTGCAGGTCAAGGGTGGGCACAATTGTTTCCAAAGCAATATCTATTAATTTTATTCGCGAGCAAGTGTAGCGAGTGAGAAAAATGAATTACTCTCTTTTAGTATTATTTGGTACGTACACTGTGTGTTATTGTTGCCAGGTTGCAGGTCGGGGCCCATCGGGGCAGGCACAATTGTATTCTAGGCAATGTTAATCCTTTTCTTTTTTCAGGGGGACGAGCAAGTGAAAACATTTAATACAAAATAGGCTAGCAAGCAGTTCGCGCCAGCGAAGATTTTTGGAATTGGTTATATCACTTATATTTTCCTATTTTCATTTTTCTTAATTTTTCAGGGCCGTATGCGGAATATTTTTCTGGTGGGGGAGGGGGAAAGATGCGTTAAAGTTTTCGAAGATTCTCAAAAGCAAAAGGAGTGAAGGGAGTTCGAGCGACCGAACTGGTCATGAGGGTACTTTTGCATTTTCAAAAGTAGAATTGAAGGATTTGGTATAGGCCTACACTACATTTTCAGGAAAAAAACTGTACGTTTTCAAAATATCTGGGGTCAACAGCCCCCCCCCCCCCCCTGATGCGTACGGCCATGGTCTTTTTTTTTTAAATTTCCCCATTTTTTTCCTTTCCTTTTCTTTTTTTCTTTTTCTTTCCTTTCCTTTCTTTTCTTTTCTTTCCCCTTTTTCTTTTTTTCCCCTGGAGCCCGTCAGGGGGGGCACTCTGCCCCCCCTGCCCCCCCATAGGTACGCCAGTGGTACACATGCTTTAGCATTCACGCAAAACAAACACTCACATATTATTATTCAGTAAAATCTGAAAATGTATACTATTATCTAGATCTAGTAGGAATAAATCATTGTTAGAATCTTTCCATAATTCGGGGTAAAAAAAATTATTCCACCATTATGACCAACAGTGTATATATATTGTGATAAACGCTTATTTCCTTTACACGCTCTTCGGAAATTTAAACGATGTAATTGATTTACGTCATATCATCTTTTGTTCGTTTTGTTTGATGCTTCGACATCATCGACAGTGCCCCTCCATTCATTAGAGTCTGCAGCAGAGGGGGCAATGGGATTCTTAGCCCCACAAGCATTTCCGGCAAACGTTATCACACAATTCGTTCCAGGACTTTCAGCAGATCGAAATATGCACCAGCGTTCTAGGAACGTCTATATCAACGTCAACAATATCAAAGTCATCAACAATTCCCAAGTGAATAATCCTCATGGAAATACTGCTGCCCCTGCCCCTGCCCCTGTTCCAATTGCTTCCATAGTACCTCCTAGGCTACAACATGAGCTGCGTTGCCCGTTGAACAGAGAAAGCCCAGTGTTTGATGACTGGAGGGGTCTTGCCAATCAGCTTGAACTTGACGAATACATAAAACATCTGGAGCAGTGCAAGAATCCGACTGAAGAACTACTCGTTCTTGCTGAGAGTCAAAAGAAGATTCAGAACCTTGGGGACTTGACTAAGGCGTTCGAACGCATGAATCGTGGGGATTGCCAAGAGCTCTGCGAGAACTATGCGTTTGAGAGAACAAAGTCAGCTGATCCTCGGAAGGATCAAATGGAAGATGATGACACAGACTCCAGTGATGAGGGAACAGAGTCAGCTGTTGCAATTGGTTCCAAATTAAAGTACTTCCTAGCTAGGCTATACGACCAAGCTCTCTATCCTCCACGATTCGGCTCTGGTTCAAAGATCATCAGAGAAAAGACAAAGATTATTAGTCTCGACGAGTACAGCATCAAGGTTCCAATTTCACCTGACAATGTGGACAGAGCCAAACATATCACAGCAGAAGCATTGACAACCGTTCCACCTGACTTAAAGCTGGACAAAGACGAAGTTATCATCTCAGTTGGGCTCAAGCTATCCCCTCCTGGTCTTCAGTTTAAAACTCCGGTGGAAGTCACGGTCTCGCATAGCGCTATCTTCACCAACCCAGACAAAGCAGAAATTGTGCTATACACCCGAAGGACTGGTAAGATCTTCCTATTACCATAGATCCCATATTTCCATATTAATTCCTTTCCCTTCCGTTCCTTTTATTTCCCCTCTTCGTCTAATCTTCTTTACTTGGTTTTTAGATTGAATTAAAGTCGTTCCGATATACCCAAGACTAGCTTATCCTAAAAGTTGCATTCTTCTTTATATAAACACTATTGAGATGTGGTTCGATGCAATGTCTCTGGCAAAACATAAATATGAATTTGCCACTCTCCACCAAGGTGTTATATGGGTACCCGTCAAAGGTTCGTACCATATGGTACATTTTCATCAGAATGCCACATGTCATTACGTGCATTACATCGCGTCTGAACTTTGAACGCATCGAGATACGCGTGGATCAAAAATGATGCTAGTGCTGCACATGACTTGCATAGCTGCCGCACAAAAAACGCACTGCCGGGTGCGATAGAAAAAAAATAAAACAATAAACATGTTACTTGAATACAGGTTTGCCATTGGCTACATTCTTGAATCAGTCTTATATCATCATCTATACATAGATTATTAGAATTGCCTTTGAGTTGATTTTTCGAAGGCCTTTGTGATCGTGTTTGAAAAGAAAAATTACATTTTGACAGTAACAGTTTCAAACATAAGGTTAAACACAAATTACTAAATTCTGCATAAGACTGCATCGATGTCACTATCGAACCTGCAGTCATACGGCTTTTCCATAACAGATCACAACATTTGTGCCTATATACAGTAGGCTTGCGGGTGCACCATGCGAGAGAGAGGGAGGATTGAGGAGTCCTCAATAGTGGGGTAAAACCAAGTATAGACCTTTTCCATGGTATATGCCATGAGCATTGCATATTTCATAATTTCCCATTAGGAATAAGAGGTCTCTAACATAACCACTGGAGAGGCATTGAGTTATCCAGGGGAAGGAGCATAGAAGGCTTGTGCCCCCTTAAAATCGAAATTTCGTCAACTTTTCCATTGAAATTCCACGATGATCTTTCTAAACCAATTATTTATTCTTTATACACTGAAGCAAATTTAAACTTACAAGATTCCACTTTAAATTCGGGGTAAATGCTGTTTAGTGTTAGATCTAGATGTATACTAGCCAGACACACGAAATACAGTCGCTTCTACATGGTTGTTCCATTCGGCTAGTATCCCCGAAATAAAAATCATAATCCGCTTGGCAAGATTCAATCCGCTGAGTCGAAATGAGAACTTTGCACACATTGCGGTCTCTGTAACAGGTCCATATCTACCACTGATTATTGTCGGTAATGTCCCTGCAGCCAACATCAAATTCTGTAGAACTTTGCAGGAATTATGAATATGTCATGTATGTCCTATCTGTGAAATCTAAACGATAGCAGTGTCCTAATATTCAAATTATGCAAGGAAACCCGTTTACTTGCTAAACTTCACTGTTAGACACTATTGAGTGACTGACTGTTTTTTCTTCTTTGATAATAACATACATAAAATGAGCTGTAAAGGGTACATGAACATTTGTTTACATCAATGACCCACGTCTTGTAATGGCCAAAATTAAACTGATTGAATCTTTGCGCAGCACAAAACGTACGACCATTCGGTACAATGGTCTGAAAATCAGACTATTACTTACTGGCTCTATAGCTCTTAAGGCGATTCGACAACCAATAGTCGTTATTTTCACACTTCAAGACAATTTCAAGCCCCCCCCCCTTTTTAGGGGAAGTTCTAATTTAACCTTTTCATTTGTTTGGCCTGCAAGTGGGACATAGTACCTTCAAACTGAATTGTAAAAGTGCGGGAGGTCTCGCAATGAAATGATTTATAGAACATTACTCATCGTTTTCAAAAATATTACCGTCGACTGATTAAATTAGATTGTATTAAATCAGGTAATGTTCTTTAGTCAGACAAAATAAATGGGGATGGGATACGGGAAAATATGTTGTGACAGTGCAGAGAGCCCCTGACTGCCACGACGAACACATCACAGACGGAGATCTTCACACAAAATACATATTTTCTTACTATTCTTGGTATCATATGACCCCACTTCGATGTTAATGTTAATCTGAGAAATTTCTACTTCACTGAGTTTTACTTGATAAACTTCTATTAGAATAGAAATTCACTTAAAATGAAAATGTTTCAGTCTTTGTGTTTGAAAAAAGTATGAGTCGCGAAGTTCATACAGCCACCATTTCCCAGATTTGTATGGAAAGATCGTAGGTAATTATGGGAATTAATAAAAGTTTCTGCATATTCTAATACATAAAACAGCTTGTAAGCAGCCAATACTCAAATAGCAATTTACTGTTTTGTACGTTATTGCTCATGAATTAATAATGACCCTCCAACAAAGTTTCCCAGTCAATCCGCAATTTAATTTGTGAAAGTAAATCCCAGAGTATGACAGTTCACTGCGTAACAAAATTAACATGGTCCCCTATTTTTTGTTGTTGTTGAAAGAGTCTGACGAATTTTCAAGGATAGTTCCTGCTTCTGACAAAGCTGCCAGGTGTGTAGTCGCAAATAATCACCTTACTCTGTACATCGACCATTTCTCGGAATGGTGGATTACCTCCTTAATCAAGAGATACTTCATCGGTAAACGGCTCATCTGTACGCCATACGTTCCCCTGTCAATGTCCAGAGACGTCAGGAACCCCATCTGGCTCGTCATTAAAGACGACTTTTCAAGGAAAGAGGAAAGAAAAGAGGTAATTTTGTAACGAAATGTAAAAAAACATTCCGGTATATTTCTGGTCCAGGTTATGTGCAATTTTTTTTTCCCTTCTCATTTCGTCACGAAACTTTCCAATCTTGCACATCTCTTAGTCAATTTCGTATTTGGTCATTCATTTTCAGACTTTGTCCATTCGATTTCATCATTTTGCATCTAACTTCGTCAAAGTCAAATCAAGTTCATCATACTTGGCTACTAACGTACATTTATTGCATGAAACAATTTTGTCAGTTTGCAACCAATTTCGTTAGAGCATCATTCAAATACCTTATCCTATCCCCGGACAATTACCCCATGTCCGGGAGGTAATTGTCCTAGAGGATGGTTGCCGTAGGGGTTAGTTCTCTGGGGGTAGTTATCCGGGGAGTAGTTGTCCTAGTGGGTAGTTGTCATGCGGGTAGTTGTCCGGGGGGTAGTTGACCAAGGGGGTAGTTGCCCTATTTGGTAGTTGTCTGGGGTAGTTGTCCGGGGGTAGTCGTCTTAGAGGGTGGTTGCCAGTGGCGTAATGAGCAAAAACGTTTTTTTTTTTTTTTTTTTAGGGGGGGGGGGGCTGGAAAAAAAAATCCGCAGCACCCCACTCTAAC
The DNA here is from genome assembly GCF_000002235.5 of Strongylocentrotus purpuratus. Taxonomy (NCBI): domain Eukaryota; kingdom Metazoa; phylum Echinodermata; class Echinoidea; order Camarodonta; family Strongylocentrotidae; genus Strongylocentrotus; species Strongylocentrotus purpuratus. The sequence continues at coordinate 11,895,582 of NW_022145601.1, forward strand.
ATGCAGGCCCCGCTGAACGTTTCGCAAAGTGGGGTCTAGGGGCGGAGCCCCCGAAGTTCAAGGCGTATGGGCATCGGTGGCGGATCCAGGAATTTCTTACCGGGGGCACAAAATGGCATGGGGTTAAATATGTGTAAAACAAGCGGCGAGGGAACGGAGCGACCAAGCGGGGGTGGGTCTGGGAGTAAGAAGCATTTGCAATTTTAGAACCAAATTAGACGCATTTTCAGGCACTTCCTGGAGTAATATGACGTAAAATTGCCACCTACCCCTTCCAAAAGCAGGGATCTTTTACAATTTGAGAACCACATTTGGAGCATTAATGTCCACCGGCACTTCCTGAGAATAAAAACGAGGCCTCCTGATTGGTTAGAAGTTAGAGAAAAATGACCTGTCACGTCTTGAGACGTTTTATATGCTTTGATGCCGCAAAAATGCACAAAGACGGTGGTCCGGTACTTCATCAGTAGTACTTGCAAACCTTTTCTCGAGTGTATAAACTGTGTCGTTATCAGGGGCGTCGCTAGATCTTTGTAAGTGGGGGAGTGGGGAGGGTGTAGAGGCCACCGATTACGACAAATATATTAATGCCAATGTCCAAATAAATGTCTACAAATTTAATCCTATAAACCCGGGGCCAAAAAATTCGTTATTTTTTCAGTCTCCCCTCTCTCGCACTTCATTAAAATATTAAAGAAGGAAGACGATTCGTTGCACCGTTCTCGACTCTTAATTCTAATCTGAATTCAGTTGCCCCCCCCCCGAAGCGCGGAAGCTTTGCCGTTTCATTGCCGTTTCAGTACCGTTCACTACTCTTAATCTTCTGAGTAGTCTGAATTCAATTTCCCCACTGGGCCCCTTAACGATACATGTGCAGTGTTACATGATGTAAGTATGGAACGCCCGGCAGTGCTTGTCACAGTTGCTTCTGGAAAATATCTTTTTACTAGTGTTACTGTTAGTGGCCCCGGCCCCTTAGCGGACATAAAAAACATATGCTCTTCCTGGCCATTTGGGAATGTGTCAGTTTGCAACAGAAATGGAGAAACGCGCATTTTGTTGAAAATCATGTGATACCACGAACATTATATATCATTTGTACATGGAATTGAAAATAAGTCATGGTTCAATTTTCGTTTTTTTTTTTTTTTTTTTTTTTTTTTTTTTTGGGGGGGGGGGGGGGGCTGGCGCCCCAAGCCCCCCCCCCCAACCAGTACGCCAGTGGTGGTTGCCCTAGGGGGTAGTTGTCGTAGGGGTATTTTTCCCAGGGGTAGTTGAATGGGGGTGGTTATCCAGGGGGTAGGTGTCCCAGAACCCCTGGCAATTGCTGGAGGTTATTGCAGTGCCCTCTTCGAAGAGCAGCATTATCTCAAAGTTTACTTATCATGATCTCTTATTAGTCTTTTCCCCCAATTATTATCACTATTATTTTTTCAATATTGATTCATATGTTCAATCTTTTGCAGGATACCATACGAGAGTACAAGGAAGCCTTTCCCGGTGAGCAGTACTGTGTATATTGGAGACGAGGACCCCTACTTGTCAGACATCTGGAAAACGAAGACGAAGTGTCAAGACAGGTACGAATCTCAATATAATTGATACTGTTGTTTCCCCCGAAGTAAATTATCCTGACAAACAAATCGTCCGTTTCTTATTCGACAGGTCCTAATATATATATATATATATGTTGTTACATTATCAAAGACACGGGCTAGAGCTTTCTTTAAGCGACGCTGACCTGATGTACTTTCTGCCTTAGCCTACTGTTCATTGCACAGCGCCATCTCATGGTCAATTTGCCAACATTGTGTAATCCAATACCTTGTTTCCGCTTCGCAGACAGAGGGCTGGAAGCAATACTTATCATTTTAGCGAGTTACGGGCATACTGAAGAATATGTATTTCACAGTTTTGTGGTTACGGGGCCATACTGCTACAGCTGACCCCAGATAGCGCTAGATGGGATTTTGTGGTAATGCTTTCAGTACGCTGTGGCTTTCATTAACACGTTAGGCGGACCAATGCATGAAATTACTTTGCGGGTTATCTATTTGAACGAACAACTTTATTCAGGATAAATTTGATCAGCAAAGCTATTTTTATCACGGTCCTGATTGAAATACAATGAAAATACACCACAATGAGAGTATGTAAGCAATAGATCACATTTCATAGGTAGACAAAAAAAAAATCATGATACCAAGTTAAAGGGAGTGTATCATGGGAAATACTGGTTAATGCCATCTACGTCTTCTTTTGGACAACTGCACGTAAACAAATGGACTTGATTCACTGGGTCAGCGCACGCTAGCGTTCGCGAAACAGACCAAAGTTCTTCTTACGCTTCGGTTTCGCGTATGTTGCACGCACGTGAATGCTGCGGTCGCGTCGTCCGTAGTCGTATTACATCCGATTCGCCCCGAGTAGGGCCACGGGAAAGACACACAGTCTCGTCATGACACACTCCCGTTAAGCCATGGTCCCAACCCGAGAAGTAGCCCGCTCGGCGGCCGGCAGCGGATTTTTCCCAAACATACAGATTTGTATTTCACTGATATGTTTCACTTTTACATCATTAGCAGCTTGTAAAGAGATATTACAAACAATTAGACTTTAATTATTTATTGCTTTAACTCACCATTTATCAAGGGAAAAATATGACGGAATAATTACTGCGTACGCGATTTTTTTTTTATGTGTATGTTTTATGTATGTTATTTTGGAAACCCCCCCCCCCCTTTTGAGATTGCCAATGGCTGACCTTAAAAAGGTGACCTTACCCCCCCCCCCCCCCCAACTGGACAAAATGTCAGATTTTTCAAATTTCGAGACCCCAAAAAAAAGTTTCCCCTTACCCCCCCCCCCCCCCCCCGCTTATTCAGCGGCTGGCTGAGTCGTTGCGAAATTTTGGGCCCGATTTGAACCCCACCCCCCCCCCCCCTTGAAAAAAAGCCTGCGTACGCCACTGCCACAGTATATATAAACGCTGTTTCTGTGTTGAAGCGCTTATACGTGGTCTTGACGAGGTTACTTGGTTCTCGTTATAATATTATTTAAGGCAAAATGATTCAAACATTGGCCATAGGGGTTAGGCTCGACTAGCACATGTGCTATTATCTGGCCCCTTTACCAACCAATAGTTTCTCTTCTTGTATATGTGAATTATTGTATGAAATGTATTGCTGTTGGTAAATAAATCAAATCAATCAATTGAATTCATGGTGTCACTGTTAGATTAGAATGTACCATGACACAATTCCTTTAACTTCGTAGGATGTTAATTGATGGTTATCTCTGATTTTCTTAGGAACTTGAAGTACGTGCTTTCTTTGACATGACGACCAATCGGATGCCGTTTGCTCTTCAGTCACGTGAACAAATAGTATCCGGAGTTCTCGTCACGCTCATCTTGAAGCAAACAATCACGAAGCGTATCGCCTTCCAAGTACTCTACAACGGTAATATCAAGGGCATGAATTCCTTTTTTTTTGGGGGGGGGGGGTGGGGATTGCTGCAGTGCTGGCAGAGATAAAGGTATTATTGTGCAGTTTCAGGAATGATTATTTTCCTGGGCTTTCGGACAAGCTGTGAAAAACAGCAGATTTAACACAAAAATAACATTCCACAAACATTGTTCTTCTCAGGCGATTTTAATGACTTGTGTAAGAAAGACGTGAGATTTTACGAATTTAAAAAACGCAATTTTTATTGATACTGAACAAAAATGCTCCTGAAAACAAAAATGAACTCTTTACCAGTGTTGTCGATCCTGATACAAATTTGTCATGTGAAAAGATTCTACTACTGCTGGTACCAGTGAATTTGACCCCGCATCATTAGAAGTATGCTAATGCGTATACATTGGGCAAGCCTGTATGTATGTCAATATTATTTATATTAAATGTACATTATTTTTACGTGCAATGCTATACAGTTCATTTGGTGTAGCTAAAGCATCGTTCCAAGAGACTCTAATTTGGGATAATTATCAGTTCAGGCTAATCGCTTCTCATCACTTTGATATCATGTATTCACAATTTAGATGTGCTGCATGAGAATCAAAGTCCCCAATCAACTCCGAGAGAATCTGCATCGTCCAAAGGCAAAGCTGAACCAACTGATGGTGGACGGGGAACATCCAAATGTAAGATTAGAAAAAATATATATTAATACTATTTTCCTTTTTGATATGCAGAGCATCGTTCAACGAAACCGTCATGGGTAAAAGTGAAAAACGTGTGTCAAAATTAACACGCATTCAATTGGATGTCGGCGAGCTTGTTATATGAAAACATCTCCTCATTGTAAAGAGACGATTTGAGGGTCGGCTTGCGATAGATAACGGATCAGTCAGAGTTCTTTACAACACAGGGCGAAGTCTGGTTTTAATAATTTTTTAAAAGCTTTTTTTACGTTGCTTTTTTGAGATGAAAGTAGTTCTACTGAAGTCCTTACGAGGCCTAGGCCATTAACTCCATCATCGATAGAGTCACCGTCATGTGAACATGACTAGCAAGTCACCCATGAATTGATAACAGAGACAGAGACAGTTGGTAAGGAGTTGAAAGATAAAGTCATGTTCTGGGCTCCGTAACAACACAAATGTCAATTGTACCTCCAAAAAATTAAGTTTATCTCCTCGATCAATCGTAAATTTAAGGTGACATTTGATGTTATGTTACAGATAGTAACGAACAAACACCCTTTTGACAAAACATCAATCTATATATGCTACACTTGTCCGATGTGTAAAAGTAGGTAGGATACCTGAAATGGTTACTGGAACTTGAACGGGTTAATAATATATTAAGTACTTTGCAAGCACATATAATTGTGATATACGCTTATTTCCTTTACACGCTCTTATAAAGTATCCATAGTACCTCCTACGCTACAGCATGAGCTGCGTTGTCGGTTGAACAGAGAAAGCCCAGTTTTTGATGACTGGAGGGGTCTTGCCAATCAGCTGGGACTTGGAGACTACATACAAACACTGGGGCAGTGCAAAAACCCGACTGAAGAACTACTCGTTCTTGCTGAGAGTCAAAAGAAGATTCAGAACCTTGGGGACCTGGCTAAGGCGTTCGAACGCATGAATCGTGGGGATTGTCAAGAGCTATGTGAGGACTATGCGTTTGAGAGAACAATGTCGGCTGATCTTTGGAAGGATCAAATGGAAGATGATGACACAGAAACCAGTGATTAGAAAACAGACTTAATCTGTTCCATATCACCCTTTAATCCAGGGTCTATGGCTCGTTATTTGGACAACCTATCAAAACAGCACTTTATGGTTGTTGTAGTCCGCCACTTATAATTCAGCTATCTGTCATTTGGTTTAAAAACACAACAATTGGATTTGCTCGAAGAATAATAAAGGTATACTTTAAGGTCGTATTCCCCTGATTTATTTAAGCTATATTCAGGGTATAAAATTCATGTTTAAAAGAAAACTTAGAATGACAGACCTATTTCCTTTTTGAACCTGCTTTTATGGACAAAAGTCTGAATCCAGCGCCAGGTTTAAATACTAGCACAATTCGGGCCTATAAAAGTGACTAAACATTAGTTAAAGAGAATATATGCATGTTTGTCGGATATATTATTCCCCAATATTGCGTAAACCTTATTCAATTTGGAGTACATTATACCTATTGTGTAGACGCTCACCCTCTTATTATCTGCTTCGCTGCATCAAGATTGCTTTTAAAAGAACGAAGAAGTGAGATTCACTGTTGGAATATTCATCGATTTTAAGAAAGCAATTTTGACACATTTAATCATAATACTACTAGCTAAGCTCTCTTATAATGCCACTCGAGGTTACCTCTTGCATGGTTTAAGGACTATCTCAGTAGCAGATCTCATATTGTTCAATGTAGTCAAACGTTATTTGAATGGAATAAGATAAGATGTGGTGTTCCACCAGGATCAGTACTAGGGCCAACTTTGTTTTTAACTATATAAATGATCTGCCATCATTAACTGATTATTTCAATTTATTGCTGTTATTTTTGCAAATGATTCTAACATAAGTCATACTTATCAAGCTGACCAGTGCGAGATTAATGTGGATGAAGTAGTTTACAACACACAGAAAAACTGGCACATTGCTATAAACAAACTTCAACTAGTTCAATGAAACTTATATCATGTTCATAAGTAGTATGCGTAAAAACAGGTATAAATGGTAAACTGGAAATAGCTTGATAGGATATCAAGGAGGTTGATGTTGTCAATTATGATACACGTCTGCCATGGAATAGTCATATTCGTTATGTAAATCAGTGTATCAGGATTGCAACATTTTGTTCTTAGGCGTACTTTGACATTATCCATTATCATATAAAACGTGGATAAAACCACACAGGTGTGGGGAAGCAATATTAGGTTAGCCTATTAAGAAGCATATAGTATTCACAGAAAATGGCAGTTCGTGCTTTTTTCAATTTCAATTTCAATTTCAATTTCAATTTATTTGCTCATAAAAATCCAGAAAACACATGCAAACATTCATAAATCGACATGATACAAAGGGTAAAATTCACAAGAAAAATTAATAACAAAGTATACATTTGGATTAAGTATGAGAGGGACAGCAAGAAAGGAACAAGCCTTGTGATTAGCTGACCCTGTAACATAATACATTAAGGACGCTACAAAAAATAACAAATCACTTACAACAACTTAAAGGGGGGGGGGTATGCCTATACATTTGCATTGAGAGAGTGAAGAACTCATACAGCTAAACTACTCTCGTGTTTGATCTGTTTAATAAAAGTTTGCCTCATATTTTGATAACTGTGATATTCTAGAGTTATAGCTACTCCACAAGGCAAGCAGAAGATTCTCTTGTGGTCTGTTACTTGATTTCATATTAATGTCAGATTCTGTTACAACACATTTGTTGAACAAATCATGAATCGAAAATCCATGCAAATAGTCTGTATATGTACACAAATTATCTTTCATATCATCAGTTTGTATCTTGTAAGACGTTGTTAAAGTTATTTATTTTTATATTATTGATTGTAATGGTAATCAATTTCTTTGTTTTTGTTTTGTTTTCTGAAGGTAACTTGTACAAAATACATGGTTTAGCTGTAAGACGTTAGGGTTGACTAGCACATATGCTTTTATTCGCCCATTTCACCAACCAATATTTTCTCTTCTTGTTCTCATAAATACCGTTGTATGAAATGCATGGTTCTTATTTGCTGTTGGTAAATGAATCAATCGAATACAAAAATCTCATAAAAATTCTAAACATTGACAGGATTATAAAAGTGATGTAGATGTATATGGAAATAAATTAACATCAACTCAAGTCACATCAAATGAAATGAATTCAACATTTGAATGAATCCAGAAGGAACCACAGGTGTTAAATTGAACATTTTGTTTATTAATGAAAACAATGAGCTCCTGTTGTATGTAAAGCCAGCGATTTTATTCCTTGGGGGGGGGGGGCAACAGCCGGAAAACGCAACATTAAAGATGTATTGATAGCATTCTTTGATAGCATTCTTTGCATTTAATTAAACTAACACACCTTGACAAATAGCGGGGAATAAAGGGGATCCCTCATAAAAACTGAACATTATTACGTTTTGCGTGAGATCCTTCTCATTCAAACATTTATTACAAAGGGGTTCGTCTTTTATGTTACCTTTATTCCACGTTTATTCTTCTTCATACTTATCAAACCGTGTATGTATACTTTATGTACATATATAAATATTTAATTGCAATGGATTGATTGAAATTTTATGTATATCATGATGATATTCGTTATAGATAGGTATGATAGGCGCTCCTTTGTTAAATATAATTTCATTAATTTTGTGTGAAAGCAGAAAAATAAGAAATCATGATTGCAAACGTTTGAATAAATCGGTCAAATAATGAAGCAGTTATGAATGTTTGAAACATTATATCTCTTAATCTATATGCGAATCTCAAATTGGCAATCGGGTCAATGGATTGTGATGACTGTATTCGTGGACAATTATTTCGTTTGTTGCGTACACAAATATCAGTAGTTTCTGTTTTTCTCCTTAGTGCCTTCTTCCATGGGGCACTCCTACATACAATGTATTATGGATAGCATATTATATAATATATTTTATATGATATGTGTTTTTATTTGTGTTTGAAATAAATTGAATCGAATTAAATTGAATATATTGTGAGAATCTCAGTTTGAAAAGAAATTACATGTTTGCACTACCAATGACGTTAGAATACCAGTCATTCAAAAAGGGCATTGACTGGAACGCGGTTCTATACAGAGTGAGTCATAAAAAATGTCCCACTTTTTAAAAGTTGTAATGTTTGAAGTATGAATATTTAATCATGGGTTTCATGATATGTCTTGATAGAGTTATCCTCCTAGTACATTTAGGTACCATTTTCATTTGAATCTCTGCATGCATGACTGAACATCAGACAATCTTTACAATACTGCCAGATCTCACTTGCGCCAAGTTACTGGGTGAGGTATAAAACAGTGCATTGAACAAAGGCAGTCAGACAGAAACAGACTCACAGACACACGCACACACAGCACACACCTTGACGATTATTTCATAATTTCCCCTTTCTGATTAAGCAATGATTTTTATCAAGATCGCTGAATGTTTAAGTGGCATAGCCCTGACAATATTTCCCTTTAGTACAAATTCACTACCACCATCATGTCATCATCATCATCATTATCATCTTAATCTTCATCATCATCATCATCATCATGAAGCACAACATCCGCCAATACGCACCAAGAGGACTGCGGCCACTTTTCGTACGAGAAGAAGAATTCCCGACAAAAAGTAACGGTTTGGGTGGTCCTTGTCGGCCTGGCAGTCTGTGTTCAAAACACTATTCTATTCCTCACCTAGCTACTTGGCGCAAGTGAAATATGGCAGTCCTGTAAAGAATGTCTGATGTTCAGTCATGCATGCAGAGATTCAAATGAAAATGGTACCTAAATGTACTGGGAGGATAACTCTATCAAGAGATATCATGAAATCAGCGATTAAATATTCATACTTCAAACAATACAACTTTTAAAAATTGGGACATTTTTTTTCTGACTCACTCTGTAGAGCTCTCAATGCTTCATCAGTCGAGGGGTTTATACACATATAATTTTGGCAGAAAGACAATAAATTGCCGAGATTATTACATGTATCATCCGTGTGTGTATTTGGTAACAAAGTGAACGCTAATCAGTATACGCTCTTAGAATTAAGTTGCATGTAGGTAGCTGCTGGTTGTTTTAGAGAATTACCCAATTCTTGGCAATGATTTTAAAACTTCAGCGCCACAGGTTTTGACCATTCTAGGGGCAATTTACTTACAACAGATTCATATTTTATACCATCAAGCTATTCATATTGGGGGTGATATTCTGAAAACTTCTGATTTTCAGAATACTGAATTAAAGATATGTTAAGGGTATTTCAACCCACAAATGAACCTTCAGCAACGACTTTCTCGGATCCAGTACTCCAGTGTGTATACTATTTGATATGGGCAGACTTAGGTTACTTGTACAGAAGTTAGAATATTTATCCTTGCACTAAGTAAATATCTGAGATTTTTTGTTCTTTTCCCTGGTTCCTTTTACATTTAAGAAAAGAAAAGTACAATAAAGGGATAGTTTGTCAAAGTCCATCACTATAACAATTATATATTCTGAACATTTTGGAGGACAGTGACACAAAAATCATGAAACATAATATTTTCTTCTTAATGGAATACATAAATAAAGGTGATATTTAAGTAGATCCTCGGAGAAATATAGAAGTGAACCTTATCTTGTAATACGTACTACGAACTACAAATCAAATACGTACTACGTACTACAAATCCAATACAAAGACATCCACGTGCACCCAGACCAGACAACCGATTACATTATCCACAGTGGCCAAAAATAAGTCAGTTTGGACTCTTTGGAGTCAGTGCAAAGTCGGTTTGCCATGCAGTGTGACTGAGGTATTAATCATACCTCCAAAAAACCGACTTCAAATCGACCGATTCTCGGCGATTCGGGGCAATATAATAGTGTGTCCGGTCTTTTGTCGGTCTGGCGTCTTCTGTTAAGGCCCGGTCACACAGCCCTCCACGGGCGTATCGCGGCCGAATCACGGCCAAAAATTTCTGCCCGTGAAGCAGACGCTGTTGGACGCTTTGAGGTCGCGATAAAGACGCGATACAGCCGTACTTTACCCGTCGTTACACGCGGTAAGAAATTCACACGCGGTTGGCCGCGCGAAAAAGTTTTGGGCTGCCCAAAAATTTAGACCGCGGGTAATCGCGGGCGGTACACGTGGTACACGTGGTACACACGCGGTAAAGACGCGGTACAGACGCGGAACGAACGTGCTAGGACGTGCTACGGCCGCGGTTAAGATGTGGTTACACGCGGAATTGGACGCGAAATTTTAGCGGGTAATCGCGGGTGGAGCACGGTCATAGCACGTTTGTTCCGCGTCTGTACCGCGTTGTTATCACGTGCATTAGCGTGTGTACCGCGTGTAAGCGTGGTAGGCCGCGGTACCGCCGCGCTTCACCCGCGATAAAGACGCGGAACAGTCCCTGGCGTCTGTTCCGCGGGCATACCACGGGTAAACCGCGGGTAAGCTAATTTTGCACATTTTCCACCACGGGCAACCGCGGGCAAAAAAAAATCGCGAAATTTTACCCGCGATACAGACGCGAAAGGCTGTGTGACCGGGCCTCAAGTTGAACAATCCGTGAATCTAAATTTCTCTCTTTCATTTGAAGAACTAGTTTTCAGAAAAGAGGTTGTTAGTTTATCTTCTTCACTAACAAAGTTCTGAGAATGTATTAAATATGAGATTATTGCAAATGCATGAATTATGAGCGAAGGGCTCGGGTATGAAGTGCATATTTAAATTAAGAAAGACGAATAGTAAGCACCTTGTTTAATAGCATGTTATAATGACTAATTGATGAAGATATACTGACAAGTTTGGTTTATATCCTGACAATTCTAGAGAAATGAAGCGAGCACTCTACATCAACAGGTAACAGCATTTCACAATCTATAGAGTGTTCAAGGAAAGCGATGATAGAGACCATTTTTTTTTCTCTTTTTGTCTCCCTTTCGTCTTTCTCTTTTTTTCTTTTTTTCCGCAAATCAGAAACCAGGTATATTTTTGGCAATAGGATTGTATTGTTGTAATACACTGTCCAGTAATGTAGTCAGACTTCTAAAGCCGATAGGGATATGAGTGCAAAGTCCAATTTATGAAATGTTTTCATATAATCACGCTTGATTGCTCCTACAGAATAGACCAAATAGAAAACGCTACTAAAGGGTACGTGCCAATTTACCCAGTATTTCAATGTCACATTACAATAAGTAACATGGTGTTTGGAAAGCACGGTAATATCATAGAGACAAAAACGTTGCGGGTTTGAATTACGTTTAACATGGCGCTGTTTTCAGCAGCAGCAAAAGGAGACGTCCTGAAGATACAATCATTAATCGTCTCAGAAGACAAATCAAAGGGTTCGGGAGGAGTTGATGTAAACTGCTCGGATGCGTCTGGCAAGACACCCCTTCACATTGCTTCGGAAAACGGACATTTGCAAACGGTTGAATGGCTTACCCATCATGGAGCAAAAGTGAATGTAATCGATGCTAACCTACAGACATCGGTTCACTTATGCTCAAAAATAGGCCATCTTCATGAGATAAAGCTGTTAGTGAACGAAGGAGCAGATATTAAAATTGGTGACAAAGATGGGTTTACAGCTCTTCACATAGCATCATTCGAGGGTCATCTTGACATTGTCAAATACCTCGTTGAGAAAGGGGCACAGCTTGACAAATGTGACAAAACCGACAGGACACCCTTGTATTGTGCTTCTCAAGCAGGCCATCTTGAAGTCGTCGAATATATCGTGAACAAAGGAGCAGGCATTGAAATTAGTGACACGGATGGGTTTACAGCTCTTCACAAGGCATCATTCGAGGGTCATGTTGACATTGTCAAATACCTTGTTAGTAAAGGGGCAGAGCTGGAGAGACTTGCTATATTATTGGACACCTCTACACCTTGCATTAAACGGTGGCCATCTTGACATTGCAGAGTACCTTTTGACAGAAGGAGCCAACATTAACATGTGTGGTAAAGGTGGATGTACAGCTCTACATGCTGCATCACAAACTGGTAAAATTGATGGAGTGAAATATCTACTAGTCAAGGAGCAGACCAAGATAAGATCACTGAGAATGGCTGGACCGCGCTTAGCCTGGCTTCATTTAGGGGACACCTTGACATTGTCAAAGTTCTCGTTAACGAAGGAGTAGAGGTTGACAAAGCACTCAGGAACGGGATGACACCCTTGTGTCTTGCAACAAAAAAAGGCCATTCGGGTATTGTCGAAGTCTTACTGAACGTAGGAGCAAATATTGATAACTGTAATCGAAACGGGCAAACAGCACTCCACATCGCATCGTACAATGGACACGTTGAAATAGTTCATCATCTTGTTAGCAAAGGGGCACAGTCTGAAAAATGTGACAACATCAACATGACACCCTTGTCTTGTGCTTCTCAAGAAGGCCATCTTGACGTCGTCGAGTATATCGTGAACAAAGGAGCAGGCATTGATATCGCTGATAAAAATGGATTAATTGCTCTTCACATAGCATCATTCAAGGGTCATCTTGATATTGTCAAATACCTTTTTAGGAAAGGGGCACAGCTTGACAAATGTGACAAAAACAGCAGGACACCCTTGTATTGTGCTTCTCAAGAAGGCCATCTTGAAGTCGTTGAGTATATCGTGGACAAAGGAGCAGGCATTGAAATTGGTGATAAAGATGGGGTTACAGCCCTGCACATAGCATCATTCAAGGGTCATCTTGATACTGTCAAATACCTTGTTAGGAAAGGGGCACAGCTTGACAAATGTGACAAAAACAGCAGGACACCCTTGTCTTGTGCTTCTCAAAAAGGCCATCTTGAAGTCGTCGAGTATATCTTGTACAAAGGAGCAGGCATTGGCATTGGTGATAAAGCTCTTCACATAGCATCACTCGAGGGTCATCTTGATATTGTCAAATACCTTGTTAGTAAAGGGGCAGAGCTGGAGAGACTTGATAATGATTACTGGACACCTTTACACCTTGCTTTAGACGGTGGCCATCTTGACATTGCAGAGTACCTTTTGACAAAAGGAGCCAACATTAACACGTGTAGTAAAGGTGGATATACAGCTCTTCATACTGCATCAAAAGCTGGTAATATTGATAGAGTAAAATATCTATCCGGTCAAGGAGCACAGCTGGATAGAAGCACTGACGATGGATGGACCGCACTTAGTTTGGCTTCATTTTGGGGACACCTTGATATTGTCAAAGTTCTAGTTAACGGAGGGGTAGAGATTGACAGTGAACCCAGGAACGGGATGACACCCTTGTTTCTCGCAGCAAAAAGAGGCCATTTGGGTATTGTCGAGGTGTTACTGAACGTAGGAGCAAATATTGATAACTGTAATCGAGACGGGTTAACAGCACTCCACATTGCATCGTCCAATGGACACGTTGAAATAGTTCATCATCTTGTTAGCAAAGGGGCACAGCTTGACAAATGTGACAAAACTGACAGGACACCCTTGTATTGTGCTTCTCAAGAAGGCCATCTTGAAGTCGTCGAGTATATCGTAAACAAAGACGCCGGCGTTGAAATTGGCGACAAAGATGGGTTTACGGCTCTTCACAGAGCATCATTGGAGGGTCATCTTGACATTGTCAAACACCTTGTTAGGAAAGGGGCACAGCTTGACAAATGTGACAAAAACGACAGGTCACCCTTGTTTTGTGCTTCTCAGGAAGGCTATCTTGAAGTCGTCGAGTATATCGTGGACAAAGGAGCAGGCATTGAAATTGGTGATAAGTATGGGTTTACTGCTCTTCACATTGCATCATTCAAGGGTCATCTTGATATTGTCAAATACCTCGTTAGTAAAGGGGCACAGCTTGACAAATGTGACAAAACCGGCAGGACACCCTTGTCTTGTGCTTCTCAAAAAGGCCATCTTGAAGTCGTCGAGTATATCGTGAACAGAGGAGCAGGCATTGATATCGTTGATCAAAATGAGTTAACTGCTCTTCACATAGCATCATTCAAGGGTCATCTTGATATTGTCAAATACCTTGTTAAGAAAGGGGCCCGGCTTGACATATGTGACAAAAACTACAGAACACCCTTGTCTTGTGCTTCTCAAGAAGGCCATCTTGAAGTCGTCGAGCATATCGTGAACAAAGGAGCAAGCATTGGAATCGGTGATAAAGACGGGTTTACAGTTCTTCACATAGCATCACTCAATGGTCATCTTGATATTGTCAAATACCTCGTTAGTAAAGGTGCAGACCCGGAGAAACTTACTGATGATTACTGGACACCTTCAGGCCTTGCTCTTAATGGCGGCCATCTGGGTATACGTGACTTTCTTTTAGATATAGAAGCAACAAAGATTGTTAAGCCATTCATTGGGTTTGAAGAGGACCAATATGACTACCTTCGCAGTACTTTTGGTAGTAAGGCTTTCCCTGGCTATATGCCCCCATACTCCCGAACATGCGATCCATATCGTACCAGTCCACGAAACAGCTCTCGATCCTCGAGGAAGAGCAGCATAGAAGAGACAATGATTATTAGTCTCGACGAGTACAGCATCAAGGTTACACTTTCACCAGACGATGTGGACAGAGCGAAATATATCACAGCAGAAGCATTGACAACCATTCCACCAGACTTAAACCTGGAAAAAGACGAAGTTATCATCTCAGTTGGTCTCAAGCTATCCCCTCCTGGTCTTCAGTTCAACACTCCGGTGGAAGTTACGGTCTCTCATAGCGCTATTTTCACCAACCCAGACAAGGCAGAAATTGTGCTATACACCAGAAGGACTGGTAAGATCTTCTTGTTACCGATCCCATATTTCGATGTTAATTCCTTTTATTTCCCTCTCTTAGTCTAATCCTGTTAACTTCTTAATTCGCTAATATATTGAATATATGAATTGAAGGTTTACCGATATACCCAAGACAAGCTAATGCCAAAAGTTGCCTTCTTCCTTGTATAAAAACTGTTTGGGCACCAATGTCTCTGGCAAGACTTTTAGATCTGAATTTGCCACTCTCCATCAAAAAGACAGTACCTGGCAAAGGTACGTACCATGGTACCTTCCCATCATCATGCAATATATAATTACGTGCATTACATCGCGTTTGAACTTTGAACGCAAAGAGATATGCGTAGATCAGCAATGCTACACAGAGCTTTAGTGGTGCTACACATGACTTGCATAGCTCCTGCAGAAAAATAGCACAGCCAGGCGCGATGGAGAAAAAAATAAAGTTTTAAAACGTGACTTGAATACAAGTTTGCCATTGGCTATATTTTTAAAGGCGTCTTATATTATAGATTATTAAAATTGCACTTGACTTGATTTCTCGAAGGCCTTTGTGATCGTGTTTGATAAGAACAAATTACATTTTGACAGTAACAGTTTCGAATGTGATATCCGTTATGAATAACGGACACACATTACAAGGTTAAACACCAGTACTCAATTCTGCATAAGACTGCATCATCAGTTCCGAACCTGCAGTCATACAGCTTTGTCCTTACAGATCACAACAATTTGTGCCTACGTCATCATCGGCAATTTTCAGCACCATCATCATCATAACCGTCATCACCTTAACATGTGTTTCACAAAGTGAGAGAAAAAAAAAGAGCTGGCCGGTATCAATTTTTTTAAAATTTAAATCTTATTAACTTCCTTGTCAACATGATTTAATAATTATCTTTTAAATACAACATATAAGATGAAATTAACAGGATTAGGAAGATAAGGAGAGAATGATTTTTTCGTTTTTGTAGCCTAGATCCGAACTAAGTTGAAGCTGGACCTGGATCACTTTGACTCTACACTCAGTCATTGTCGTAATGCCACTACTGCAATATTGGAGTTAAACCAAGTATAGACCTTTTCCATAGAATGCAATGAGCATGACGTAATTGCCTATTGAAGGTCTATAACATAAATACGGGAGAGTCATTGCGTTATCCGGGGGAGGAGCATAGAAGGGTTGTGCCCCCTTAAAATCTACAGTTGGTCAACTCCAATATTCAAATTTCACGATGATCTTCCTAAACCAATTATTTATTCATTTCAATTGTAATGAAGCAAATATCAATTTACAATATTCCACTATAAATGCGGGGTAAATGCTGATTAGTGATCTAGATCTATACTAGCCATGCTCACGAAGCGCAGTCGCTTCTTCGTGGTTGTTCCATTCGGCTAGTATACGCGAAAAAAAAAATCATAATCCGCTTGGCAAGATCCAATCCGCAATGAGAACTTTGCTCATACTGCGGTCTCTGTAACAGGTTCATGACTACCCCTGATTATTGGAGGTAATCAAACTATGAACTCAACTTTAAAGGTGCGAGAGGTCTTGCATTTAAACGATCTGGTAAACACCTCATCGTTTTTGAAAATATTACCTTGGACTAATTGAATAAGAGTGAAGCCTATTCAACCAGTTAATATTCTTTGTTTGGACAAAAGAAATGGGGATGAGCTAGGCAAAAATATGTCGTGACAATGCAGAGAGCCCCTGACTGCCACGACAAACACATAGCAATTTTGACAGAGATCTTCACACAAAATTAATCCTTCCTATACTATTCTTGGTATCATAATGACCTCACTTCAATTTTGATGTTCCTCTCAGAATGTTCTAATTCACTGAGTTTTACGTGATAATCTTCTATTAGAATAGAAATTCGCTTAAAATAAAAAAAAGGTTACAGTCTTTGTGTTTGAATGACTTATAAGTTGCACAGTTCATACAGCCGCCATTTTCAAGATTCTTGTGGAAAGATCGAAGGGAATTATGAGAATGATTTAATGCATAAAAAAATTTAATAGCCAATCACCAAAATGCAATTGGCATGGTTTTACGTCATTGATCATGAGCAAACAATGACCCTCCAACAAGGCTCCCCAGTAAACCCGCAAAACTTGCAGAAAAAATACTTGCTTTCTTTATTTGTGAAAGTAAATCCCAGAGTATTACAGTTCACTGCGTAACAAAATTAACACGGTCCCCTATTTTTTGTTGTTGTTGACAGAGTCTGATAAATTTTCAAAGATAGTTCCTGCTTCTGACAAAGCTGCTCGGTGTGTAGTCGCAAAGAATCACCTTACTCTGTACTTAGACCATTTCTCGGAATGGTGGATTATCTCCTTAATCAAGAGATACTTCATCGGTAAACGGCTCGTCTGTACGCCGTACGTTCCCCTGTCAACATCTAGAGACGTCATGGACCCCATCTTGCTCGTCATTAAAGACGACTTTGACGGCATGAAAGAGGTAGTTCTGTAACGAAATACCAGTCCAGTTTATTTTTGTCCATGTTATGTGTAATGATCTTTTTTTCCTCCTCATTTCGTCACGAAACTTTCCAATCTTGCACATCTTATAGTCAATTTCGTATTTGGTCATTCATTTTCAGACTTTGTCCAATCGATTTCATCATTTTGCATCTAACTTCGTCAAAGTCAAATCAAGTTCATCATCCTTGGCTGCTGACGTACATTTATTGCATGAAACAATTTTGTCAGTTTGCAACCAATTTCGTTAGAGCATCATTCAAATACCTTATCCTACCCCCGGACAATTGCCCCATAGGATAGTTGTCCGGGAGGTAGTTGTCCTAGAGGATGGTTTTCGTAGCGGTTAGTTCTCTGGGGGTAGTTGTCCGGGGAGTAAATGTCCGAGGGTAGTTGTCCTTTGGGGTAGTTGTCATGCGGGTAGTTGTCCGGGGGTAGTTGACCAAGGGGGTAGTTGCCCTATGGGGTAGTTGTCTGGGGTAGTTGTCCGGGGGTAGTCATCTTAGACGGTAGTTGCCCTAGGGGGTAGGTGTCCCAGAACACCTGGTAATTGCTGGCGGTTATTGCAATGCCCTCCGAAAGAACAGCATTAATTATCTCAAAGTTTACTTATCATAATCTCTTATTAGTCTTTCCCCCCAATTATCATCACTATTATTATTGTCACTATTATTTGTTCAATATTGATTCATATGTTCAATCTTTTGCAGGATATCATACAAGAGTACAAGGCAGCCTATCCTGGTGAGCAGTACTGTGTATATTGGAGACAAGGACCCCTACTTGTCAGACATCTGGAAAACGAAGACGAAGTGTCAACACAGGTAATAATCTCAATATAATTGATACTGTTATTTCTCCCGAAGTAAATTATCCTGACAAACAAATTGTCCGTTTCTTATTAGGCAGGGCCTAATATATATATACACTGTCGCTCATAAAGTTGGAATATTTTTGTTTTACCCCAACTTATGGAATTATTAAACAAATTATTTATTCCTAGTAGATCTAGATAATAGTATACATTCTCAGATTTTATTGAATAATAATTTGCCTGTGTTTGTTTTGCGTGACTGCTAAAGCATGTGTACGCTAATATGCTTATGAACTAGGGGACCTACGCCCTTAAGTCACAAATGACAGTAATGAGGATTAATGCCCCATAAAAGGGCACTAATATGGCACATCAACACGGTTTTGATCCTGGGGCCTCACAGTTATGAGGCCATTGATTTGTCACTAAACCATGACTGTACGCAGCGGTGGCTTGGTTAGGGGGCAGTTCCCACAAATTAAAAAAAAAAAATCAATAATTAATTAAATTTTATCCCGTTCCCCAACAGAAAAAAAAATCCTCTGTGTGCCAATGCCTTGAGCCATAATGCATGGCCGTACAGAGCATTTTTATAATTTTTAGTCGATTAATGTTTCATAAAAGGGCACTAATACAGTACATCGACACAATTTTGATCCTGGGGCCTCACAGCTACTAGGCTATTGCTTTGCCACTGAATCATGACTGTACGCAGCGGGGGCTAGGGTAGGGGCAGCCCCCAGAAATAAAAACAAAACAAAGAAAATGCAATAAATTATCAATAATTAGTTGTATTTCCCCCCGGTCCCCAACAGGAAAATTCCTGTGTTACCATGCCTTGAACCATAATGCATGGCCGTGCACAGTAATTTTTCCTGTTGGGGACCGGGGAAAATGCAATGAATCCACGATAATTTATTGCATTTTGGGGTGTTTTTTTTGTGTGGACTGCCTCCTTTGTGTGGACTGCGTACAGTCATGATACAGTGGCAAAGCAATTGCCTCGTAACTGTAAGGCCCCAGGATCAAAACCGTGTCGATCAGCTATACTAGTGCCCTTTTGTGAGGCATTTATCCTCATTACCGTCAGCTATGACTTAAGGACATGAGAATGTATACTGTTATCTAGATCTATTAGGAATAAATCATTGTCAAAATTATTCCACAAATTGGGTTAAAAAGTAATATTCCACCTTCATGAACACAGTGTCTTATTACGTGGTCTTGATGAGGTTACTTGGTTCTCGTTATAATATTATTTTAGGAAAAACGATTCAAACATGGGCCATAGGGGTTAGGCTCGACTAGCACATGTGCTATTATCTGGCCCCTTTTAGCAACCAATAGTTTCTCTTCTTGTATATGTAAATTATTGTATGAAATGTATTGCTGTTGGTAAATAAATCAAATCAATCAATTGAATTCATGGTATCACTTTTAGATTAGAATGTAGGCCTACCATGGCACAATTCCTTTAACTTCGTAGGATGTTAATTGATGGTTATCTCTGATTTTCTTAGGAACTTGAAGTACGTGCTTTCTTTGACATGACGACCAATCGGATGCCGTTCGCTCTTCAGTCACGTGAACAAATAGTATCCGGAGTTCTCGTCACGCTCATCTTGAAGCAAGCAATCACGAAGCGTATCGCCTTCAAAGTACTGTACAACGGTAATATCAAGGGCATGAATTCCTTTGGGGAGGGGTGGCTTAAAGACCTACACTAGCAGAGAAAAGTGTATTTTTGTGTAGTTCCAGGAATGATTATTTCTATTATATAGAAAAAGACACCTGTCTACCAAGGCAGGAACTCCCAAAGATCCTAGAGAATAGAACTCGATGAAAAAGCTTGTCAAATCAGTGCGAGAACGCTCGACCTAGTTAGTACATTATTTTTTTTTACGTGCAATGCTATACAGTTCATTTGGTGTAGCAAAAGCACCATGTCAAGTGACTCCAATTTGGAATAATTATTATTTAAGGTAAATCGCTTCTCATCACTTTGATATCATGTATTCACAATTCAGATGTGCCGCATGAGAATCCAATTGGCCAATCAACTCCGACAGGAACTGCATCGTCCAAAGGCAAAGCTGAACCATTTGATAGTGAACGGGGAACCTCCAAATGTAAGATTAAAAAAAATGTATTAATATCATTTTTCCTTTTTTGTTGTTTTTGCTTTGTATGTTTCATACACAAACTTTTTGATATGCAGGGCATCGTTTCATGAAACCGAAATGGCTACAACTAAAAAGCGTGTGTAAAAAACGTGTGTAAAAAATAACACGCTTTCAATGGGATGTTGGCAAGCTTGTTGCCTGAAATAATGTCCTTATTTTGTAAAGAGACAATTTTAACAAAATTGGAAAAACCGACATTGTATTTGAGCTACTGTGATTAGATTCTGATTCTATTTTGATTGATTATTTCATTTTCAGCACCTCAGCTCCACGAAGAGCTGACGAGAAGCGAGCATCATCTTGAAACGATAGGTTCAACATCACCTGAGCCTGCAGACACAAAGGGTAAGACTATGTGCTATCAGAAGCGGTCACGACTGGAGGAATACATATGAATATGTTGTTATCTTTTGGGGGCAGGGGGGGGGGGGGTTGCAGGGTGTGTGGTCTTCAAGCATTCGTTTTCTACATGTGCTTTTGTTATGGGGAGGGGGCTATAGAACAGCTACTGCGGTCCATATTCTTTAAATTAGACTTTGTTTTAAATATCCTTTAATGTATTATCAATGCATTTTTTTTATATCACATAATGTAAAATCTGTAAATTGAACTATTTCATCTTTTTGCTACATGTTCCATTATTTTATCTCAATCATTTCAATAGCCCCACCTAATACAATATAATCCAAGGGTCGACTTGCGATAAATAACGGATGAGTGAGAGTTCTTTACAGCACAGGTTGAAGTCTGGTTTTAATCATTTTCTTAAAGCCTTTTTGAACGTTGCTTTATTTCAGATAGAAGTAGTCCTACTAAAGTCCTTACAATACCTAGGCAGTTGACTCCAACGGCGATAGAGTCACCGTCATGTGAACATGCCTACCAAGTCACACATGAATTGGTAACAGAGACAGAGACAGTTGGTAAGGAGCTGAAAGATAAAGTCGTGTTATGGGCTCTGTAACAGCACAAATGTCAATTGTACCTCAACACAATTAAGCTTATCTCCTCTTATCAATCGTAACTTTAAGGTGACATTTGATGTTATGTTACAGATAGTAACGAACGAATTCCTTTGGCAAAACATTATTGTTTATAATTACGCTACACTCGATCCATGTGTAATAAGTGGGCAGGTTACCTGAAACGGTTGCTTGAACATAACCGGGATAATAGAGTCCTTTAGAACGCATATATATTGTGATAACACGCTTATTTCATTTACATGCTCTACGGAAATTTGAAAGATATAATTGAACTACGTCATATCATCTTTTGTTCGTTTTATTTTAAGCTTTTTCATCATCGACAGTGCCCGTCCAACCGGTAGAGTCTGCAGCAGAGAGGACAATGGGAGCCCCACCAGGAATTGTGGCAAACATTGTTCAAGAATTGATTCCAGGACTTTCAGCAGATCGGAATATGCACCAGCGTCCTTGCAACGTCTATATCAACGTCCAAGGGATGGTCATCAACAACCCCCAAGGGAATAATCCTCAAGGAAATACTGTTGCCCATGCTCCTGTTCCAATTGCTTCCGTAGTACCTCCTAGGCTACAGCATGAGCTGCGTTGCCGGTTGAACAGAGAAAGCCCAGTTTTTGGTGACTGGAGGGGTCTTGCCGATCAGCTGGGACTTGGAGACTACATACAATCACTGGAGCAGAGCAAGAATCCGACTGAAGAACTACTCGTACTTGCTGAGAGTCAAAAGAAGATTCAGAACCTTGGGGACTTGGCCAAGGCGTGCGAACGCATGAATCGTGGGGATTGCCAAGAGCTCTGCGAGAACTATGCGTTTGAGAGAACAAAGTCAGCTGATCCCCGGAGGGATCAAATGGAAGATGATGACACAGACACCCGTGATTAGGGAACAGGCTCAATGTGTTCCATATCACCCTTTAATGCAGGGTCTATGACTCGTTATTTAGACAACATATGAACATAGCACTATATGGTTGTTGTAATCTACCAACTACCTGTCATTTGGTTTTAACATACCAAATCAATAGATTTGCTCGAAACATATTAAAGGTATACTATAAGTTCTGTATTCTCCTAATTCATTTAAGTCCTATCCAGGGTCTAAAATGATGTTTGAAAGAAAACTAAGATCTCAGCCCAATTTTCTTTTTTAACGATTTTTTGACAAAAGTCTAAATCCAGCGTCGGGTTAAAATATGAGAACAATTCAGGCCTATAAAATTGAACAAATATATGTTTGTTGGGTAAATTATTACTACCCAATATTGCCTAAACCTTAGTTAATTATAAGTACACTATACCCATCAGTGTGTAAACGTTTACACTCTTATATGCTTCGCTGCATCAAGATTATTATATTGGTTACTTTTACAGGAACGAAGAAGTGAGATTCACTCTTGGCAAATTCATCGATTTTAAGAAAGCAATTTTTTAACCATTAATCTAAATATACTGACTAGCAAAACTCTCTAATCATGGCAATCAAGTTTAACCTTTTGCATGGTTTAAGGACTATCTTAGTAACAGATTGTTCAATGTGGTTAAACGTTATCCATAAGATATAAGATGAGATGTGGTGTTCCACAGAGATCAGTACTAGGGCCAACTCTGTTTTTGATATATATACTAATTATTTCGATTTGCGGCTGTTTGCCGATGATTCTAACATAATTCATACTTTTCCAGCTGACCAGGGCAAAATTAATGTGGATGAAGTAATGAACAACACACAGAAAAATTGTTGCATTGCCCCCCAAAAAAACTCAATTCAATGAAAACGTATTTCATGTTGATAAGTAGAAAGAGGCTTTAAATGGTAAACTGAACATAGCTTGAGAGGAAATCAAAGAGGTTGATGTTGCCACCTATGATAGAAATCTGCCATGAAATAGTCATATTCGTTATGTAAATCAGTGTATCAGGATTGCAACATTTCGTTCCTAGGCGTACTTTGACATTATCCATTATATAAAACGTGGATAAAACCACACAGGTGTGGGGAAGCAATATAATGTTAGCCTATTAAGAAGCATATTGTATTCACAGAAAATAGCAGTTCGTGCTTTTTTTCATTTAGAGAGTGAATTACTCATACAGCTCAACTACTTTCATGTTTGATCTGTTTGATAAAAGTTTGTCTCATATGTTGATATATAGTGTATAGAGTATATATATATAGAGTATAGTTACTCCACAAGGCAAACCGAAGGTTAAAAATTACGTATGCCAAAATTTAGAACGACACATGGTCGATTTCCATTGTCTATTGTGGTTAGTTACTTGATTAATGTCAGATTAAGTTACAACACATTAGTTGAACAAATCATGAATCAAAAATCCATGCAAATAGTCTGTATGTGTACAACAATTATATTTAGTATTTTTTAAGACATTGTTAAAGTTATATATTTTTATAGTATTGATTGCAATAGTACATTAATTTCTTTGTTTGTGTTTTGTTTTCTGAAAGTTACTTGTACAAAATACATTGTTGAGCTGTGCATAAGGCGTTAGGGTCAACTAGCACATATGCTTTTAACCGCCCATTTTACCAACCAATATTTTCTCTTCTTGTACAAATAAATATTGTTGTATGAAATGAATAGTACTTATTAGCTGTTCGTAATTAAATCAATCATTCCAAAATCTAATAAAAATAATAAACATTGATAGGATTGTAACCAGAAAAGTGATGTTCATGTACATGGAAATGTATTAACATCAACTCAAATCACATCAAATTAAATGAATTCAACATTTGAAAGTATCTAGAAGGAACCAGAGGTGTTAAATTTAATATTTTGTTTAAGATAATTAAAACAATTAGCTCCTGTGGCCAGGAGCAAGGCAAGACCAGCGATTTTATTGCCTTTCATATGCGGATATCCATTTTTTAATGTCATTAAAAAACAAAATATATATATGAGAGAGACAAAATCTTTATAAAGAAGACAACTAAGCAAGGAAGAAATCTGCCAAATTAAAGGGGATCCCTCATAAAAAAAACTGAACATTATTACGTTTTGCGTACTGACATCCTTCTCGTTCAAACGTTTATTACAAAGGGGTTCGTCTTTCATGTTACCTTTATTCGACGTTTATTCTTCTTTATACTTATCAAACTGTTTATGTATACTTTATGTACATATATATTTTTAATTGCATTGGATTAATTGAACTTTTATGAATATCGTGATGATATTCGTTATAGATAGGTATAATAGGCGCTTCTCTGTTATAAGTTCATTAATTTTGCGTGAAAGCAGAAAAATAAGAAACTCATGATTGCAAACGTTTGCATAAATCGGTCAAATAATAAAGCAGTTTTGAACGTTTGAAAAATGATATCTCTAAATCTATATGCGAATCTCAAATTGGCAATTGGGTCAATGGACTGTGATGTATTCGTGGACAATTCTTTCGTTTGTTGTGTACAAAAATATCAGGATTTTCTGTTTTTCTCCTTAGTGCCTTCTTCCATGGGGCACTCCTACATACAATGTATTATGGATAGCATATTACATTATATATTTTATATGATATGTGTTTTTATTTGTGTTTGAAATAAATTGAATCGAATTAACTTGAATATATTGTGAGAATCTCAGTTTGAAAATAAATGACATATTTGCACACCCAATGACGTTAGAATACTAGTCATTCAAAAAGGGCATTGACTGGAACGCGGTCCTTTACAGAGTGAGTCAGAAAAAATGTCCCAGGCTTTGTACAAGTTGTAATGTTTGAAGTATGAATATTTAATCATGGGTTTCATGCTATGTCTTGATAGAGTTATCCTCCTAGTACATTTAGGTACCATTTTCATTTGAATCTCTGCATGCATGACTGAACATCAGACAATCTTTACAAGACTGCCAGATCTCACTTGCGCCAAGTTACCGGGTGAGGAATAAAACAGTGCATTGAACAAAGACAGTCAGACACACACACACACACGCACACGCACACGCAAACCCACACGCACACACCGTGATAATTGTTTCATAATTTCCCCTTTTCTGATTAAGCAATGATTTTTATCAAGATCGTTGAATGTTTAAGAGGCATAGCCCTGACAATATTTCCCTTTAGTACAAATTCACTACCACCATCATGTCATCATCATCATCATCATTGTCATCATCTTAATCTTCATCATCATCATCTTCATGAAGCACAACATCCGCCAATACGCACCAAGAGGAGGCGGCCACTCAACTTTCCGTACGAGAGGTAGAATTCCCGTCAAAAAGTAACAGTTTGGGTGGGCCTTGTCTGTCTGGCAGTCTGTGTTAAAAACACTATATTATTCCTCACCTTGCTACTTGGCGCAAGTGAGATCTGGCAGTCTTGTAAACAATGTCTGATGTTCAGTCATGCATGCAGACATTCAAATTAAAATGGTACCTTAATGTACTGGGAGGATAACTCTATCAAGACATATCATGAAATCCACGATTAAATATTCATACCTCAAACAATACAACTTTTAAAAAGTGGGACAATTTTTCTGACTCACTCTGTAAAGCTCTCAATGTTTCATCAGTCAAGGGTTTCATACACAAATAATTTTGGCAGAAAAAGAATAAACTGCTGAGATTATTACATGTTTCATGCGTGTGCGTATTTGGCAACAAAGTAAACGCTAATCAGTATACGCTGTTAGAATTAAATTGCATGTAGGTAGCTGCTGGTTGTTTTAGAGAATTACCCGATTCTTGGCAATGATTTTAAAAATACAGCGCCACAGGATTTTGAACATTCTAGGGGCAATATATATTTTATTCCATAAAGCAATACATGTTGGGTGATATTCCGAAAAAACTGATTTTCGGAATACTGAATTAAAGGTATAGCTAGGGTATTTCAACCCACAGATGAACCCACAAATGAACCTTCAGCAACGACTTTCTCGGATCCAGTACTCCAGTTTGTATACAATTTGATATGGGCAGACTTAGGTTATTTTATACAGAAGTTAGATATCTGAGAATGTTTGAGGTGATTTGAACTATGTGCTATTTACGAACTGGTCTACAAATAATTATACTCAGGCCAATTTAATTGTTGATGTATATGTGTGACCAATCCTTTCTCAACTTATATCTCAACAATATAAATTAAACCGATATCAGACTACTCGCCAAAATAAAATATCCTCCTATAATAGGTATCTCATTTTCCCTACCAGTATCATCCAAATCTCTTTTCAAATTCAGGCAAAAACTCTAGCCTTTGTGACACCTTTTCTCCTTCTGGAAAATATATATTTGTGTGTATCATAATTTCTAAACCTTGTTAAATATCTTTCATTTGAATGTATCTCCCGAAAGAACCTTCAAATCTAAATGTGAATTAATCAACACAAAAACACCTATACTGTGTAAAGTACCATGACTTAAATGACAACTTCCATCCTACATTAAACTCCATATATTTCTTGCAACATAATATCTGCATATTTATCCTTGCACTCAAAAAATATCTGGGATCTTTTGTTCTTTTCCCTGATTCATTTTCTTTTCAGGACAGAAAAGTATAAGAATGGATAGATTCTTAAAATCCATCACTACATTCGGAACACTTGTCTTTGAAGGATAGTGACATCACAATCACGAACCATAATATTGTCTGCTGAATGGAACACAAAAATAAAGGTGATATTTATTGTATTTATAGTCTCCAGAAGAAGATCCATAAAGAAAATTGAAGTGAACCATGTTTTTGCAATACAACACAAATCAAACACAAATACATCCAGACCAGACCAGACAACCGATAACATTATCCACAGAGGCCAAACAAAAAAAGTAAGTTTGAACTTTTTGGAGTCGGTGCGAAGTCGGTTTGCCAGTGTGACTGAGGGACCGATTCTCGGCAATGTGTTTGTGTTTCCGCTTTTTGTTGGTCTTGTATCTTCTATCAGTTGAACGACCCGTGAATCAAAATTTCTCTATTTCATATGTAGAACATATTTTAAAGAACGAGGATGTTAGTCCATCTTTTTACTAAACAAAATTCTGAGAATGTATTCAATATGAGAATTATGAAAGTCATGAATTTTGAGCGAAGGGCTCGGGTATAAAGTGCATAATGTACATGAAGAGAAATACAGAGAAATGGCAAGGCAATAGGGCTGTATTGTCGCAATACGCAGTACAGTAATATAGGCAGACTTCTACAGCCGAATACGGATCTGAATGCAAAGTTCAATTCATGAACTGCTTTCATATAATCACGCTTGAATGTTCCTTCAGAATAGACCAAATATCATCGGTACTACAGGGTACAGGATAATTTACACAGTAGTTCAATGTCACATACATGTATACGTAACTTGGTGTTTGGAGAGCACGGTAATATCTTAGAGAAAAAAACATTGTGGGTGTGAATTACGTTCAACATGGCGCTGTTTTCAGCAGCAGCAAAAGGAGACGTCCTGAAGATACAATCATTAATCGACTCAGAAGACAAGTCAGAGGATTCGGGAGGATTTGATGTAAACTGCTCGGATGCGTCTGGCAAGACGGCCCTCCACATTGCCTCGGAAAACGGACATTTGGAAACGGTTAAATGCCTTATCAATCATGGAGCAAAAGTGAATGTTGTCGATGCTAACCTACATACATCGGTTCATTTATGCTCAAAGAAAGGCCACCTTCACGTGGTAGAGCTGTTAGTGAACGAAGGAGCAGATATTGATGTTGGTGACAACATTGGGGTAACAGCTCTTCACATTGCATCCTTCAAGGGTCATCTTGATATTGTCAAATACCTTGTTAGGAAAGGGGCACAGCTTAACAAATGTAACAAAAACGACAGGACACCCTTGTCTTGTGCTTCCCAAAAAGGCCATCTTGAAGTCGTCGAGTTTCTTGTGAACGAAGGAGCATGCATTGAAATTGGTAATAAAGATGGGGTTACAGCTCTCCACATAGCATCATTCAATGGTCATCTTGATATTGTCAAATACCTTGTTAGAAAAGGGGCACATCTTGACAAATGTGACAAAAACGACAGGACACCCTTGTCTTGTGCTTCCCAAAAAGGCTATCTTGAAGTCGTCGAGTTTTTTGTGAACGAAGGAGCAGACATTGAAATCAGTGATAAAGACGGGTTTACAGCTCTTCACATAGCATCATTCAATGGTCATCTCGATATTGTCAAATACCTTGTTAGTAAAGGGGCAGACCTGGGGAGACTAGCTAATGATTACTGGACACCTCTACTCCTTGTTTTAGACGGTGGCCATCTTGACATTGCAGATTACCTTTTGACAGAAGGAGCCAACATGAACACGTGTGGTAAAGGTGGATATTCAGCTCTACATACTGCATCACAAACTGGTGATATTGATGTAGTGAAATATCTAACCAGTCAAGGAGCAGAAGTGGATAGGAGCACTGACGATGGTTGGACCGCACTTACTTTGGCTTCATTTGGCGGACGCCTTGACATTGTCAAATACCTTGTTAGTAAAGGGTCTCAACTTGACAAATGTGACAAAACCGACAGGACCCCCTTGTATTGTGCTTCTCAAGAAGGCCATTTTGAAGTCGTCCAGTATATCGTGAACAAGGGAGCAGGCATTGAAATTGGTGATAAAGATGGGTATACAGCTCTTCACATTGCATCCTTCAAGGGTCATCTTGATATTGTCAAATACCTTGTTAGGAAAGGGGCACAGCTTAACAAATGTAACAAAAACGACAGGACACCCTTGTCTTGTGCTTCCCAAAAAGGCCATCTTGAAGTCGTCGAGTTTCTTGTGAACGAAGGAGCATGCATTGAAATTGGTAATAAAGATGGGGTTACAGCTCTCCACAGAGCATCATTCAATGGTCATCTTGATATTGTCAAATACCTTGTTAGTAAAGGTGCAGACCCGGGGAAACTTGCTAATGAAGAGGACCACTATGACTACCTTCGCAGTACGTTCGGTAGTAAGGCTCTCCCTAGCTTAATGCCCCGCCCATACTCCCCAACATACGATCCATATCTTACCAGTAAACAAGACAGCTCTAGCTCCTCGAGGAAGAGTATCATAGAAGAGACAAAGATTATAAGTCTGGACGAGTACAGCATCAAGGTTCCAATTTCACCAGACGATGTGGACAGAGCCAAATATATCACAGCAGAAGCATTGACAACCATTCCACCTGACTTAAAGCTGGACAAAGACGAAGTTATCATCTCAGTTGGGCTCAAGCTATCCCCTCCTGGTCTTCAGTTTAAAACTCCGGTGGAAGTCACGGTCTCGCATAGCGCTATTTTCACCAACCCAGACAAGGCAGAAATTGTGCTATACACCCGAAGGACTGGTAAGATCTTCCTATTATCATAGATCCCATATTTCCATATAAATTCCTTTCTCTCGTTGTGACAGTGCAGAGAGCCCCTGACTACCACGACGAAACCATCACAATTATGACAGAGGTGTTCACACAAAATTAATGCTTCCCTACTATTCTTGGTATCATATGACCTCACTTCAATGTTTATATTCCTTTTAGAATGTTCGTATTCACTGAGTTTTACTTGATAAACTTCTATTAGAATAGAAATTCACTTTAATATTTTTTCTTAAGTCTTTGTGTTTGAATAACTCATAAGTTGCACAGTTCATACAGCCGCCATTTTCCACATTCTTGTGGAAAGATCGTGAGGAATTGTGGGAATTAAACAAACAAAGATTAAGCATGATCTAATACGTGAAATTGTTTGTTAATAGCCAATCACCAAACATCAGTTGAAATTTTTTTACGACAATGCTCATAAATAAAAAATGACCCTCAAACAAAACTTCCCAGTCAGTCTGTGAACCTTACACAAAATACTTTCCTTTCTTTGTTATGCTAAAGCCCTGAGCGTTGACAGTTCACCGCGTAACAAAATTAACACGGTCCCCTATTTTTTGTTGTTGTTGACAGAGTCTGATGAATTTTCAAGAACAGTTCCTGCTTCTGACAAACCTGCTCGGTGTGTAGTCGCAAAGAACCACCTTACTCTGTACATCGACCATTTCTCGGAATGGTGGATTATCTCCTTAATCAGGAGATACTTCATTGGTAAACGGCTCATCTGTACGCCATACGTTCCCCTATCAACATACAGAGACGTGTTGAACCGCATCTATCTCGTCATTAAAGACGACTTCTACGGCATGAAAGAGGTAGCTTTATTATGAATTAACCGCTTGCTATATTTCTGGCGCATATTAGGGTAGTTATCGAAATTTTCTAATCTTGCGTCTCTCATATAGTCAATTTCGTATTTGGGCTTTCATTTTCAGACTTCATATATTTCATCATTTTGCATCTAATTTTGTCAAAGTCAAATCAAGTTCGTCATCTCTGGCTGCATGCCAACGTACATTTGCATGAAGCAATTTTGCCCTTTTGCAACCCATTTTTCAAAGCGTAATTTAAATACATCCCTCGTTCGTTATAAGGTCATGTCTGTCCAACGAATTTGAATAAAATTCTCATGAAATTGATTGTACAAAGACGAACTTGGACCTCAAAGCAGCTCACAAAATTCACAGGTATAGCCTACTAACTCAAACCTGATAAACGTTTTGCAAATATCCCCTTTTTGTGGAGGTGTCTAGTATAGTCGTTCATTCACTTGACTCCGAGTCCAAGGGTTGAGGGTTCGAATGCTAGCCCGGCGCTAACGTTCTTTGATAAGACATTAATCCATATTTTACACGAAGGTGTAAGTGAGTACCTGACAATTGCTGGAGTATATCGCAGTGCCTTCTGGGAGAACAGCAAATTTTCTAGGTTTTTTTCGTTGTTTTTTGCAATTATTATTATCATGATTATCATTGTCATTATCATTCTTTCAATATTGATCTATATATGTTCAACCTTTTGCAGGATACCATACGGGACTACAAAGTAGCCTTTCCTGGTGAGCAGTACTGTGTATATTGGGGAAAGGGAGCTCTATTTGTCAGACATCTGGAAAACGAAAACGAGGTGTCAAACAGGGTAAGAACTTCAATATATAGATGCCTACTGTTCATTGCACAGCGCCATCTCATGGTCAATTTGCCTTCAGTGTGTAATACAATACCAATGTATTCATTATGGCAGGAAGAAAGTTAACTCTTATCCTGCCATAATGAATACAACCCAGTGCCCATATGCCAAGCCACACATCTCCCTGCGCCAAGTTATTTTGAGATAATCTGGTAATCTGATGGTGCGATCAATAACGCATGCGAGGCACTCACAGCACAGTACAATGAGCATGAACAATTACTGCTATTACGAATGCGAGCGTGCAAGCTTAAATCAGCAAAGCTGTGGCTCGCGTGATTAAGCAGCCAATCAAAAGCGCGCTCACGTGTACAAAGCAGTATAATGGTAGCAAGCATGCACCACTATGGCAGGAGACGGAAGGCTCTTCAGCCGCGTGAAAGGATAGTATCCGGAGTTCTCATCACTCTCATCTTGAAGCAAAAAATCACTAAGCATATCGGCTTCACAGTATGGTTCAACGGTAATATCAAAGGCATTAATTCTTTTGGGGGATGAAGGAGGAAAGGGATGGCTTAAAGTCTCTCACTGGCAGTGCTGGCAGAGAAGATCGTATTCTTGTGCAGTTTCAGAAATGGCTATTTGCCTGCGCTTCGGTAAACACGAACATAACATTCTAAAAACATTGTTCTTTCTTTCATTTTAGATAATTTTTAATGACTTGTGCAAGAAAGACGTTAGATTGTCCGAATTTTTTAAACGCATTTGTATTGATACTGGACAAAATGCTCCCGAAATCAACAAAAGACATTTTTACCAATTTCGTAGATCCTGCTATCATTTTTTAATTTGGAAAGATTTTACTACTGCTGGTTCCAGTGAATTTGGCCCCACATTATTAGAAGTGTGCTAGTACGTTTATATTGGGCCACCCTGTATATATATATATATATATATATATATATGAATATATATCATATATAATATATGTATATTATTTTTACGTGTAATGCTATACAGTTCAATTAGTGTAGCAAAAGCACCATGTCAAGTGACTCCAATTTGGAATAGTTATTATTTTAGGCTAATCGCTTCTCATCACGTTGATATCATGTATTCACAATTCAGATGTGCCGCGTGAGAATCCAATTGCCCAATCAACTCCGACAGGAACTGCATCGTCCAAAGGCAGAGCTGAACAACATGATGTTGGACGGGGAACATCCAAATGTAAGATTTAAAAAATGTATTAATATAGTTTTTCTTTTTTTGTTGTTCTTGCTTTGTATGTTTGATACACAAACTTTTCGATATGCAGGGCATCGTTTCATGAAACCGACATGGCTATAAGTGAAAAACGTGTGTAAAAAAAAATGACACGCTTTCAATGGGATGTTGGCAAGCTTGTAGCATGAAATAATGTCCTTATTTTGTAAAGAGAGAATTTTAACAAAATTGGAAAAACACAACATCATATTTGTGCTATTATGATTTGATTCTGATTTGATTTTGACTGATTATTGCATTTTCAGCATCTCAGCTCTCCGAAGAGCTGACGAGAAGCGAGCATCATCTTGAAACGATAGGTTCAAAATCAACTGAGCCTACAGACACAAAGGGTAAGACTATGGTCGATCAGGAGTGGTCCTTGAGAAATACATATGAATATGTTTTTTATTGTGGGGGGGGGGCAGGAGAGGGGAGGGGGTAGCAGGGAGTGGGGTCTTCTAGCATTCGTTTTCTACATGTGCTTCTTTTGGGGGGAGGGGCGGGGAATTAGAACCGCTACTGCGGCCTATATTCTTGAAATTGGCCTTTGTTCCTTTACTATATTATTAATGTATTTTTATATCGTATAATTTTTACTCTGTAAATTATACTATTTCATCTTTTTGCTACAAAAAAGTCATGTCCAATGATTTTGTCTCAATCATTTCAATAACCCAAACTAATACAATATAATCCGAGGGTCGACTTGCGATAGATAACGGATCAGTCAGAGTTCTTCACAACACTGGTCGAAGTCTGGTTTTAATCATTTTGTAAATGCTTTTATTACGTTGATTTTTTTCAGATAGAAATAGTCCTACTGAAGTCCGTATAAGGCCTAGCCCGTTGACTCCGCCATCGATTGAGTCACCGCCATGTGAACATGCCTACCAAGTCACACATGACTTGGTAACAGAGACAGAGACAGTTGGTAAGGAGCTGAAAGATAAAGTCGGGCTATGGGCTCTGTAACAACACAAATGTCAATTGTACCTTAAAAAATACGCTTATCTCCTCAATAAATCGTTATTTTAAGGTAACATTTGATGTTTTGTTACAGATAGTAACGAACGAAATCCTTTGGCAAAACATTATTGTTTATAATTATGCTACACTCGATCCATGTGTAATAAGTGGGCAGGCTACCTGAAACGGTTGCTGGAACTTAACCTGGGAAATAATATCTAAAGCCCTTTAGAAGCGCATATATTGTGATATACTCGTATTTCCTTTACAAATTTGAACGATGTAATTGATTTATACGTCATATCATCTTTGTGTTCGTTTTGTTTTAAGCTTTGACGTTATCGAAAGTGCCCGTCCCTTCATTAGAGTCTGCAGCAGAGGGGGCAATGGGAGTCTTAGCCCAACCAGCATGGTTTAATGTGGTTTAATCATTTTCTAAAACTTTTTTTTACGTTGCTTTATTTCAGACGGAAGTAGTCCTACTGAAGTCCTTACAAGACCTAGCCCTTTGATTTCATCGGCAGATCCACTGTCACGGGAACATGCCTACCGAGTCACACATGATTATGTTACAGAGACAGTAGCCCCACCAGCGTGTACGGCAAACATTGTCCAAGAATTGGTTCCAGGACTTTCAGCCCACCAAATGCACCCGCGTTCTGGGGACGTCTATAATATTATCAACGTCAAAGAGATGGTCATCGACAATCCCAAAGGGAATCATTCTGAAGGAAATACTGTTGCCCCTGCCCCTGTTCCAATTTCTTCCATAGTACCTCCTATGCTACAGCATGAGCTGCGTTGTCGGTTGAACAGGGAAAGCCCAGTTTTTGATGACTGGAGGGGTCTTGCCAATGAGCTGGGACTTGGAGACTACATACAATCACTGGAGCAGTGCAAGAATCCGACTGAAGAACTACTCGTTCTTGCTGAGAGTCAAAAAAAGATTCAGAACCTTGGGGACTTGGCCAAGCCGTTCGAACACATGAATCGTGGGGATTGTCAAGAGCTCTGCGAGAACTATGCGTTTGAGAGAACAAAGTCAGCTGATCCTCGGAAGGATCAAATGGAAGATGATGACACAGACACCAGTGATTAGGGAACAGGCTCAATGTGTTCCACATCACCCTTTAATCCAGGGTCTACGGACAACCTGTGAACATAGCAATATATGGTTGTTGTAATCCACCTACAGCCTGTCATTTGGTTTAGAAAACCACAATCATTAGATTTGCTCGAAAAATTTAAAGCTAAAGAAAAGGTATACTCTAAGGTTCGTACTCCCCTGATCATTGAAGACTTATCTAGAGAGGAAATATCATGTTTAAAATAAAACTTAAATCTTAGACCAATTTCCTTTTTGAACCCGCTTTTTAGACAAAAGTCTCATTTCAGCGTCCGGTTTAAATATTAGTACTATTCAGGCCTTTGAAATTGACCAAACATTGGTCAAAGGGGAAATATGCATGCATTTTGGGTATATTACTACCCATTATTGCGTAAACCTTGTTCAATTGTGAGTACAATATACCCATTATTGTGTAAACGCTCGCCCTCTTGTTATATGTTTCGCTGCATCAAGATTATTACATTGATTGCTTTTACAAGAACAAAGAAGTGATATTCACTCTTGGAATATTCATCGATTTTAAGAAAGCAACTTTGACACATTTAATCATAATACTACTTGCAAAACTCTCTTATAATGGCATTCGAGGTTACCTCTTGTATGGTTTAAGGACTATCTCAGTAGCAAATCCCATATTGTTCAATGTGGTCAAACGTTGTTTGAATGGAATAATATAAGATGTGGTGTTCCACCAGGATCAGTACTAGGGCCAACTCTGTTTTTAACTATATATTATGATCTGCCATCATTAACTGATTATTTCAATTTAGTGCTGTTAATTTGCAAATGATTCTAACATAAGTCACACTTTTCCAGCTGACCAGTGCGAAATTAATGTGGATGAAGTAATTTACAACACACAGAAAAATTGGTACATTGCTAACAAACTTACAACTAGTTCAATGAAAACTTATATCATGTTCATAAGAAGTATGAGTAAAAATAGGTATAAATGGTAAACTGAAAGTAGCTGGATAGGATATCAAAGAGGTTGATGTTTCCACTTATGATAGACATCTATCATGGAATAGCCATATTCGTTGTGTAAATCAGTGTATTAGGAAGACATTTAGAGTGTTATTTAGATTGCGACATTTTGTTCCTAGGCTTATTTAACATTTTCATTACAACGTAAATAGAACCACACATAATCTGTGGAATATTGGTGTGGGGGAAGCAATACAAGGTCAAAATACTTAGAATCATAATGTATTCACAGAAAATTGCTGTTCGTTTTTATTTTTTAATTAGAGAGTGGGAAACTCCTACAGCTCCACTCCTTACTAGATTGCGAATCTTAACTTTGCATAATTTGGATGATTGATCTGTATAATAAAAATTTGCCTATTCTTTTGATAGATCATTGTGACATTCTACATTATAGCTACTCCAGAAGGCAAACAGAAGGTGGAAAATTACGTCTCCCAAAATTTAGAACGACACAAAAATCTATTTTCATTGTCTCTTGTGATTAGTTACTTGATTACCTATTAATGTCAGATTCTGTTACAACACATTTGTGGAACAAATCATTAATTATAAATCATTGCGAATAGTCTATATGTATACACATATTCTATTTCATATTATCAGTTTGTATCTTGTACGACATTGTTAGAGAATTTGTTTGTCTTAGTATCGTTTGTATAATGGTAAATTCATTTTTCCCCTGAAGGTTACTTGTACAGAAAACATTGTTTAGCTGTAAGGCGTAAGGATCGACTAGCACATATGTTATTATCTTGCCCCTTTTACCAACCTATATTTTATCTTCTTGTATAATAATTGTGGCAGTTCGTGCTTTTTGTGCATGTAGAAAGTGGAGAACTCCTACAGCGCACTACTTAAAAGATTGTGAATCCTAACTTTTTATAATTTGGATTATTTAACAATCTCTATTTTTATGTTTGCTCTTTTAAATAATATGTTTCCTCATATTTTGATAGATTACTGTAATATTCTAGAATAAAGCTACTCCAGAAGGCAAACAGAAAGTGGACAATTATACGTCTTCAAAAATTAAAACGACACAAGGTCGATTATTATTGTCTTTTGTGGTAACTAAAATTTTGGAATAGATTACCTGCTAATGTCAGATTCTGTTACAACACATTTGTTGATCAAATCATCAATACAAAATCTATGCAAATAGTCTGTATATGTACAAAAATTATATTTGATATTATAAGTTTGTATCTTGTAAGACATTGTTATTGAAGCCTATTTTGTTAGTATCGATTGTAAGGGTAGATTCCTTTTTTGTTTGTTTTCCGAAGGTTACTTGTACAAATTACATTGTTTAGTCGAATGCGTTAGGATCGGCTAGCAAATATAATATTATCTAGCCCCTTTTACCAACCAATATTTTCTCTTCTTGTACATATAAATATCGTTGTATGAAATGCATGGTACTTATTTGCTGTTGGTAAATCAATCAATTAAACACAAAAATCTAATACAAATTCCAAACATTAACAGCATTGTAACTATAAAAGTGATGAACATGTATATGGAAATAAATTAGCATTAACTCAAATCACATCAAATGAAATAAATTCAACATTTGAAAGTATCCAGAAGGAACCACAGGTGTTTGAAAGAACATATTTTGTTTACGATGATGAACAATGGGGCTTCGATGAGCTCATGTTGCTTTCTAAAGGAGCAATTCAGGAGGCAGGTGGGAGTAGGAGGGCAACAACCGGCAAACGCAACATCCATCTTCATTTAACAAGTAAATGAGGGTAAATTCATCTTCATTTAACAGCTACATGAAGAAAAATTAATCTTCGTTCACAGCTAAATGAGGATAAATTAATCTTCGTTCACACAGTAAAATAAGGATAAATTAATCTTCGTTAACACAGTTAAATGAGGATAAATCCATTTTCATCTAACAGTTAAATGAGGATAAATTCATCTTCGTTAACAGCTAAATGAGAATTAATTCATCTTCGTTCACAAAGTAAAATATGGAAAAAATAATTTTCGTTATCAATTCATCTTCGTTAACAGCTAAATGAGGATGAATTAATCTGGATTAACACAATTTATTGAGGTTAAATTAATCTTCATTAACAGCTAAAAGGAGGATAAATTAATTTTCGTTCATACAGTAAAATAAGGATAATTAATCTTCTTTAACACAATTAAATGAGGATAAATTCATCTTCATCTAACAGCTATATGGGATATATTAATCCTCGTTTAGACAGTAAAATAAGGATAAATTAATGTTCGTTAACACGAGAGGATGAATTCATCTTTGCCAACCTTCGTTCAAAGCAGCTAAAAATGAGGATAAATTCATCTTTGACAACACCGTATATTGAGGATAAATTTAATCTTGTTGAAGGTACTACCTCCCATTTGCAGGTCAAAACAAAATGAAAAGGTTAAATTCCAACGGCGTTCGAAAGGAAAATACTTATTAAGAACTCTCTCAAAACGAAAGGGTTTGTAAATGGCTTTTGTGGGAAATAACAACCATTAATTGTCAGATCGACATAAGAGATTGCAACAACCTAAGTAATAGTCTGAAATTCAGACCCTTGTACCACCATGGTCGGACGTTTAGTGCTGCTGAGGACTCTGGCATGTCTCCAAATGGAACTTGAAATGCTGCTGAGCTGTGCAATGAGGTGTATGAATAAGGAGAACTGAACATTGCATGCAAAAAATACATGTACCATCTTTTTACATTTTACAATACCAATTTTTAGGGGAATTGCCGTCTTATTTTGCTGAAGCTTCACGCCTTTCCTTTTCAATACACTCACAATACAAAATGCGTAAGCACCGTCGCACGCGCAGATCGGTCGATACCTCCATTCATTTCCCCATTGTCAATGATTGTCGTCTAAAGCTCGGACGATTATCAACCGAGCCATAAATAATAGGCCTAAGCTTTCGTGGTTTTACATGGGTTTTCGACACATTTTGTAACTATATTCTGACCAACATTATGCCATGATCTACACTAAATGCCCTTTTTTTTAAATGTGCAATGCTTTCGACTTCGTTTCTCATAATTTGAAATATTCATTTTGTTTTAGTTTTTGCCTCCCGCTTAATTTTGTTTATTTTTTTCTCTATCTATACATCTCTTTGAACCATATTTTGATATGAGGTTGCTGTATCAATAAAATATTTATTGAATTTTTGTACGCATATTTGATTTGTTTTGTTTGTAATGGAAAGAGCTAAATCAATGACAGAGATTACAACAAAATCATAATTCATCACAATCATCTCTCTCTCTCTCTTTCTATTTATCTATCTCTGTCTGTCTATGTCTGTCTCTCTGTCTCTCTGTCTCCCTCCTCCCCTCCCTCTCTGAATACGTCAGGAATTTTGTGAAATTGGAATTGTGCTTCAGTGTGTTTTATTTCCGCATCGCGTTGTTTTTGTTTGTTGTTGAAAGGGTGTGGCTAATAAGGAGTTAATCGCCGTAGTCTTGGTAGTCTTTTATTTATTCGAAAATAAATGATATTGAAAATATAGTAATCCATTATAATATGAAACAATAAAGAAAGAAGTGCAAACAACGTGAGAATTTAATTTATTTGTCTTCGTCTCCATCTGTGTTTTTGTTCAACATATCGTGTCAATAAAACTTTGATAATCCTCGTTTCATGATTAGTTCTGTAGATGGCATGGACATGTAAACCGGTACATGAAATGATGGTGATGATGCTCACAATATTGTAATAAAATAGTAATGATAATAACAATTATTTTCTTCATCGTGCACTCGCTTTTCTTCATTGCCAGAAAACTTGATTTTATGTTGCCTTGCATTTTTTTTCTTCAACAATGGTAGCATCTTTGCGCCGGAAAAGTCTCATATTCGTGGCTTTACCGCCGAAGTTGCTCAAGACAAGAGTGATATGATAAGAGTAAGGGGTCGTTTTTCAGAACATAACATTTCAACATTTCATATGCCCGCTCAAACCAAGACCGGCTTTTTTTTTTTATTTAGGTTGATCAAGATATTTTACTCATACCTGCTCTAAAATGGTTAAATGCCCTAGTTAAGGTATATAAGTTAGAGTGGTTGTTTGATTGTCATGTAGATTGACCTATTGACCTACGTTTAGGCTTACATCCTCTTCTTTCAAAACGGTAAACTTCCAGACTAGTTACTTCTTTACAATCTTTTGTTCCTCTTAGGGTGGGGGATAAGCCTTTCATAAAAGAGGTCCATACATGAATGATTCGCTAAATTGGTCAAGTTTATAAAATGAACAGCGTATTGTCATGTAAATACCCTACATCGATAAGGCTTAGATTTAAATAGCATATGATGAAAAAAATGCCACACCGGTAGGGTAGATATATATAAATAAGTAATCAGGGTCGAAATCGAACTGATAATACGACCCGTAATACGAATATCTGAAAAGGGGAAGTGTGCATACGGAACTTGGAAGTAGCGTCAAGCCAGAATCCTGGCAAGAATATAGAACGGACGCGCGCGTACGCGTCCGTCTTCAGCTGTACGGGTATTTCGGGCCTTTTTTTCCATCCGAACACTAACTTTAGAGTGAAGCTGAAATGATATCACTTTTTCTCGATTTTTTTCTACGTAACTATATTATTTTTTTAATAGATGAGATAAATGAATATATCTAAATAATAATTCAAAGAACTTTAGCACATAATAGCTAATAATAAGCTGGACAACTTTGTCAACATATTAGGGATATGTCTCGGCTTCTGTAGAAGCCCGTCGTCACAGACTTAACAACTCGCTCGGCTGCTGTAGAAGCCCGTCGTCTCCAAAGTGTTAAACGAACAATTAATCAGGAGAGCTTAGGTATTTGTTTCTAGTTCATCGTGACTGTGCCATGGACCAGTGATGGCCTGGTGGTAGAGTCGCTGCCCGGCAAGCAGTAGATGGCAGGTTCAAATCCCGCTGGTTCCAAGATTTTTTCTGACTTGTGTTTTTTCAATACAGGTCGATCAATCGACCTTATTGATACAGATCGATCAATCGATCTTATTTACTGGGTGGAATGCCACAAATATATTTAATAATTGAACAATGGTCTAGTTTATGACAGTGTTAATGTAATTTGACCCTCTTAGTAACCTACGATTCGATTCAGTTTCGGTTTGTCAACGTTGATTACGTGTGAACGTCTGTTATATCTCGTTTTATTGTTCAATTAAAAATCATACCATCAAACTACAACTCGTTTTCTGATTGATTATTGTTATATGTGAGTATCGCCACTAAGCCGAGTACAATCCATGTGACACTCAGAATAGTCCAAAGATCATCGATACTAAAGGATACGTGCTTATTTACACAGTACTTTAATATCAAATATCATGATGTTAGGAAAGCACGGTAATATCATGAGGAAAACATTGTAGGTGTGAATTACGTTTAACATGGCGCTGTTTTCTGCAGCGGCAATAGGAGACGTCCAGAAGATACAATCATTAATCGACTCAGAAGACAAGTCCGAGGATTCGAGAGGAGTTGATGTAAACTGCTCGGATGCATCTGGCAAGACACCCCTTCACATTGCTTCGGCAAACGGACATTTGCAAACGGTTAAATGCCTAACCAATCATGGAGCAAAGATGAATGTAATCGATGCTAACCTACAGACATCGGTTCATTTATGTTCAAAGAAAGGCCATCTTCATGTGGTAGAGCTGTTAGTGAACGAAGGAGCAGATATTAAAATTGGCGACAAAGATGGGTTTACAGCTCTTCACATAGCATCATTCGAGGGCCATGTTGACATTGTCAAATACCTTGTTAGTAAAGGGGCAGAGCTGGAGAGACTTGCTAATGATTATTGGACACCTCTACACCTTGCATTAAATGGTGGCCATCTTGACCTTGCAGAGTACCTTTTGACAGAAGGAGCCAACATTAACTCGTGTGGTGAAGGTGGATGTACAGCTCTACATGCTGCATCACAAACATTGATGGAGTGAAATATCTAACTAGTCAAGGAGCAGAGCAAGATAAGATCACTGAGGATGGTTGGACCGCGCTTAGTCTGGCTTCGTTTAGGGGACACCTTGACATTGTCAAAGTTCTCGTTAACGAAGGGGTAGAGGTTGACAAAGCACTCAGGAACGGGATGACACCATTGTGTCTTGCAACAGAAAAAGGCCATTTGGGTATTGTCGAAGTCTTACTGAACGTAGGAGCAAATATTGATGACTGTAACCGAGACGGGCTAACAGCACTCCACATTGCAGCGTCCAATGGACACGTTGAAATAGTGCATCATCTCATTAGCAGAGGTGCACATCTTGACAAATGTGACAAAACCGAAAGGACACCCTTGTTTTGTGCTTCTCAAAAAGGCCATATTGAAATCGTCGAGTATATCGTGAACAAAGGAGCAGGCATTGAAATTGGTAATAAAGATGGGTTTACAGCTCTTCACAGTGCATCCCTCAAGGGTCATCTTGATATTGTCAAATACCCCGTTAGCAAAGGGTCAGACTTGGGGAGACTTGCTAATGATTACTGGACACCTCTACATCTTGCCTTAGACGGTGGCCGTCTTGACATTGCAGAGTACCTTTTGACAGAAGGAGCCAACATTAACACGTGTGGTAAACGTGGATATACAGCTCTGCATACTGCATCACAAACTGGTAATATTGATGGAGTAAAATATCTAACCAGTCGAGGAGCAGAGCTGGATAGGAGCACTGACGATGGTTGGACCGCGCTTAGTTTGGCTTCATTCGGGGGACACCTTCATATTGTAAAAGTTTTCGTTAACGAAGGGGTGGAGGTTGACAAAGCACTCAAGAACGGGACATCACCCTTGAGTTTTGCAACAGAAAGAGGTCATCTGGGTATTGTCGAGGTCTTACTGAACGTAGGATCAAATATTGATAGCTGTAATCAAGATGGGGGTACAGCTCTTCACAACGCATCATTCAAGGGTCATCTTGATATTGTCAAATGCCTTCTTAGGAAAGGGGCACAGCTTGACAAATGTAACAATAACGACAGGACACCCTTGTCTTATGCTTCTCAAGAAGGCCATCTTGAAGTCGTCGAGTATATCGTGAACAAAGGAGCAGGCATTGAAATTGGTGATAAAGATGGGGTTACAGCTCTTCACATTGCATCATTCAAGGGTCATCTTGATATTGTCAAATACCTTGTTAGGAAAGGGGCACAGCTTGACATATGTGACAACAACTACAAGACACCCTTGTCTTATGCTTCTCAAGAAGGCCATCTTGAAGTCGTCGAGTATATCGTGAACAAAGGAGCAGGCATTGAAATTGGTGATAAAGATGGGTTTACAGCTCTTCACATAGCATCACGTAAGGGTCATTTTGATATTGTAAAATACCTTGTTAGTAAAGGGGCAGACCTGTGGAGACGTGCAAATGATTACTGGACACCTTCACGCCTTGCTTTTAATGGCGGCCATCTGGATATACATGACTATCTCTTAAATAGAGAAGCAACAAAGATCGTTAAGCCATTCATTGGGTGTAAAGAGGAGCACTATGACTACCTTCGCAGTACGTTTG
This sequence comes from Strongylocentrotus purpuratus, assembly GCF_000002235.5. Classification (NCBI taxonomy): domain Eukaryota; kingdom Metazoa; phylum Echinodermata; class Echinoidea; order Camarodonta; family Strongylocentrotidae; genus Strongylocentrotus; species Strongylocentrotus purpuratus. The sequence goes on from NW_022145601.1 coordinate 11,938,901, forward strand.
GTAGTGAGGCTTTCCCTGGCTTAATGCCCCAATACTCCCGAACATACGATCCATATCTTACCAGTCCACAAGACAGCTCTCGCTCCTCGAGGAAGAGTATCACAGAAGAGACGATGATTATAAGTCTCGACGAGTACAGCATCAAGGTTCCAATTTCACCAGACGATGTGGACAGAGCCAAATATATCACAGCAGAAGCATTGACAACCATTCCACCTGACTTAAACCTGGAAAAAGACGAAGTTATCATCTCAGTTGGGCTCAAGCTATCCCCTCCTGGTCTTCAGTTTAAAACTCCGGTGGAAGTCACGGTCTCACATAGCGCTATTTTCACCAACCCAGACAAGGCAGAAATTGTGCTATACACCCGAAGGACTGGTAAGATCTTCCTATTACCATATATCCCATATTTCCATATAAATTCCTTTCTCTTGTTGTGACAGTGCAGAGAGCACCTGACTGCCACGACGACCTCATCACAATTATGACAGAGATCTTCACACAAAATTAATTCTTCCCTACTTTTCTTGGTATCAAATGACCTCACTTCGACGTTGATATTCCTCTGAGAATGTTCTCATTCACTGAGTTTTACATGATCAAATTCTATTAGAATAGAAATTCACTTAAAGAAAAATTGTTTCAGTCTTTGTGTTTAAATAACTTATAAATCGCACAGTTTATATACAGCCGCTGTTTTCAGGATTCGTGTGGAAAGATCGAAGGGAATTATGAGAATGATTTAATGCATAAAACATGTTGTTAATAGCCAATCACCAAAAAGCAATTGTCATTTTGTAATGTCATTGTTCATGAGTAAAACAATGACTCTCCAACAAGGTTCCCCAGAAAACCCGCAAAACTTGCAGAAAAATACTTCCTTTCTTTATTTGTGAAAGTAAATCCCAGTGTATGACAGTTCACTGCGTAACAAAATAAACACGGTCCCCTTTTTTGTTTTCTTGACAGAGTCTGATGAATTTGCAAGGATAGTTCCTGCTTCTGACAAAGCTGCTCGATGTGTAGTCGCAAAGAATCACCTTACTCTGTACTTAGACCATTTCTCGGAATGGTGGATTATCTCCCTAATCAGGAGATACTTCATCGGTAAACGGCTCATCTGTACGCCCTACGTTCCGCTATCAACATACAGAGATGTGTTAAACCGCATCTATCTCGTCATTAAAGACGACTTCTGTGGCATGAAAGAGGTATATTTATCACAAATTAACGGTTCGGTTTAGTTTTAGCTGAATAAGAATTTGAAGTCCATTTTTAACATTTATTGAATTTAAATGAAAGTTTAATTGTACAGGAAATCCTTTAGTAAGTCCATGCAACTAAGATATATAATAATTTTTTTTGTTTGTATAGCAAACACTTGAAGTAAATATTCAGTGTATATTCAGTGCAATTATTGCAACTATTATTATTATTATAATTACTATTATTGTCATTATCATTCTTTCAAATTGATTCATATATGTTCAACCTTTTGCAGGATACCATACGAGACTACCAGGTAGCCTTTCTTGGTGAGCAGTACTGTGTATATTGGGGAAAAGGACCCCTTTCTGTCAGACATCTGGAAAACAAAGAGGAAGTGTCAAAAGAGGTAACAATCCCAATATAATTGTTACTGTTGTTTTCCCCGAAGAAAATTATCCTGACAAACAAATCATCCGTTACCTATTCTGCAGGTCTTAATATATATATATTTTACATTACCAAAGAAATAGAGCTTTCTTAAAGCGATATCGAACTGATGAACTTTCCACCTTAGCATACTGTTCATTGCACAACACCATCTCATTATAATATAATTTCAGGAAACTCGATTCAAACATGGGTCATGATTCATGATATAACATTTAAATTACGACAATGGCACCGTTCCCTATAACTTCGTAGGATATTAATTAATGGTTATCTCTAATTTCCATAGGAACTTGAAGAATGTGCTTTCTTTGACATGACGACCCATCGGATGCCGTTCACTCTTCAGCCACGTGAAAGAATAGTATCCGGAGTTCTTGTCACTCTCATCTTGAAGCAAAAAATCACGAAGAAGATCACCTTTCCAGTACAGTACAACGGTAATGTCAAGAGCATGGATTCCTTTCGGGGGAGGGAGGGGGGGGGGGGGCTTAAAGACTTCCACTGGCAGTGCTGGCAGAGAAGATCGTATTCTTGTGCAATTTCAGGAATGGTTATTTGCCTGACCTTCGGACAAGCTGTAACAAAACGTCAGATTAAACACAAACATATCACTTCAAAACATTATTTCTTTCAATTAAGATAATTTTTAATGACAGGTGTAAGAAAAACGTCCGATTATCTGAATTTTTAAAACGCATTTTCATTGATACCGGACAAAATGCTATTTGGATATTTGGAAAGATTATACTACTGCTAGTACCAGTATGCTAGTGCTTATATTTTGGGCCACCCTGTACACACACACTTATATATGCACATTATGTTTACGTGCAATGCTAAACATTTTATTTAGTGTAGCTAAAGCACCTTAGCAAGTGACTTCAAGTTGGAATAATGATCATTTTAGGCTAATTGGCTCATCACTTTGATATCATGTATTCACAATTTAGATGTGCCGCGTGAGAATCCAGTTACCCAATCGACTCCGGCAGGATCTGCATCGTCCAAAGGCAAAGCTGAACCAACTGATGTTGGACGGGGAACATCCAAATGTAAGATTTAATAAAATGTATTAATACTATTTTTGCCTTTTTTGTTATTCTGTTCTTGTTTTTTCAAACACAAACCTTTTGGCATGTAGGGCATCGTTTGACGAAAGCGTCATGGGTACAAGTGAAAACGAGTGTAGAATTACTCCATTCAATGGGATTGTGCACACATTGTGTGCGGGAAAGCACTGAATCCAATGACCGGGGTAATAATATATTTGTAAAGCGCTTAGAGACATTTGTATTAAGCGCTATATAAAAATAAAAAAATATTATTATTATTATTTCGGCGAGCTTGTTATATGAAACAATTTCCTTATTGTAAAGAGACGATTTGAACGAAATCGAACAAATAACCATGTATTTGTGCTATTCTGGTTCGATTGTGATTGATTATTGTATTTTCAGCATCTCAGCTCTCCAAGGGGCAGACAAGCGAGCATGATCTTGAAACGATAGGTTCAACATCGCCTGAGCCTGCAGACACAAAGGGTAAGACTATGTCCTATCAGGAGCGGTTCTGGAGGAATACATATGTATGTTTATGTGTGTGTTTTTTTTTTGGGGGGGGGGGGCGGGGGAAGGAGGGGGTGGGGTCTTCTAGCATCCGTTTTCTACATGTGCTTCTTTTTGGGGAAGGGGGGGGGGGAGCGGAATTAGAACCGCTACTGCGGCCTATATGCTTCAAATTAGTCTTTGTTTTAAATATTATTTAATGTATTATCAATGGTTTTTATACCTTATAATTTTTACCTCTTCGCTACATGTTCCATGATATTATCTCAATCATGTCAATAAACCAAACTAATACAACATAAGTCGAGGGTCAACTTGCGATAAATAACGGATCAAGTCACACATAATTTTCTAAAAGCTTTTATTTTTACATTGCTTTTTTTCCAGACGGAAGTAGTCCTACTGAAATTCTTACAAGGCCTAGCCCGTTGACTCCACCATCGACAAAGTCACAGTTATGTGAACATCCCTACCAAGTCACACATGATTTGGTAACAGAGACAGGAGCAATCGGTAAGGAGCTGAAGGTTAAAGTCGTGTTCTGTGCTCCGTAACAACGAAAAAGTCAATTTTATTTCCCAAAAATTAGTCTTATCATCTCCTCGATGAATCGTAACTTTAAGACGAATCGTTACTGATATTTAATTTTGTTTTACAGATAGTAACGAACGAACATCCTTTGGCAAAACATTAATCTATATATGCTAAACTCGACCCATGTGTAAAAAGTGGGTAGGCTACCTGAAATGGTTGCTGGAACTTAACCGGGTTAATAATATCTTGAGTACTTTAGAAACACATAAGAGGACACTTTTTTTTTTTTTTTTTGGTCTCGAAATTTGAAAATTTGACATTTTGCTCCGTTGGGGGGCCTTCTTAGGTCAGCCATGGGGGTATTTTTTTTTTTTTTTTTTTTTTTTTTTTTATAATTAAAAAAAAAAAAAAAAAGAAAAAAAATCCAAAGGGGGGGGGGGGGGGGGGTTTAACCCCCCAAACACCCCCCTGCGTACGCGCCTGAGTGGGTAGGCTACCTGGAACGGTTGCTGGAACTTAACCGGGGTAATAATATCATAAGTACTTTGGAAGCGCATATATTGTGATATACGCTTCACATGCTCTTCGGAAATTCGAAAGATGTAATTGATTTACGTCATATCATCTTTTGTTCGTTTTGTTTTAAGCTCCGACATCATCGCCAGTGCCCGTCCATCCGGCAGAGTCTGCAGCAGAGGGTAGGCCTACAATGGGAGCCTTAGCCCTACCAGCATTGGCGAAAGACGTTTTACAAGAATTGGGTCCAAAATTTTCAGAAGATCAGCGTTCTGGAAACTTCTATTTCAGCTTCCAACAGGTCCAAGTGAATAATCCTCAAGGAAATACTGTTGCCTCTCCCCCTGTTCCCATTGCTTCCATAGTACCTCCTAGGCTACAGCATGAGTTGCGTTGCCGGTTGGACAGAAAAAGCCCAGTTTTTGATGACTGGAGGGGTCTTGCCAGTGAGCTGGGACTTGGGGCCTACATACAATCACTGGAGGAGTGCAAGAATCCGACTGAAGAACTACTCGTTCTTGCTGAGAGTCAAAAGAAGATTCAGAACCTTGGGGACTTGACTAAGGCGTTCGAACGCATGAATCGTGGGGATTGTCAAGAGCTCTGCGAGAACTATGCGTTTGAGAGAACAAAGTCAGCTGATCAAATGGAAGATGATGACACAGACACCAGTGATTAAGAAACAGACACAATCTGTTCTATGTCACCCATTAATCCAGGGTCTGAGCATCGTTATTTAGATAACACAGCACTATAATTATGGTTGTTGTAATCTTCCAAGTAACTGTCATTTGGTTTTAACAAACCAAATCATTAGATTTTCTCGAAACATATTAAAGGTATACTCTAAGGTCCGTATTCTCCTATTCATTTAAGTCCTATCCAGGGTCTAAAATCATGTTTGAAAGAAGACTTAGATCTCAGCCCAATTTTCTTTTTTAAACCACTTTGTTGGGCATATTACTACCCAATATTGCGTAAACCTTATCCAATTTTGAGTAAATTATACCCAGTATTGGGTAAACTTTTACCCTCTTATATGCTTCGCTGCATCAAGATTATTATATTGGTTACTTTTGCAGGAACGATGCAGTGAGATTTACTCTTGGCATATTCATCGATTTTAAGAAAGCAATTTTGACACCATTAATCTTAATATACTGCTAGCTAAACTCTCTAATTATGGCAATCGAGTTTAACCTTTTGCATGGTTTAAGGACTATCTGATGCTAGGAGTCCACTGGGCCGGCGCCAGTTGGTGCCAGTTCGCGCCAAAGATTATGTGATTGGCGCGTAGTGGCTCGCTGTGGCGCCGAATTAATGTCCGCTCGGCATGTGTCGCCAAGTGGAATAAACTGGGTGCCATATGGCGTGCGCCAAATGCCACCCGGCTTGCTCCAAAATGTTGCGCCAGTTCGCGCCAGTTTGCGCCATTACACGGCCATTTGATTTCAAAATTCACCCTGTTGGCGCCATTCGCGCCAATAGACGGCTACTTTGCGCCACTTCGTGATTAGTTTGTGCCAAAGGTCGCCAAATTGGTTTGAACTTGCCGCCGCTTGGCGCTACTTGCCGACTAAATAAATACCGGCCATTGGCTACCTGGTTCAGACCCTCCTCAGCTGCTGTATGAACAACATCTCTACTAAATATTTACAATTTTGATATGTCTGAGGCTTTTGATAATGTTGGAGTGATGATGCTGCTCCATCAGAAGATGATGAGAGATGCTGAGGTGGCCACTGCCTATCAACTTATGCTGGCCAATCCTGAAGAAGAAGAGCCTCCTAAGAAGAAAAGGAAGCACAACTGGTGGTTTAGACCCATGCTCCACCCACAGATGAGGGCCGAACGTGGACAGTACCACACTTTGATGGAAGAGCTGAGTAAGAATGACAGGAGGAAGTTCAAGAACTACACCAGGGTGTCCCCAGAGATGTTTGATGACCTGTTGGTCAGGCTTACACCCCACTTGCAGAAAAAGGACACCCACATCAGGAAGGCCATTCCCCTGGTCTCAAGTTGTCCGTCTTCCTGCGCCATCTCGCCAATGGGGCCACCTATGCCGAGCTGTATTTCAACTTCCGAATGGGCAAGGAAACCATCCAGAAGTTTGTCCCTGATGTAGCCAGAGCGGTAGTGGATGAGTATGCTGCAGAAGTCATCTCCCTCCCCACAACCAATGAAGGCTGGCTTGAGGTTGCAGGTGATTTTGAAGCCAGATGGAATCTTCCTCACTGTCTGGGAGGCTATGATGGAAAGCACATCCGTCTCCAGAAGCCCAACAAATCAGGCAGCCTTTACTTCAACTTCAAGCAGTTCTTCTCGGTTGTCCTGATGGCTCTGGTAGATTCAAAGTACCAGTTCCTGTGGATCGATGTGGGTGGGGTTGGCCATCAGTCTGATGCCCAGATCTACAACAACAGTGAACTGAAGGAGTGCATTGAAGCTGGCACTTTCGGCATCCCAGATCCAGCTCCTCTTCCCCATGATGATGAAGAGCACCCTATGCCTTACTTCTTCGTGGGAGACTATGCCTTCGCCATGAGGACGTACATGATGAAGCCTTATGGCCGTCGTAACATGGACCAACAGCAGAAGATCTTCAACTACAGGCTGTCCAGGGCAAGTCGTGTGGTTGAAAATGCCTTTGGTATTCTGGCTCTGCGGTTCCAGTGCTTCCTTGGCCAGATGAGACAGGAACCAGACACAGTCCGCCTGCTCATTAAAGCTGCCGTCATGCTGCACAACCTTATCAGGAAGCACTATCAGGCATGGGACGTCCGCATGTTGGACCAGGAGGATGCCCAGCACAACCTCATCCCTAGAGCTTGGAGAACTGCCGCCATCACTGTGAGAAAGTCCTGCGATGCCGCCCTGCTGTTATAGGCGGCAAGTGGCGCCGAATGGCGGGCAATCAGGTGGCATTTGGCGCGAAGTAGTCACCAATCAGGTGCCGTTTGGCTCGCGTAGTGGCGCAAAAAAGGTGCCCCTTGGCGCCAAGTGGCGCCATGTGGCGCGAAATCTCATTGGCGCAACTTGGCGCGCGCCATTACATTCCAGTGGATTCCATTAGGCGGATTGTTTGCGCCAAAGGGCGATATGTTCGCGCCATTTGGTGCCATTTGGCGGACACTTGGCGCTGATTGCTCGATGCAAGTGGCGCGACGAAAATTTCAAACATTTTGAAATTTTCTTGCCGCCACATTCAAATTTGGTGCCGTCATGCTAGGAGTCCACTGGGCCGCGCCAGTTGGCGCCAGTTTGCGCCAATGCAATTTACTGTGGCGCCTAGTGTCGCCAATAAGGTGCCTAGTGGCGTGTAGTGGCACAAACTGCCTCCCAACTGGCTCGTGGTGGCCCGTAACGGCACCAAATTTGAATGTGGCGGCAAGAAAATTTCAAAATGTTTGAAATTTTCGTCGCGCCACTTGCATCGAGCAATCAGCGCCAAGTGTCCGCCAAATGGCACCAAATGGCGCGAACATATCTCCCTTTGGCGCAAACAATCCGCCTATTGGAATCCACTGGAATGTAATGGCGCGCGCCAAGTTGCGCCAATGAGATTTTGCGCCACATGGCGCCACTTGGCGCCAAGGGGCACCTTGTTTGCGCCACTACGCGAGCCAAACGGCACCCGATTGGTGACTACTTCGCGCCAAATGCCACCTGATTGCCCGCCATTCGGCGCCACTTGCCGCCTATAACAGCAGGGCGGCATCGCAGGACTTTCTCACAGTGATGGCGGCAGTTCTCCAAGCTCTAGGACGTCCCATGCCTGATAGTGCTTCCTGATGAGGTTGTGCAGCATGACGGCAGCTTCAATGAGCAAGCGGACTGTGTCTGGTTCCTGTCTCATCTGGCCAAGGAAGCACTGGAACCGCAGAGCCAGAATACCAAAGGCATTTTCAACCACACGCCTTGCCCTGGACAGCCTGTAGTTGAAGATCTTCTGCTGTTGGTCCATGTTACGACGGCCATAAGGCTTCATCATGTACGTCCTCATGGCGAAGGCATAGTCTCCCACGAAGAAGTACGGCATAGGGTGCTCTTCATCATCATGGGGAAGAGGAGCTGGATCTGGGATGCCTAAAGTGCCAGCTTCAATGCACTCCTTCAGTTCACTGTTGTTGTAGATCTGGGCATCAGACTGATGGCCAACCCCACCCACATCGATCCACAGGAACTGGTACTTTGAATCTACCAGAGCCATCAGGACAACCGAGAAGAACTGCTTGTAGTTGAAGTAAAGGCTGCCTGATATGTTGGGCTTCTGGAGACGGATGTGCTTTCCATCATAGCCTCCAAGACAGTGAGGAAGATTCCATCTGGCTTCAAAATCACCTGCAACCTCAAGCCAGCCTTCATTGGTTGTGGGGAGGGAGATGACTTCTGCAGCATACTCATCCACTACCGCTCTGGCTACATCAGGGACAAACTTCTGGATGGTTTCCTTGCCCATTCGGAAGTTGAAAGACAGCTCGGCATAGGTGGCCCCATTGGCGAGATGGCGCAGGAATACGGACAACTTGAGACCAGGGGAATGGCCTTCCTGATGTGGGTGTCCTTTCTCTGCAAGTGGGGTGTAAGCCTGACCAACAGGTCATCAAACATCTCTGGGGACACCCTGGTGTAGTTCTTGAACTTCCTCCTGTCATTCTCACTCAGCTCTTCCATCAAAGTGTGGTACTGTCCACGTTCGGCCCTTAACTGGGTGGAGCATGGGTCTAAACCACCAGTTGTGCTTCCTTTTCTTCTTAGGAGGCTCTTCTTCTTCAGGATTGGCCAGCATAAGTTGATAGGCAGTGGCCACCTCAGAATCTCTCATCATCTTCTGATGGAGCAGCATCATCACTCCAACATTATCAAAAGCCTCAGACATATCAAAATTGTAAATATTTAGTAGAGATGTTGTTCATACAGCAGCTGAGGAGGGTCTGAACCAGGTAGCCAATGGCCGGTATTTATTTAGTCGGCAAGTAGCGCCAAGCGGCGGCAAGTTCAAACCAATTTGGCGACATTTGGCACAAACTAATCACCAAGTGGCGCAAAGTAGCCGTCTATTGGCGCGAATGGCGCCAACAGGGTGAATTTTGGAATCAAATGGCCGTGTAATGGCGCAAACTGGCGCGAACTGGCGCAACATTTTGGAGCAAGCCGGGTGGCATTTGGCGCACGCCATATGGCACCCAGTTTATTCCACTTGGCGACACATGCCGAGCGGACATTAATTCGGCGCCACAGCGAGCCACTACGCGCCAATCACATAATCTTTGGCGCGAACTGGCACCAACTGGCGCCGGCCCAGTGGACTCCTAGCATCACGGGCCACCACGAGCCAGTTGGGAGGCAGTTTGAGCCACTACACGCCACTAGGCACCTTATTGGCGACACTAGGCGCCACAGTAAATTGCATTGGCGCAAACTGGCGCCAACTGGCGCGGCCCAGTGGACTCCTAGCATTAGTAACAGATTGTTCAACGTGGTTAAACGTTATACCCATAAGATATAACATAAGATGTGGTGTTCGACAAGGATCAGTACTAGAGCCAACTCTGTTTTTTATATAATTAATCTGCCATCAGTAGCTGATTATTTAAATTTGCGGCTGTTTGCCGATGATTCTAACATAATTCATACTTTTCCAGCTGACCAGGGCGAATTTGTGTGGATGAAGTAATGAACAACACACAGACAAATTGTTGCATTGCTAAATAACCTCAATTCAATGAAAGCGTATTTCATGTTGATAAGTAGAGAGAGTAAAAGTAGGTTATAAATGGTAAACTGAACATAGCTGGAGAGGACATCAAAGAGGTTGATGTTGCCACTTATGATATAAATCTGCCATGAAATAGTCATTATCGTTAAGTAAATTAGTGTATCAGGATGGAAATTGGAGTACTTTGACATTATCCATTATCATATAAAACGTGGATAAAACCACACAGGTGTGGGGAAGCAGTATTAAGAATATTAAAAACATTGTATTCACATAAAATGGCAGTTCGTGCTTTTTTCATTGAGAGAGAGAAGAACTCATACAGCTCCACTACTTTCATATTTGATCTGTTTAATAAAAGTTTGCCTCATATTTTGATAGATTACTGTGATATTCTAGAGTATAGCTACTCCACAGGGCAAACAGAAGGTTAACAATTACGTCTGCCAAAATTTAGAACGACACATGGTCAATTTTCATTGTCTCTTGTGATTAGTTACTTGATTATTATAATGTCAGATGCTGTCAGACACATTAGTTAAACAAATCATGAATAAAAAATCCATGCAAATGGTCTGTATGTGTACAAAAATTATATTTCGTATTTTGTAAGACATTATCAAAGTTAAATATTTTTGTATAGTATTGATTGCAATAGTACATTAATTTCTTTGTTTTTGTTTTGTTTTCTGAAAGTTACTTGTACAAAATACATTGTTGAGCTGTGCATAAGGCGTTAGGGTCGACTAGCACATATGCTATTATCCGCCCAATTTACCAACCAATATTTTTTCTTCTTGTACATATAAATATGGTTGTATGAAATGAATAGTACTTGTTTGCTGTTCGTAAATAATCAATCAAATACAAAAATCTAATGAAAAAAATAATAAACATTGACAGGATTGTAACCAGAAAAGTGATGTACATGAACATGGAAATGTATTAACATCAACTCAAATCACATCAAATTAAATGAATTCAAGATTTGAATTATCTAGAAGGAACCGCAGGTGTTAAAATGAACATTTTGTTTAAGATAATGAAAACAATGAGCTCCTGTTGCATGTTAAGCCAGCGATTTTATTGCCTTTCCTCGGGGGGGGGGGTGCAACAGCCGGAAAATGCAACATTCAAGACGTATTGATAGCATTCTTTGCATTTAATTAAACTAACACAACTTGACAAATAGCGGGGAATAAAGGGGACTCCTTATAAAAACTGAACATTATTAACATTTGCGTGAGATCCTTCTCATTCAAACGTTTATTACAAAGGGGTTCGTCTTTTATGTTACCTTTATTCGACGTTTATTCTTCTTCATACTTATCAAACTGTTTATGTATACTTTATGTGCATATATATTTTTAATTGCATTGGATTAATTGAACTTTTATGTATATCATGATGATATTCGTTATAGATAGGTATGATAGGCGCTCCTTTGTTATAAGTTCATTAATTTTGCGTGAAAGCAGAAAAATAAGAAACTCATGACTGCAAACGTTTGCATAAATCGGTCAAATAATAGAGCAGTTATGAATGTTTGAAAAAAAGGTATCTCTAAATCTATATGCGAATTTCAAATTGGCAATTGGGTCAGTGGATTGTGATGTATCCGTGGACAATTGTTTCGTTTGTTGTGTACAAAAATATCAGTATTTTCTGTTTTTCCTAGTGCCTTCTTCCATGGGGCACTCCTACATACAATGTATTATGGATAGCATATTATATTATATATATTATATGGTATGTGTTTACATTTGTGTTTGAAATAAATTGAATCGAATTAAATTGAATATATTGTGAGAATCTCAGTTTGAATAGAAATGACATATTTGCACACCCAATGACGTTAGAATACCAGTCATTCAAAAAGGGCAATGACTGGAACGCGGTCCTATACAGAGTGAGTCAGAAAAAATGTCCCATTTTTTAAAAGTTGTAATGTTTGAAGTATGAATATTTAATCATGGGTTTCATGATATGTCTTGATACCATTTTCATTTGAATCTCTGCATGCATGACTGAACATCAGACAATCTTTACAAGACTGCCGGATCTCACCTGCGCCAAGTTACTGGGTGAGGAATAAAACAGTGCATTAAATAAAGACAGTCAGACAGACACAGACACACACACACACGCAAAAACACACGCACACCGTGTCAATAATTTCCCCTTTTCTGATTAACCAATGATTTTTATCAAGATCGCTGTGGCATATAACCCTGACAATATTTCCCCATCATATCATCATCACCATCGTTGTCATCATCTTAATCGTCATTATCATCATCACTATCATCATCATCATCATCATCATCATCATCATCATGAAGCACAACATCCGCCAATACGCAACAAGAGAACAGCGGCCACTCAACTTTTCGTACGAGAAGAAGAATTCCGACAAAAAGTAACAGTTTGGGTGGGCCTTGTCGGGAATGGAACGATCATTTGTGTGTGTGTGTGTGTGCCTGTGCGTGTGTGTGTTTGTGCGTGTGTGGGTGTGTGTGTGTTTGTGGGTGCGCGTGTTTGTTTGTGTGTGTGTTTGTCCGTCTGGTAGTCTTTGTTTAAAACACTATTTTATACTTACCTAGCTACTTGGCGCAAGTGAGATCTGACAGTCTTGTAAAGAATGTCTGATGTTCAGTCATGCATGCAGAGATTCAAATACAAATGGTACCTAAATGTACTGGGAGGATAACTCTATCAAGACATATCATGAAATCCACGATAAAATATTCATACTTCAAACAATACAACTTTTAAAAAGTGGGCCATTTTTTCTGATTCACTCTGTAGAGCTCTCAATGTTTCATCAGTCAAGGGTTTCATACACAAATAAATGTTGGCAGAAAGAGAATAAATTGCTGAGATTATTACATGTATCATGCGTGTGTATTTGGCAACAAAGTGAACGCTAATCAGTATACGCTCTTAGAATTAAATTGCATGTAGGTAACTGCTGATTGTTTTTAGAGAATTACCCGATTCTTGGCAATTATTTTTAAAAATTCAGCGCCACACGTTTTGACTATTCTAGGGGCAATTTACTAACAACAGATATATATTTCGTAACCATCAAGCAATACATGTTTGGGTGATAATCTGAAAACTTCAGACTTTCAGAATACTGAATTAGAGGTATGTTAAGGGTATTTCAACCCACAAATGAACCTTCAGCAACGACTTTCTCGGATCCAGTACTCCAGTTCCCTTTATACAATTTGACATGGGAAGACCTAGGTTACTTTGTACACAATTTGAAATATATGTGGCTGTTTGAGGTGATTTGAACCATGTGCTAATTACGAACTGGTCTACACATTATTATACACAGACCGATTTAATTGTTGTTGTTTATGTGTGATCAATCCTCTCTAACCTTATATCCCAATCAAATAAATGAGACCAATACCAGACTACTCATCACGAAAAAATATCCTCATATTATAATTATCTCATTTCCCCTACCCGTATTATCCAAATCTCTTTTTAAATTCATGCAAAAACTCTTGCCTTTGTAGACCCTTTCATCTTACTGGAAAATATACATTTACAATGTATCATCATTTTTAAACCCTGTTAAATATCTTTCATTAGAATGTATCTCCCGATTTAATCTGAAATTAAAGAAAGATCCATCAAATCTAAATGTGTAAAGTATATGACTAGAATAACAACTTCGACCCAAATTAAACTCTATGTATCTTCGTTATCAGAATATTTATCCTTGCACTCAGAAAATATATGGGATCTTTCGTCTTTCTCCCTATTCCTTTTTTCATTTAAGAAAAGAAAAGTACAGGAAATGATAAATTGTTAAAATCCATCAATATAACAATAATATATTCTGAACACTTCGGAGGACAGTAACACAACAATAACAAATGATAACATTGTCTTATTAATAGAATACACAATAAAGGTGATATTAAAGTAGTTGAAGTCCACCGAAAAAGATCCTCGAAGAAATATAGAAGTGTAATACGTACTACGACAACTCAAATACAAAGACATCCACACCCAGACCAGATCAGGCAACCGATAACATTATCCACAGAGGCCAACAATAAGTCAGTTTGGACTCTTTGGATTCAATTCGAAGTCGGTTTGCTAGTGTGACTGGGATATTAATCATACCTCCAAACCGACTTCAAATCGACCGATTCTCAGCGATTCGGGGCAATGTAATAATGTGTCCGGTTGTCGGTCTGGCATCTTCTGTTAGTTGAACAATCCGTGAATCAAAATTTCTCTATTTCATTTTAAGAACTCATTCTCAAGATATAGGATGATAGTCCTATATCATTCTGAGAATGTATTCAATATGAGAATTATGAAAGAAATACATTTTGAGCAAAGTGCATAATATATGTACATGGAGAAAGACGAATGACTAGCACTTTGTTAGCATCTCATAATGCTTATTATTGATGGAGATATACCGACAAATTTGGTTTATATCCCGCCAATTCTAGATAAATGAAGCGAGTACTCTACATAAACCGATTACATCATTACACAGTCATGTAGAGTGTTAAAGAAAAACGATCTTAAAGGTGGAATTCTTTATCATTCTCTGTCCCTTTCGTATTTCTCTCTCTTTCCTGTTTTCTGTCATATTTCTTAGTTTCGATGTTTTTGAGTGTGTGTGTGTGTGTGTGTGTGTCCATGTGTGTGTGTGTGTGTGTGCGTGTGCGTGTGTGTGTATGTGTGTGTTTGTGTGCTTCGGGAAGGGGGGGCAGGTCAACCTAGCACTGTTAATGTATTAGACTTAATGGAATATTGATCCGCCATGTTCTTTTTCTTTCGCGCAGACTTAAAACCAGGTATATTTCAGGCCAAAAAAATACAGATAAATGGCAAGGCATTAGGACTGTATTGTCGCAATACGCAGTACAGTAATATAGGCAGACTTCTACAGCCGAATACGGATCTGAATGCAAAGTCCAATTTATGTACTGCTTTCATATAATCACGCTTGAGTGTTCCTTCAGAATAGACCAAATATCATCGGTACTACAGGGTACGGGATAATTTACATAGTAGTTCAATGTCACATACATGTATAAGTAACTTGGTGTTTAGAGAGCACGGTAATATCTTAGAGAAAAAAACATTGTGGATGTGAATTACGTTCAACATGGCGCTGTTTTCAGCAGCAGCAAAAGGAGACGTCCTGAAGATACAATCATTAATCGACCCAGAAGACAAGTCAGAGGATTCGGGAGGAGTTGATGTAAACTGCTCGGATGCGTACGGCAAGACACTCCTTCACATTGCTTCGGAAAACGGACATTTGCAAACGGTTAAATGCCTTACCCATCATGGAGCAAAAGTGAATATGGTGGATGCTAACCTACAGACATCGGTTCACTTATGCTCAAAGAAAGGCCATCTTCGTGTGATAGAGCTGTTAGTGAACGAAGGGGCAGATATTGATGTTGGTGACGACATTGGGTTTACAGCTCTTCATATAGCAACATTCAATGGTCATCTTGATACTGTCAAATATCTCGTTAGTAAAGGGGCAGACTTAGGGAGAATTGCTAATGATTACTGGACCCCTCTACACCTTGCTTTATACAGTGGCCATCTTGACATTGCAGAGTACCTTTTGACAGAAGGAGCCAATATTAACGCGTGTAGTAAAGGGGGATGTACAGCACTACATGCTGCATCACAAACCGGAAATATAGATGGAGTGAAATATCTAACCAGTCAAGGAGCAGAGCTGGATAGGAGTACCGACGACGGTAAGAATGCACTAAGTTTGGCTTCATTTAGGGGACACCTTGATATTGTTAAAGTTCTCGTTAAGGAAGGGGTAGAGGTTGACAAAGCACTCAGGAACGGGATGACACCCTTGTGTCTTGCAACAAAAAGAGGTCATCTGGGCATTGTCGAGGTCTTACTGAACGTAGGAGCAAATATTGATAACTGTAATCGAGACGGGCAAACATCACTCCACATTGCATCGTCTAATGGACACGTTGAAATAGTTCATCATCTTGTTAGCAAAGGGGCACAGCTTGATAAATGTGACAAAAACGACAGGACACCCTTGTGTTGTGCTTCCAAAAAAGGCCATCTTGAAGTCGTCGAGTTTATTGTGAACGAAGGAGCAGACATTGAAATTAGTGATAAAGACGGGTTTACAGCTCTTCACATAGCATCATTCAATGGTCATCTTGATATTGTCAAATACCTTGTTAGTAAAGGGGCAGACCTGGGGAGACTTGCTAATGATTACTGGACACCTCTACACCTTGCTTTAGACAGTGGCCATCTTGATATTGCAGATTACCTTTTGACAGAAGGAGCCAACATTAACACATGTGGTAAAGATGGATATTCAGCTCTACATACTGCATCACAAACTGGTGATATTGAGGTAGTGAAATATCTAACCAGTCAAGGAGCAGAAGTGGATAGGAGCACTGACGATGGTTGGACCGCACTTATTTTGGCTTCATTTGGCGGACGCCTTGACATTGTCAAATACCTTGTTAGTAAAGGGTCTCAGCTTGACAAATGTGACAAAGCCGACAGGACCCCCTTGTATTGTGCTTCTCAAGAAGGCCATTTTGAAGTCGTCCAGTATATCGTGAACAAGGGAGCAGGCATTGAAATTGGTGATAAAGATGGGTATACAGCTCTTCACATTGCATCCTTCAAGGGTCATCTTGATATTGTCAAATACCTTGTTAGGAAAGGGGCACAGCTTAACAAATGTAACAAAAGCGACAGGACACCCTTGTCTTGTGCTTCCCAAAAAGGCCATCTTGAAGTCGTCGAGTTTCTTGTGAACGAAGGAGCATGCATTGAAATTGGTAATAAAGATGGGGTTACAGCTCTCCACAGAGCATCATTCAATGGTTATCTTGATATTGTCAAATACCTTGTTAGTAAAGGTGCAGACCTGGGGAAACTTGCTAATGAAGAGGACCACTATGACTACCTTCGCAGTACGTTCGGTAGTAAGGCTCTCCCTAGCTTAATGCCCCGCCCATACTCCCCAACATACGATCCATATCTTACCAGTAAACAAGACAGCTCTAGCTCCTCGAGGAAGAGTATCACAGAAGAGACAAAGATTATAAGTCTAGACGAGTACAGCATCAAGGTTCCAATTTCACCAGACGATGTGGACAGAGCCAAATATATCACAGCAGAAGCATTGACAACCATTCCACCTGACTTAAAGCTGGACAAAGACGAAGTTATCATCTCAGTTGGGCTCAAGCTATCCCCTCCTGGTCTTCAGTTTAAAACTCCGGTGGAAGTCACGGTCTCGCATAGCGCTATTTTCACCAACCCAGACAAGGCAGAAATTGTGCTATACACCCGAAGAACTGGTAAGATCTTCCTTTTACCATAGATCCCATATTTCCATATTAATTCCTTTTGCTTCCGTTCCATTAATTTCCCTCTCTTCGTCCGTCTAATGTTCTTGAACTCGCTTCTTGAACCTTTCTCTCGCTGTGACAGTGCAGAGAGCCCCTGACTGCCACGACGAACCCATCACAATTATGACAGAGATCTTCACACAAAATGAATCCTTCCCTACTATTCTTGGTATCATATGACCTCACTTCAATGTTGATATTCCTCTCAGAATGTTCTTATTCACTGAGTTTTACTTGATAAACTTTCATTAGAATAGAAATTCACTTTAATTTGTTTTTCTTCAGTCTTTGTGTTTGAATAACTTATAAGTCGCACAGTTCATACAGCCGCCATTTTCCAGATTCTTGTGGAAAGATCGTGGGGAATTGTGGGAATTAAACAAACAAATATTAGGCATGATCTAATACATAAAATTGTTCGTTAATAGCCAATCACCAAATAGCAGTTGACATTTTGTTAACGACATAGCTCATGAATAAACAATGACCCTCCAACAACGCTCCCCAGACCCCAGTCAATCCGCAAACATTAAAAAAATACTTTTCTTTCTTTATTTTATGAAAGCAAATCCCTTACCATTGACAGTTCACTGCATACCAAAATTAACACGGTCCCCCTTTTTTGTGCCCTTCTTGTTTAAAGGGTCTGATGAATTTTCAAGGATCGTTCCTGCTTCTGACAAAGCTGCTCGGTGTGTAGTTGCAAAGAATCACATTACTCTGTACTTAGACCATTTCTCGGAATGGTGGATTATCTCCTTAATCAGGAGATACTTCATCGGTAAACGGCTCATCTGTACGCCATACGTTCCCCTGTCAACATCTAGAGACGTCATGAACTACATCCTGCTCAATATTAGAGATGACTTCTGCGGCATGAAAGAGGTAGATTTATCATGAATTAACAGTTCGGTATTGTTTTAGCTGAAAAAGAATAAATGTTAAAATGGACATGAAATCCTTTAGTAAGTCCATGCAACTTATATATATGATATTTTTGTGTGTATAGCACTGGTATTCGGACAGAAACTTTGTTACCATGTTCATTGAAATAACTTTTTGTTTTGTCCACGATCTTCCAGTGGTTACGATGCAAAACTAGTTTGTGTAACGTTTTCTGAGTAGAAGGGTCCATGGACCGAGGGGAGGGAGGAGGGGGGGGGGGGTGGTCACAACAAATGTAAAACAAATCACAGATATAATATTCAAACCCGATAAGCATTTCGCATCTTGAAGTAAATAATCAGCTCGAGACTCGAGACTAAAAGATTCATCCATAATTGCCGCCCGGGTGTATCAGAGTAACTTGCAATTGCTGCAGTACATTGCAGTGCCTTCTGGAAGAACAGCATTATTGCAATTATTGCAACTATTATTATTATTATTATTGTCATTAACATTCTTTCAATGTTGA
The DNA here is from genome assembly GCF_000002235.5 of Strongylocentrotus purpuratus. Classification (NCBI taxonomy): domain Eukaryota; kingdom Metazoa; phylum Echinodermata; class Echinoidea; order Camarodonta; family Strongylocentrotidae; genus Strongylocentrotus; species Strongylocentrotus purpuratus. The sequence goes on from NW_022145601.1 coordinate 11,957,729, forward strand.
TTCATATATGTTCAACCTTTTGTAGGATACCATACGAGATTACAAGGTAGCCTTTCCTGGTGAGCAGTACTGTGTATATTGGGGAAAGGGACCCCTTTTTGTCAGACACCTGGAAAACAAAGAGGAAGTGTCAAAAGAGGTAACAATCTCAATATATTTTTTTACTGTTGCTGCCCCCGAAGTAAATCATTATCCTGACAAACAAATCGTCCGTTATACCCCCTTCACATACACGGATTTTTCTTACGAGTCCTTACGGATCGCACAAATTCACGGATCTTTCACGGATCCTTACGATTTGGCCACTTTTACGACCGGTTTAAGAGTTATTACGAGCTGTTTGCGGTTTATTACGGATTATTACGAGTTATTACGATGTATTTACGGCAACAGTCCAAGATTTGTTACGAGTTGTCACGGATAACTACGAGCAACTAACGTGTTAGTTACGACCTGTTTATGTGTTGTTACGAATAGTTGCGAGTAAGTTACGAGTATTAACGAGTCCTTACGATTTTTAGCCAAAAAATAACATCTGAAAAGAAAGTCTTCGAATTTGAAGCTTTTATACCTTTCCTCAAATCGTAAACAGTTCGTAAGCATACGTAAAGTAAATGTATCTATTCGTAAAGTCCTCGTAACTACACGTAAAATGCTCGTAATAACCCGTATCAATCCGTAAAGCCATCGTAAAGTGACCCGAATAAAATCGTAAACAACACATAAGCATACGTAACCATTCATAAACTGATCGCAATAATCCGTAAGTAATCCGTAAACAAATCGTAAACTAACCGTAACGAATCGTTACAAAAATCTGTTACGAGTCATTTACGGATTCTTGCGAGCAGTTTACGGATGGGTACGTGTCGTTGCGTGCGGTTTACGGATGGTTACGGATTGTTACAAGTTATTTACAAGCTATTTGCGGACAAATCAATCCGTGGACAATCGTAAGAAGATTTTTGACATGTCAAAAAATTTGCCTCTCCTTTAACGGATCCTTAAGAGTGTATACGAGTTGTTGCGATCCGTAAGGACTCGTAAGAAAAATCCGTGTATGTGAAGGGGGTATAACCTATTATGCAGGGCCTAATATATATTTTTCTACATTGCCAAAGACACAGGCTAGAGCTGATACCGAACTGATGATCTTTCTGCCTTAGCCTACTGTTCATTGCACAACGCCATCTCATGTTTATTTTGCCAACAGTGTGTAATCTAATACCTTGTTTCCGTCTCGCAGACAGAGGGCTCGAAGCGATAACCATCACCCCCAGAATACAGTTCTGTGCCATCATCGCAGCGAGTTACGGGACCATACTGCTACAGCTGACCCGAGATGGCGCTAGATTTGATTTTACAGTTTAAGTGCTTCTAGTACACTGTCGCTATTTTGTATTACAATTCAGCCGGACCAATACACGGCATTACTTTGCGGGTTAATTGGTTCTCGTTATGATATAATTTCAGAAAACTCGATTCAAGCATGGGTAATAATTCATGGTATAACTTTTTAATTAGGACAATGGTACCGTTCCCTATAACTTCGTAAGGTATTATTGATGGTTATCTCTGACTTTCTTAGGAACTTGAAGAATGTGCTTTCTTTGACATGACGACCCATCGCATGCCGTTCAATCTTCAGCCACGTGAAAGGATAGTATCCGGAGTTCTCGTCACTCTCATCTTGAAGCAAAAAATCACGAAGAAGATCACCTTCCCAGTACAGTACATCGGTAATATCAAGAGCATGATTCCCTTCGGGGGAGGGGGAGGGGAAGGAGGGGGTGGCTTAAAGACTTCCACTGGCAGTGCTGTCAGAGAAGATTGTATTCTTGTGCAGTTTCAGAAATGGCTATTTGCCTGAGCTTCGGTAAACACGAACATAACATTCCAAAAACATTGTTTTTTCTTTCATTTTAGATAATTTTTAATGACTTGTGCAAGAAAGACGTTAGATTGTCCGAATTTTTTAAACGCATTTCTATTGATACTGGACAAAATGCTCCCGAAATCAACAAAAGACATTTTTACCAATTTCGTAGATCCTGCTATCATTTTTTTAATTTGGAAAGATTTTACTACTGCTGGTACCAGTGAATTTGGCCCCACATTATTAGAAGTGTGCTAGTACGTTTATATTGGGCCACCCTGTATATATATATATATATATATATATGAATATATATCATATATATGTATATTATGTTTACGTGTAATGCTATACAGTTCAATTAGTGTAGCAAAAGCGCCATGTCAAGTGACTCCAATTTGGAATAGTTATTATTTTAGGCTAATCGGTTCTCATCACTTTGAAATCATGTATTCACAATTAAGATGTGCCGCATGAGAATCCAATTGCCCAATCAACTCCGACAGGAACTGCATCGTCCAAAGGCAGAGCTGAACAACATGATGTTGGACGGGGAACATCCAAATGTAAGATTTAAAAAATGTATTAATATAGTTTTTTCTTTTTTTGTTGTTTTTGCTTTGTATGTTTGATACACAAACTTTTTGATATGCAGGGCATCGTTTCATGAAACCGACATGGCTATAAGTGAAAAACGTGTGTAAAAAATGATACGCTTTCAATGGGATGTTGGCAGGCTTGTTGCATGAAATAAAATTTGGTAAAGAGACAATTTCAACAAAATTTGAAGAAAAAAAACATTGTATTTGTGCTACTGTGATTTCATTCTGATTTCATTTTGAGTGATTATTGCATTTTCAGCACCTCAGCTCCCCGAAGAGCTGACGATAAGCAGGCATCAGCATCTTGAAACGATAGGTTCAACATCACCTGAGCCTGCAGGCACAAAGGGTAAGACTATATCCTCTCAGGAGCGGTTCTGATTTTTACTCTGTAAATTGAACAATTGTAACTCTTCACTACATGTTCCATGATATTATCTCAATCATGTCAATACAAAAGAGTAATAAAATACAATTCAAACGGTCGACTTGCGATAGATAACGGATCAGTCAGAGTTCTTTACAGCACAAGTCGGAGTCTGGTTTAATCATTTTCTAAAACCTTTTTTTATGTTGCTTTATTTCAGGTAGAAGTAGTCATACTGAAGACCTTACAAGACCTAGGCCGTTGACTCCGCCATCGATAGAGTCACCGTCATGTGAACATGCCTACCAAGTCACACCTGATTTGGTAACAGAAAGAGGAGCAATTGGTAAGGAGCTAAAAGATTAAGGTGTGTCCTGGGCTCTGTAACAAACAAGTCAATTGTACCTCAACAAAATTACGCTTATCTCCTCAATCAATCACAACTTTAAGGTGACATTTGATGTTATGTTACAAATAGTAACGAACGAAATCCTTTGGCAAAACAGTAATCTATGTATGCTACACTCGACCCATGTGTAATAAGTGGGTATAGGCTACCTGAAATAGTTGCTGGAACTTAACCGGGTTACTAATATATTAAGTACTTTGGAAGCACATATAATTGTGATATACGCTTATTTCCTTTACACTCTCTTCTGAAAATCGAACGATGTTATTGATTTACGACATCATCTTTTTGTTCGAATTTGTTTTAAGCTTCGACATCATCGACAGTGCCCGACTATTCATTAGAGTCTGCAGCAGAGGAAACAATTGGAGTCCTGGCCCCACAAGCATTTGCGGCAAACGTTGTCCAAGAATTGGTTCCAGGATCTTTAGCAGATCCAGTGCCCCAGCATTCTGGGAACGTCAATATCTACGTCCGAGAGATGGTCATCCACAATCCCCAAGGGAATGATCCTCAAGGAAATACTGTTGCCCATGCTCCTGTTGCAATTGCTTCCATAGTACCTCCTATGCTACAGCATGAACTGCGTTGTCGGTTGAACAGAGAAAGTCCAGTCTTTGATGACTGGAGGGGTCTTGCCGATCAGCTTGAACTTCAAGACTACATACAATCACTGGAGCAGTGCAAGAATCCGACTGAAGAACTACTCGTACTTGCAGAGAGTCAAAAGAAGATTCAGAACCTTGGGGACTTGGCCAAGGCGTTCGAACGCATGAATCGTGGGGATTGCCAAGAGCTCTGCGAGAACTATGCGTTTGAGAGAACAAAGTCAGCTGATCCTCGGAAGGATCCAATGGAAGATGATGACACAGACATCAGTGATTAGGGAACAGACTCAATCTGTTCTATGTCACCCTTTAATCCAGGGTCTAAGCATCGTTATTCAGCGACACAGCACTATAATTATAGTTGTTGTAATCCACCAAGTACCTGTCATTTGGTTTAAACAAAAAAAAAATTAAATTTGCTCGAAAAATAATAAAGGTAAACTGTAAAGTCCGTATTCTCCTAATCATTTATTCCTTGCCCTGGGTCTATAATCATGTTTAAAAGAAAATTTAGATCTCAGACCAATTTCCTTTTTTTAAACCACTGTTTAGACATAGTTCTAAGTCCAGCGTCGGGTTTTAGTATTAGTACTATTCGGGCCTCTATAATTGACCAAACATTGGTTAAAGAGGAAATATGCATGTTTGTTGGGTATATCACCTCCCAATATTGCGGAAAGCTTATTAAAGTTTGAGTCAATTACCTAGAATTGTGTAAGCTTTTACCCTCTTATATGCTGCATGAAGATTATTTCGTCGATTGCTTTTACAGGAACGAAGAATTGAGATTCACTCTTGGCATATTCATCGATTTTAAGAAAGCAATTTTGACACCATTAATCTTAATGTACTGCTAGCAAAACTCTTAAATTATGGCATTCGTGTTTAATAAAGATCCAGATTGTTCAGTGTGGTCAAACGTTATCTATAAGAAAAAAGATAATATATGGTGTTCCACAATGATCAGCGCTAGGACCAACTCTGTTTTTATTTATATAAATGATCTGCCAAGACTGCCATCAGTAACTGATTATTTCAATTTGCGGCTGTTTGCCGATGTTTCTAATATAATTCATACTTTCCCAGCTCATCAGGGCGACATTAATGTGGATGAAGTAATGAACAACACATGGAAAATTGTTAAAAAAAAGGTATAAAGGGTAAACTGAACATAGCTGGAGAGTTACCACTAAAGATACACGTCTGCCATGGAATAGTCATATTCGTTATGTAAATCAGTGTATCAGGATTGCGACATTTTGTTCCTAGGCGTACTTTGACAGTATCCATTATCATATAAAACGTGGATAAAACCACACAGGTGTGGGGAAGCAATATAAGGTTAGCCTATTAAGAAGCATGTTTTATTCACAGAAAATGGCAGTTCGTGTTTTTTTTGCATTTAGAGAGAGAAGAACTCATACAGCTCAACTACTCTCATGTTTGATCTGTTTAATACAAGTTTGCCTGATATGTTGATAGATTACTGTGATATTCTAGAGTATAGCTACTCCACAAGGCAAACAGAAGGTGAACAATTACGTCTGCCAAAATTTAGAACGACACATGGTCGATTTCCATTGTACCTTGTGGTTAGTTACTTAATCACCTATAATGTCAGATTATGTTACAACACATTAATTGAACAAATCATGAATCGAAAATCCATGCAAAATTGTTGTATATGTATAAAAATTATATTTCGCATTATCAGTTTGTATCTTGTAAGACATTGTTAAAGTTATCTGTTTTTATAGTATTGATTGCAATGGTAAATTAATTTCTTTGTTTTTATTTTGTTTTTTGAAGGTTACTTGTACAAAATACATTGTTTAGCTGTAAGGCGTTAGGGTCGACAAGCACATAATTATGCTATTATCCGCCCATTTAACCAAGCAATATTTTCTCTTCTTGTACATATAAATATCGTTGTATGAAATAAATGGTACTTATTTGCTGTTCGTAAATAAATCAATCAAATACGAACATCTAATAAAAATAATAAACATTGGCAGGATTGTAACCAGAAAAAAGATGTACATGTATATGGAAGTGAATTAACATCACCTCGAAACACATCAAATTAAATGAATTCAACATTTGAAAGTATCTAGAAGGAACCCCAGGTGTTAAATTAAATATTTTGTTTAAGATAATGAAAACAAAGAGCTCCTGTGGCCAGGAGCAAGGCAAGACCAGCGATTTTATTGCCTTTCATATGGAGTACCTTTTTTTAATGTCATTAAAAAACAAAATATATATATGAGAGAGACAAAATCTTTATAAAAAAGACAACTAAAGAAGGAAGAAATCTGCCAAATTGAAGGGGATCCCTCATAAAAAACTGAACATTATTACGTTTTTCGTACCGAGATCCTTCTCATTCAAATGTTTATTACAAAGGGGTTCGTCTTTTATGTTACCTTTATTCGACGTTTATTCTTCTTCATACTTATCAAATTGTTTATGTGTACTTTATGTACATATATATTTTTAATTGCATTGGATTAATTGAACTTTTATGTATATCATGATTATATTCGTTATAGATAGGTATGATAGGCGCTCCTTTGTTATAAGTTTATTAATTTTGTGTGAAAGCAGAAAAATAAGATCTCATTATTGCAAAAGTTTGAATAAATAGGTCAAATAATAAAGCAGTTATGAATGTTTGAAAAATGATATCTCTCAATCTATATGCGAATCTCAAATTGGCATTCGTGTTAATGGATTGTGATGTATTCGTGGACAATTCTTTCGTTTGTTGTGTACAAAAATATCAGTATTTTCTGTTTTTCTCCTTAGTGCCTTCTTCCTTAGGGCACTCCTATACAATGTAATATGGATAGCATATTATATTATATATTTTATATGATATGTGTTATTATTTGTGTTTGAAATAAATTGAATCGAATTCAATTGAATATATTGTGAGAATCTCAATTTGAAAAGAAATTACAGATTTTGCACACCCAATGACGTTAGAATACCAGTCATTCAAAAAGAGCATTGACTCGAACGCGGTCCTATACAGAGTGGGTCAGAAAAAATGTCCCACTTTTTAAAAGTTGTACTGTTTGAAGTATGAATATTTAATCATGGGTTTCATGATATGTCTTGATAGAGTTATCCTCGTAGTACATTTAGGTACCATTTTCATTTGAATCAATGCATGCATGACTGAACATCAGACAATCTTTACAAGATTGCCAGACCTCACTTGCGCCAAGTTACTGGGTGAGGAATAAAACAGTGCATTGAACAAAGACAGTCAGACAGACACAGACACACACGCACACGCACACACACATGCATGCACACGCACGAAAACACGAACACACAGCACACACCGTGACAATTGTTTCATAATTTCCCCTTTTCTGATTAAGCAATGATTTGTATCAAGATCGCTGAAGTGGCATAGCCCTGACAATATTTCCCTTTAGTACAAATTCACTACCACCGTCATGTCATCATCATTGTCATCATCTTAATCTTCATCATCATCATCATCATCATGAAGCACAACATCCGCCAATACGCACCAAGAGGACAGCGGCCACTCAACTTTTCGTACGAGAAGAAGAATTCCCGACAAAAAGTAACAGTTTGGCTGGGCCTTGCCTGTCTGGCAGTATGTGTTCAAAACACTTTTTATTCCTCACCTAGCTACTTGGCGCGAGTGAGATCTGGCAGTCTTGTAAAGAATGTCTCATGTTCAGTCATGCATGCAGAGATTCAAATGAGAATGGTACCTACATGTACTTGGAGGATAACTCTATCAAGACATATCTTGAAATCCATGATTAAATATTCATACCTCAAACAATAAAACTTTTAAAAAGGTTGAAATTTGTTCTGACTCACTCTGTAGAGACAGTAGAGCTCTCAATGCTTCATCAGTCAAGGGTTTCACACACAACTAATTTTGGCAGAAGGAGAATAAATTAATTATAATAATAATAATAAATTATATTTATAAATTGCTGAGATTATTACCTGTATCATGCGTGTGTGTATTTGGCAACAAAGTGAACGCTAATCAGTATACGCTCTTAGAATTAAATTGCATGTAGGTAGCTGCTGGTTGTTTTAGAGAATTACCCGATTCTTGGCAATGATTTTAAAAATTCAGCGCAATAAGGGTTTTGAGCATTTTAGGGGCAATATATATTTCATACCATAAAGCAATACATGTTGGGGTGATATTCTGAAAACTTCTGATTTTCGGAATACTGAATTAAAGGTATAGTAAGGGTATTTCAACCGACAAATGAACCTTCAGCAACGACTTTCTCGGATCCAGTACTCCAGTTTGTATACAATTTGATATGGGCAGACTTAGATTACTTTGTACAGAAGTCAGATATCTGAGGATGTTTGAGGTGATTTGAACCATGTGCTATTTACGAACTGGTCTACAAATTATTCTACACAGACCAATGTAATTGTTGATGTTTATGTGTGACCAATCCTTTCTCAACTTATATCTCAACAATATAAATTAAACCGATATCAGACTACTCATCATAATACAATATCCTCCCCTACAGGTATCATCCAAATCTCTCTTCAAATTCAGACAAAAACTCTAGCCTTTGTAACACCTTTCCTCGTACTTGTAGATATACATTTGTATGTATGATAATTTCTAAATCCTGTTGAATACCTTTCATTGGAATGTATCTCCCAAATTGGTCTGAAATTAAAGAAAGGACCTTTAAACCTAAATGTGAATTAATCAACACAAGAACACCTATACTGTGTAAAGTGCCATGACTTAAATACCAACTCCAATCCCACATTGAAACTCCATATATTTCTTGCAACATAATATCTGCATATTTATTCTTGCTCTCAGAAAATATCTGAGATCTTTTGTTCTTTTCCCTGATTCCTCTTTCATTTAAGAAAAGAAAAGTACAAGAAAGGATAAATTGTTAAAATCAATCACTATAACAACAATATAATAAGATATTCTGAACACTTTGGAGGACAGTGACACAACAATAACAAATCATTACATTGTCTTATTTATAGAATACAAAATAAAGGTGATATTTAAGTAGTTGTAGTCCACCGAAAAAGATCCTCGAAGAAAAATAAAAGTGAACCTTATCTAGTAATACGTACTACGACAAATCAAATACAAAGACATCCACACCCAGACCAGACCAGACAATCGATTACATTATCCAAAGAGGCCAACAATAAGTCAGTTTGGACTCTTTGGAGTCGGTGCAAAGTCGGTTTGCCAGTGTGACTGGGGTATTAATCATACCTCGAAAACCGACTTCAAATCGACCGTTTCTCAGCGATTCGGGGCAATGTAATAATGTGTCCGGTTGTCGGTCTGGCATCTTCTGTTAGTTGAACAATCCGTGAATTTAAATTTCTCTATTTCATTTTAAGAACTCATTTTCAAAAAAGAGGATGTTAGTTTATCTTCTTCACTAACAAAGTTCTGAGAATGTATTAAATATGAGAATATTGCAAATGCATGAATTTTGAGCGAAGGGCTCGGGTATGAAGTGCATATTTACATGAAGAGAGACGAATAGTAAGCACCTTGTTAGCAGTTTATAATGCCTAATTGATGAAAATATACTGACAAATTTGGTTTATATCCTGCCAATTCTAGAGAAATGAAGCGAGTACTCTACATCAACAGGTTACAGCATTTCACAAACTATAGAGTGTTCAAGAAAAGCGATGATAGAGACCGTATTTTTTCTCTTTCTTTCTCCCTTTCGTCTTTCTCTCTTTTTCTTTTTTCCGCAAATCGGAAACCAAGTATATTTTGGCAATTGGTCTGTTTTGTTGTAATACACTGTACAGTAATGTAGTCAGACTTCTGAAGCCAATAGGGATATGAGTGCAAAGTCCAATTTATGAAATGTTTTCATATAATCACGCTTGATTGCTCCTACAGAATAGAAAACGCTACTAAAGGGTACGGGCCAATTTACACAGTATTTCAATGTCACATGACAATACGTAACTTGATGTTTGAAGAGCACGGTAATATCATGATGTGCAAAACGTAGTGGGTGTGAATTACGTTTAACATGGCGCTGTTTTCTGCAGCGGCAAAAGGAGACGTCCAGAAGATACAATCATTAATCGACTCAGAAGACAAGTCCGAGGATTCGAGAGGAGTTGATGTAAACTGCTCGGATGCATCTGGCAAGACACCCCTTCACATTGCTTCGGCAAACGGACATTTGCAAACGGTTAAATGCCTAACCAATCATGGAGCAAAGGTGAATGTAATCGATGCTAACCTACAGACATCGGTTCACTTATGTTCAAAGAAAGGCCATCTTCATGTGGTAGAGCTGTTAGTGAACGAAGGAGCAGATATTAAAATTGGCGACAAAGATGGGTTTACAGCTCTTCACATAGCATCATTCGAGGGTCATGTTGACATTGTCAAATACCTTGTTAGTAAAGGGGCAGAGCTGGAGAGACTTGCTAATGATTATTGGACACCTCTACACCTTGCATTAAACGGTGGCCATCTTGACATTGCAGAGTACCTTTTGACAGAAGGAGCCAACATTAACACGTGTGGTAAAGGTGGATGTACAGCTCTACATGCTGCATCACAAACTGGTAATATTGATGGAGTGAAATATCTAACTAGTCAAGGAGCAGAGCAAAATAAGATCACTGAGGATGGTTGGACCGCGCTGAGTCTGGCTTCATTTAGGGGACACCTTGACATTGTCAAAGTTCTCGTTAACGAAGGGGTAGAGGTTGACAAAGCACTCAGGAACGGGATGACACCCTTGTTTCTGGCAACAAAAAAAGGCCATTTGGGTATTGTCGAAGTCTTACTGAACGTAGGAGCAAATATTGATAACTGTAATCGAAACGGGCAAACAGCACTCCACATCGCATCGTCCAATGGACACGTTGAAATAGTTCATCATCTTGTTAGCAAAGGGGCACAGCCTGAAAAATGTAACAACACCAACATGACACCCTTGTCTTGTGCTTCTCAAAAGGCCATCTTGAAGTCGTCGAGTGTATCGTTAACAAAGGAGCAGGCATTGATATCGTTGATAAAAATGGATTAACTGCTCTTCACATAGCATCATTCAAGGGTCATCTTGATATTGTAAAATACCTTGTTAGGAAAGGGGCACAGCTTGACAAATGTGACAAAAACAGCAGGACACCCTTGTCTTGTGCTTCTCAAGAAGGCCATCTTGAAGTCGTCGAGTATATCGTGGACAAAGGAGCAGGCGTTGAAATTGGTGATCAAGATGGGGTTACAGCTCTGCACATAGCATCATTCAAGGGTCATCTTGATATTGTCAAATACCTTGTTAGGAAAGGGGCACAGCTTGACAAATGTGACAAAAACAGCAGGACACCCTTGTCTTGTGCTTCTCAAAAAGGCCATCTTGAAGTCGTCGAGTATATCTTGTACAAAGGAGCAGGCATTGGCATTGGTGATAAAGCTCTTCACATAGCATCACTCGAGGGTCATCTTGATATTGTCAAATACCTTGTTAGTAAAGGGGCAGAGCTGGAGAGACTTGATAATGATTACTGGACACCTTTACACCTTGCTTTAGACGGTGGCCATCTTGACATTGCAGAGTACCTTTTGACAGAAGGAGCCAACATTAACACGTGTGGTAAAGGTGGATATACAGCTCTTCATTCTGCATCAAAAGCTGGTAATATTGATAGAGTAAAATATCTAACCAGTCAAAGAGCAGAGCTGGATAAAAGCACTGACGATGGATGGACCGCACTTAGTTTGGCTTCATTTTGGGGACACCTTGATATTGTCAAAGTTCTTGTTAACGGAGGGGTAGAGATTGACAATGAACCCAGGAACGGGATGACACCCTTGTTTCTCGCAGCAGAAAGAGGCCATTTGGGTATTGTCGAGGTCTTACTGAACGTAGGAGCAAATATTGATAACTGTAATCGAGACGGGTTAACAGCACTCCACATTGCATCGTCCAATGGACACGTTGAAATAGTTCATCATCTTGTTAGCAAAGGGGCACAGCTTGACAAATGTGACAAAACTGACAAGACGCCCTTGTATTGTGCTTCTCGAGAAGGCCATCTTGAAGTCGTCGAGTATATCGTGAACAAAGACGCCGGCATTGAAATTGGCGACAAAGATGGGTTTACGGCTCTTCACAGAGCATCATTGGAGGGTCATCTTGACATTGTCAAATACCTTGTTAGGAAAGGGGCACAGCTTGACAAATGTGACAAAAACGACAGGTCACCCTTGTTTTGTGCTTCTCAGGAAGGCTATCTTGAAGTCGTGGAGTATATCGTGGACAAAGGAGCAGGCATTGAAATTGGTGATAAGTATGGGTTTACTGCTCTTCACATTGCATCATTCAAGGGTCATCTTGATATTGTCAAATACCTTGTTGGGAAAGGGGCACAGCTTGACAAATGTGACAAAACCGGCAGGACACCCTTGTCTTGTGCTTCTCAAGAAGGCCATCTTGAAGTCGTCGAGTATATCGTGAACAAAGGAGCAGGCATTGATATCGTTGATCAAAATGGGTTAACTGCTCTTCACATAGCATCATTCAAGGGTCATCTTGATATTGTCAAATACCTTGTTAAGAAAGGGGCCCGGCTTGACATATGTGACAAAAACTACAGAACACCCTTGGCTTGTGCTTCTCAAGAAGGCCATCTTGAAGTCGTCGTGTATATCGTGAACAAAGGAGCAAGCATTGGAATCGGTGATAAAGATGGGTTTACAGTTCTTCACATAGCATCACTCAATGGTCATCTTGATATTGTCAAATACCTCGTTAGTAAGGGTGCAGACCCGGGGAAACTTACTGATGATTACTGGACACCTTCACGCCTTGCTCTTAATGGCGGCCATCTGGGTATACATGACTTTCTTTTAAATAGAGAAGCAACAAAGATCGTTAAGCCATTCATTGGGTTTGAAGAGGACCACTATGACTACCTTCGCAGTACGTTTGGTAGTGAGGCTTTCCCTGGCTTAATGCCCCAATACTCCCGAACATACGATCCATATCTTACCAGTCCACAAGACAGATCTCGCTCCTCGAGGAAGAGCAGCACAGAAGAGACAATGATTATTAGTCTTGACGAGTACAGCATCAAGGTTCCAATTTCACCAGACGATGTGGACAGAGCCAAATATATCACAGCAGAAGCATTGACAACCATTCCACCTGACTTAAATCTGGACAAAGACGAAGTTATCATCTCAGTTGGGCTTAAGCTATCCCCTCCTGGTCTTCAGTTTAAAACTCCGGTGGAAGTCACGGTCTCGCATAGCGCTATTTTCACCAACCCAGACAAGGCAGAAATTGTGCTATACACCCGAAGGACTGGTAAGATCTTCCTATTACCATAGATCCCATATTTCCATATAAATTCCTTTCCCTTCCGCTGTGTTTCCTTTTATTTCCCGCACTTCGTCTAATCATTTTTAATTCGCTCTTGGATTTATATTTAATTTAAGGTGTACTGTTGATCCGCAAACCTTACAAAAAATATTTTTTTCTTTATCATATGAAAGTAAATCCCTGATCATTGACAGTTCACTGCTTAACAAAATTAACACGGTCCCCTCTTTTTGTGTATGTCTTTTTGATAGTGTCTGATGAATTTTCGAGGATAGTTCCTGCTTCTGACAAAGCTGCCCGGTGTGTAGTCACAAAGAATCACCTTACTCTGTACTTAGACCATTTCTCGGAATGGTGGATTATCTCCTTAATCAAGAGATACTTCATCGGTAAACGGCTCATCTGTACGCCATACGTTCCCCTGTCAACATCTAGAGACGGCATGAACCCCATCTTGCTCGTCATTAAAGACGACTTCGACGGCATGAAAGAGGTAATTTTGTAACGAATTAACAATCCGGTATATTTCTGGTTCATGTTATGTGTAATGATCTTTTTTTCCTTCTCATTTCGTCACGAAAATTTCTAATCCTGCACATCTCATAGTCAATTTCGTATTTGGTCATTCATTTTCAGACTTTGTCCAATCGATTTCATCATTTTGCATCTAACTTCGTCAAAGTCAAATCAAGTTCATCATCCTTGGCTGCTAACGTACAATGCATGAAACAATTTTGTCAGTTTGCAACCAATTTCGTTAGAGCATCATTCAAATACCTTATCCTACCCCAGGGCAATTACCCCATAGGATAGTTGTCCGGGAGGTAGTTGTCCTAGAGGTTGTTGTCGTAGGGGTTAGTTCTCTGGGGGTAGTTGCCCGGGGAGTAGTTGTCCGAGGGTAGTTTTCCTAGGGGGTAGTTGTCATGCGGGTAGTTGTCGGGGGGTAGTTGACCAAGGGGGTAGTTGCCCTACGGGGTAGTTGTCCGGGGGTAGTCGTCTTAGAGGGTGGTTGCCCTAGGGGGTAGTTGTCCTAGGGGTAGTTGTCCCAGGGGGTAGGTGTCCCATAACTTCTGGCAATTGCTGGAGGTTCTTGCAGTGCCCTCTGGAAGAACAGCATTATCTCAAAGTTTTCTTATCATAATCTCTTTTTAGTCCCCCCCCCCCCCCCCAATTAGTATCACTATTATTATTTTATCACTATTATTTTGTTCAATATTGATTCATATGTTCAATCGTTTGCAGGATACCATACAAGAGTACAAGGTAGCCTATCCTGGTGAGCAGTACTGTGTATATTGGAGACAAGGACCCCTACTTGTCAGACATCTGGAAAACGAAGACGAAGTGTCAACACAGGTAAGAATCGCAATATAATTGTTACTGTTGTTTCTCCCGAAGTAAATTATCCTGAAAAACAAATCGTCCGTTTCTTATTCGACAGGGCCTAATGTATATATGTTGTTACATTACCAAAGACGCGGGCTAGAGCTTTCTTTAAGCGACACTGACTTGATGTACTTTCTGCCATAGCGTACTGTTCATTGTACAGCGCCATCTCATGGTCAATTTGCCAACATTGTGTAATCCAATACTTTGTTTCCGCTTCGCAGACAGAGGGCTGGAAGCGATACTTATCATTTCAGCGAGTTACGGGCACCGAACTGTAAAATACGTATTTCACAGTTTTTTGGTTACAAGACCATACTGCTACAGCTGACCCCAGATAGCGCTAGATGGGATTTTGTGGTAACGCTTTTAGTACACCAGGCGCAAATCCAGTATTTCTTAGGGGGGGGGCCCACTTTTTTTTTTTGGTCCGAAAAAAAAATCGTAACGACTCAGCCAGCCGCTAAATAAGAGGGGGGGGGGGGGGGTGGGAAGAGGACACCTTTTTTTTGGGGGGGGGGGGTCTCGAAATTTGAAAATTTGACATTTTGTACCGTGGGGGGGGGGGGTCACCCTTTTTTAGGTCAGCCATTGGCATATTTTTTTTAATTTTTTTTTAAAATTAATAATAAAAAAATAAAAAAATCACAGAAAAGGGGGGGGGGGTTGCTCCAAAATACACACATAAAAACTGAAGGGGGGAGGGTCAACCTCCTAACCCCCTCCCTCTTTCCGTACGTGCCTACTCGTCTGAAAATAGTTTTTACGTTTCATTAAATCATTAGAGAAAGAAGACGATTCGTTGTACCGTTCTCGACTCTTAATCCTCATCTGAATTCAGTTTTCCCCTCCTCCATCCCGCGCGAAGCGCGGAAGCTTGTACGTTTCATTAAATCATTAGAGAAAGAAGACGATTCGTTGTACCGTTCTCGAAAATAATCCTCGTCTGAATACAGCTTTTACGTTTCATTAAATCATTAGCGAAATAAGACGATACGTTGTACCGTTATGACTTTTAATCCTTGTCTAAATTCAGTTTCCTCCCTCCCACGCGAAGCGCGGAAGCTTTTACGTTTCATTAAATCATTAAAGAAAGAAGACGATTCGTTGTACCGTTCTCGACTCTTAATCTTTGTCTAAATTCAGTTTTCCCCCCGCTTCGACATTTCATTAAATTTTTAGAGAATGAAGACGATTCGTTGTTCCGCTGTCGAAAATAATTTTGTTTCCCCCACCCGCGCAAAGCGCGGAAGCTTTTACTTTTCATTAAATCATTAGAGAAAGAGGAAGATTAGACGTACCGTTCTCGACTCTTAATCCTTGACTATATCAATTCCCCCCCCCCCCCTTCCGCGCAAAGCGCGGAATCTTCGACGTTTCATTAAATTATTATAGAAAGAAGACGATTCGTTGTATTGTTCCCGAAAACTATCCTCGTCTGGATTAAGTTCCCCCTGCCCTCCCCCGCGCGTAGCGCGGAAGCTTTGACGTTTCATTAATTCATTAGAGAAAAAAGACGATTCGTTGTACCGTTCTCGACTCTAAATCCTTGTCTGAATTTCAAATATGTTCTTTGTCTATTCCCTTTTCTTCCTACGTCCTCTTCCTTTACACTCCTCTCATTTTTGGCCGGCGTTTATTGGGGGACCACCCCACCGCCCCCCTGGCTACGCGCCTGCTGTCAGATGAACATATGTTGATACCTTGTCCGCCCCAGAAGCTCAGGGGTTTAAGGTTTTAATTTACGGTCAGATTAGCATTCAGGGGTCCGCCTTAGCGCCCTAGACGGGGTCCAGGGGGCAGAGCCCCGGAAGTTCAGGAGTTTAGGCATTTAATTACGGTCAGATGAGCATTATTTTGATATCTAATTGTTACAATGGCAGGTCACTAATTGGCTTGGGGTTCAGGGGGCGGAGCTCCGGAATCTCAAGGGTTTTAGGCACTCAATTACGGTCAGATGAGTATCGAGGGGTCCGCCTAAGGGCTCTTAGTTGGGTCCAGGGGGCAGATCCCCCAGAAGCTCAGGGGTTTTAGGCGTTTAATTACGGTCAGATGAGCATTTTTGATACCTTATTATTTGTGACACTAGCAGGACACTATTTGGCGTGGGGTCCAGGGGGCAGAGCCCCCAGAAATCAGGAGTTTTAGGCATTAAATGACCGTCATATGAGCATTTAAGGGCCCGCCTTAGGGCCCTAGCTGGAATCCAGGGGGCAGAGCCCTTAGGATTTTAGGCATTAATTTTAATCATGGTCAGATGAGCATATTTTGATACCCCATTATAATGTGACACTGGCAGTTAACTATTTTTTCTTTCTCGCTCTCTTTCTTTCTATTTCTATTTAATATACTTTTTCAAAGAAAGTGTGGGGGGAGGGGCTCGAGGATCCCGATACCCGCCGTTCCGCGGGCCCTGATATGTAGGCATCTCAAGAAGCATTTTCTTGCCTGGCTGTAAATTTAGGAATTTGTCATTTTCCAACAAACGCATGTAGTGAGGAAAATTATCTCATTTCAGCATTATTTGTTAACCACCGTTATGGAATTATAAATAAACCACGTTTAAATTCTATTTCTCCAACCCCCCCCCCCCATCCCCTATCAGAATGCCAGTGCCCCCCCCCCTCCCCCTCCGATCTACACCTTGTTGGCGGGAAAAATTGCAACTGCACCTTTATCTCCTCTTTATTTTTTTTCTTTCCCTTTCCTTCCTTCTCTTTAATTTTTTTATTGGGGGGGGGGAGGGGGGAGGCAAGTCTTTCCCCCCGATCTCCTTCTTCCCTCTTTTCTTTTCTTCTTCCTCTTCTTTTTTCCCTTTCTCTCCTCTTTCCCTTTTTTTCCTTCTCTCTCTCTCCTTTTTTTTTTTTTTTTTTTTGGCGGGGGGGGGGGGGCCAAGGCACGCTCGGCCCCCCTGGATCCGCGCCTGTAGTACACTGTGGCTTTCATTAACACGTTAGGCGGACCAATGCATGAAATTACTTTGCAGGATATTTATTTGAATGAACAACTTTATGCAGGATAAATTTGATCAGTAAAGCTGTTTTTATCACGGTCCTGATTGAAATACAATGAAAAAACCACAATGAGAGTATGTATGCAATAAATCACATTTCATAAGTAGACAAAAAAAAAATCATGATACCAAGTTAAAGGGAGTGTATCATGGGATATACTGGTTAATGCCATCTACGTCTTCTTTTGGACAACTGCACGTAAACGAATGGACTTGATTAACTGGGTCAGCGCACGCTAGCGTTCGCGAAACAGACAGAAGTTCTTCTTACGCTTCGGTTTCGCGTACGTTGCACGCACGTGAATGCTGCGGTCGCGTCGTCCGTAGTCGTATTATACCCGATTGGCCAGGAGTAGGGCCATGGGAAAGACACACAGTCTCATCATGACACACTCCCTTTAAGCCATGGTCCCAACCCGAGAAGTAGCCTGCTCGGCGGCCGGGCAGCGGATTTTCCCCAAACATACAGGTTTGTGTTTCCGGTCTTCTGATTGACTGATATGTTTTACTTTTATGTCATTAGCAGCTTGTAAAGAGAATTACAAACAATTAGACTTTAATTATTTATTGCTTTGCCTCACCATTTATAAAGGGAAAAATATGACGGAATAATTACTGGGATTTAAACCCACAACTCTAAGATTGTAAATAAAGTAAAACATATCAGCCAATCAGAAGACCGGAAATATTAGTAATAGCAAACCTGTTTTAAAAGAAAAACAAATCGCGGCCGTATCATAATCACCAGCGCGGCGGGGCGATCGAACATAAAAACATCGCGCTCCCTACTTGACCTCCGAGCAACTCTTTGGTTCCTGGGCCAAACGGCGCAAAGCAGCTGCGAAGAGACAAGGCTTTCATTTCAAATCGCGAAGAGTTGATAAACGCGACTTGCCGCAATCACGTTTGTATACTGTATTTCTATATACAGTTTTGGTCATAAAGGTGGAATGATTTCAACAATTATTTATTCCTAATAGATCTAGATAATAGCATACATTCTCATGTGTTATTGAATATTAATTGGCGAGTGCTTGTTTTGCGTGACTGCTCAAGCATGTGTATGATACTATGCTTATCAACTAGGGGACCTACGTCCTTAAGTCATAACTGACGGTAATGAGGATTAATGTCTCATAAAAGGGTAGTAATATAGTACATCGACACGGTTTTGATCATGGGGCCTCACAGTTACTAGGCTATAGCTTTGCCACTGAATCATGACTGTACGCAGCGGGGGCTAAGGTATGGGGCAGCCCCCACAAATAAAAACAAAAACAAAGAAAATGCAATAAATTATCAATAACTTATTGCATTTTCCCCCGGTCCCCAACAGGAAAATTCCTGTGTGTGGCCATGTCTTGAACCATAATGCATGGCCGTGCAGATGAATTTTTCCTGTTAGGGACCGGGGAAATTGCAATGAATTCACGATAATTTATTGCATTTTGGGGTTGTTTGTTTTATGTATGGGCTGCCCCCTTTTTGTGGACTGCGTACAGTCAAGATTCAAAGCAATGGCCTCGTAACTTTGAGGCCCCAGGATCAAAACCGTGTCGATCAGCTATATTAGTGCCCTTTTGTGAGGCTTTATCCTCATTACCGTCAGTTATGACTTAAAGACATGAGAATGTTTACTATTATCTAGATCTATTATGAATAAATCATTGTCAAAATTATTCCATAAATTCGGGTAAAAAATAATATTCCACCTTCATGACCACAGTGTATATGTATGTAAACGCTGTTTCTGTGTTGAAGCGCTTGTACGTGGTCTTGACAGGGACGTGGTAGAGAAGGACTGGAATCAAACCGCTTTCCTTTGACCCCTATGCTCCAAGCCGCCGAAAGGTTATACGCTAATCGGCAACTGTTGACCAGGTGGTGAGATAAAAGAGCGCAGGAAATTTCAGGATTTAGAATTCCTACATCAGAAAATGATATCACAGCAACTGTTCGTTGTCCCTTTCAATGATTTCTCATCCGTTGTTGAATGTGTAAAGAGTAGAACAAGCGAACACAGACGTGTGTAATTTCATTCTTTTTTTAACTTCAAAAATATAAAAAACACGGAAAAACATGCATTTACAAACTTAATGTTATTGAAGATTTTAAATCATTGATTAAATAACAGGGACATTAAAACATGTACAAATTAGCGCATTATCCTAAAATATTGAGTTTTTGTCAGGATGTAATTCTTCTTTTACCAACTCTGGCAAACAAATTATAGGAAGGACGGAGTACTAAATTCGAACAATTGTTTGATGCACTATTCCCAATCTAATCCCCATATAATTTTTTGATTTTCACCGACATTTTGCCGGTAATGTAATATGTTGTAATAAATATAAAACTGGTGCCTGGCTTCCAATAGTCCCCACATTGGAAGCACTGTTCGGAGCATGGAACTTCAAAGCCAAGTGGAATGTAACACATCCCATTGTTACGCTTTGGAACTCGTGGATGCGTTTGAATAATTTACAAGAGTTTCGCCTCCTTTCTTTTACCCCCCCCCCTGGTCTTGATGAGGTTACTTGGTTCTCATTATAATATTATTTTAGGAAAAACGATTAAAACATGGGCCATAGGGGTTAGGCTCAACTAGCACATGTGCTATTATCTGGCCCCTTTTACCAACCAATAGTTTCTCTTCTTGTAAATTATTGTATGAAATCAAATCAATCAATTGAATTCATGGTATCACTGTTAAATTAGAATGTACCATGGCACAATTTCTTTAACTTCGTAGGATGTTAATTGATGGGAATCTCTGATTTTCTTAGGAACTTGAAGTACGTGCTTTCTTTGACATGACGACCAATCGGATGCCGTTCACTCTTCAGTCACGTGAACAAATGGTATCCGGAGTTCTGGTCACTTTCATCTTGAAGCAAACAATCACGAAGCGTATCGCCTTCAGAGTTCTGTACAACGGTAACATTAAGGGCATGAATTCCCCCTTTTTTTTTGGGGGGGGGGGGTTGCGTAAAGACTATAACTGGCAGTGCTGGTAGAGAAAAACGTATTCTTCTGCAGTTCCAGGAATGATTATTTTCCTGAGTTTCGGACAAGCTGTGAAAAACATCAGATTTAACACGAACATAACATTCCAAAAACATTATTTCTTTCATTTTAGATATTGTTTAATGACTTGTGTTAGAAAGACGTGAGATTGTCCAATTTTTTAAAACGTATTTGTATTAATACTGGACAAAATGCTCCCGAAAACTACAAAAGACATTTTTACCAATTTCGTAGACCCTGCTATCCTGATAGTTCTTCATTTGAAAAGATTCTACCACTGCTGGCACCAGTGAATTTGGCCTCACATCATTGGAAGTATGCTAGTCGTTTATATTGGGCCACCCTGTACATATATTTCCCATAAGTAAATCTTATGTATTTTATTTTATTAGTTATGTCTTATTTTGAGTGTATTTGCACCCAGGTTGTAGAGTAATCATGTACTTTTAAGAATGCTACCAGTTGCCTGATGATCGCTCGCAAGGCGTGAAACTCGGAGTTGCAACCATGTTCAATTAGTCTTCCTTATTCAATATATATTTATATATTTATATATGTCATATATATGTATATTGTGTTTACGTGCAATGCTATACAGTTCATTTATTGTAGCAAAAGCACCATGGCAAGTGAATTCAAGTTGGAATAATTATCATTTTATGCTAATCGCTTCTCATCACTTTGATATCATGTATTCATAATTTAGTTGTGCCGCGTGAGAATCCAATTGCCCAATCAACTCCGACAGGATCTGCATCGTCCAAAGGCAGAGCTGAACAACATGATGTTGGACGGGGAACATCCAAATGTAAGATTTAAAAAATGTATTAATATAGTTTTTCTTTTTTTGTTGTTCTTGCTTTGTATGATTGATATACAAACTTTTTGATATGCAGGGCATCGTTTCATGAAACCGACATGGCTATAAGTGAAAAACGTGTGTAAAAGAAATTGACACGCTTTCAATGGGGTGTTGGCAAGCTTGTAGCATGAAATAATGTCCTTATTTCGTAAAGAGACAATTTTAACAAAATTGGAAAAACACAACATTATATTTGTGCTATTTTGATTTGATTCTGATTTGATTTTGACTGATAATTGCATTTTCAGCAGCTCAGCTCTCCGAAGAGCTGACGAGAAGCGAGCATCATCTTGAAACGATAGGTTCAACATCAACTGAGCCTACAGACACAAAGGGTAAGACTATCATCGATCAGGAGTAGTCCTTGAGGAATACATATGAATATGTTTTTATTGTGGGGGGGGGGGCAGGAGAGGGGAGGGGGTAGCAGGGAGTGGGGTCTTCTAGCATTCGTTTTCTACATATGCTTCTTTTGGGGGGAGGGGCGGGGCATTAGAACCGCTAATGCGGCCTATATTCTTGAAATTGGCCTTTGTTCCTTTACTTTATTATTAATGTATTTTTATATCGTATAATTTTTACTCTGTAAATTATACTATTTCATCTTTTTGCTACAAAAAAGTCATGTCCAATGATTTTATCTCAATCATTTCAATAACCCAAACTAATACAATACAATCCGAGGGTCGACTTGCGATAGATAACGGATCAGTCAGAGTTCTTTACAACACTGGTCGAAGTCTGGTTTTAATCATTTTGTAAATGCTTTTTTTACGTTGAATTTTTTTCAGACGGAAGTAGTCCTACTGAAGTCCTTACAAGACCTAGGCCGCTGACTCCACCATCGCTAGAGTCACCGTCATGTGAACATGCCTACCAAGTCACACATGAATTGTTAACAGAAATAGAGACAGTTGGTAAGGAGCTGAAAGATAAAGTCGTGTTCTACGTTCAGTAACAACACAAATGTCATTAGTACCTCAACACAATTAAGCTTATCTCCTCTTATCAATCGTAACTTTAAGGTGACATTTGATGTTATGTTACAGATAGTAACGAATGAAATCTTTTGGCAAAACATTATTGTTCATATTTATGCTACACTCGATCCATGTGTAATAAGTGGGCAGGCTACCTGAAATGGTTGCTGGAACTTAACCGGGTTCATAATAACTTAAGTACTTTGGAAGCACAAATAATTGTGATATACGCTTATATCCTTCACACGCTCTTCGGAAATTCGAAAGATATTATTGGTTTACGACATCGTCTTTTTGTTCAAATTTGTTTTAAGCTCCGACATCATCGACAGAGCCCGTCCATTCATTAGATTCTGCAGCAGAGGAGGCAATGGGAGTCTTAGCCCCACAAGCATTTGCGGCAAACGTTGTCCAAGAATTGGTTCCAGGACCTTTAGCAGATCCAGTGCACCAGCGTTCTGGGAACGTCAATATCTACGTCCGAGAGATGGTCATCCACAATCCCCAAGGGAATAATCCTCAAGGAAATATTGTTGCCCATGCTCCTGTTGCAATTGCTTCCATAGTACCTCCTAGGCTACAGCATGAGCTGCGTTGCCGGTTGAACAGAGAAAGCCCAGTTTTTGGTGACTGGAGGGGTCTTGCCGATCAGCTGGGACTTGGAGACTACATACAATCACTGGAGCAGTGCAAGAACCCGACTGAAGAACTACTCGTTCTTGCGGAGAGTCAAAAGAAGATTCAGAACCTTGGGGACTTGGCCAAGGCGTTCGAACGCATGAATCGTGGGGATTGTCAAGAGCTCTGCGAGAACTATGTGTTTGAGAGGACAAAGTCAGCTGATCCTCGGAATGATCAAATGGAAGATGATGACACAGACTCCAGTGATTAGGGAACTAGCTCAATCTGTTCCATATCACCCTTTAATCCAGGATCTATGCCTCTTTATTCCTACAACCTACATCTACCAACTACCCGTAATTTGGTTTTAACAAACCAAATCATTAGATTTGCACGAAACATAATAAAGGTATACTATAAGGTCCATATTTTCCTGATTCATTTACGTCCTATTCAGGGTCCAAAATCTAGTTTGAAAGAAAACTTAAATCTCTGCCCAATTTTCTTTTTTAAACTACTTTTTTGACAAAAGTCTAAATCCAGCGTCGGGTTAAAATATGAGAACAATTTTGGCCTATAAAATTGACCAAACATTAGTTAAAGAATTGTTGGTTGGGTAAATCATTACTACCCAATATTGCGTAAACCTTATTCAATTATAAGTACATTATACACATTAGTAAGGAAACGTTTACCCTCTTATATGCTTCGCTGCATCAAGATTATTATATTGGTTACTTTTACAGGAACGAAGAAGTGAGGTTCACTCTTGGCAAATTCATCGATTTTAAGAAAGCAATTTTTAAACCATTAATCTAAATATACTGACTAGCAAAACTCTCTAATCGTGGCAATCAAGTTTAACCTTTTGCATGGTTTAAGGACTATCTTAGTAACAGATTGTTCAATGTGGTTAAACGTTATCCATAAGATATAAGATAAGATGTGGTGTTCCACAGGGATCAGTACTAGGGCCAACTCTGTTTTTATATATATATATATATATATATATATATATAATTGATCTGCCATCAGTAACTAATTATTTCGATTTGCGGCTGTTTGCCGATGATTCTAACATAATTCATACTTTTCCAGCTGATCAGGGCAAAATTAATGTGGATGAAGTAATGAACAACACACAGAAAAATTGTTGCATTGCCCCCAAAAAAACTCAATTCAATGGAAACGTATTTCATGTTGATAAGTAGAAAGAGGTTTTAAATGGTAAACTGAACATAGCTGGAGAGGAAATCAAAGAGGTTGATGTTGCCACTTATGATACACGTCTGCCATGGAATAGTCATTATCGTTATGTAAATCAGTGTATCAGGATTGCAACATTTCGTTCCTAGGCGTACTTTGAGAGTATCCATTATCATATAAAACGTGGATAAAACCACACAGGTGTGGGGAATCAACATAAGGTTAGCCTATAAAGAAGCATATTGTATTCACAGAAAATAGCAGTTCGTGCTTTTTTTCATTTAGAGAGTGAATTACTCATACAGCTCAACTGCTTTTATTTTTGATCTGTTTAATAGAAGTTTGTCTCATATGTTGATATATAGTGTATAGAGTATATATTTATATATATATATATATATATATGAAGAGTTTCATTCCAAAAGGAGCTAAATCCACTTTGGGTAATTCTGAGTAAATCGCCTTTTTTTATTTCTCCACTTTCCCTTCAGCCATGTACCTTCATGCTGTTATAGATGTTAAAGGTGTCAACTTTGACCAATAATATATGATTTAAAAAAATCTAGAAGTTGTTTCTGATTTTTTATTAATTTTTAGATTTTTATTTTTCGTGGATTTAGCTCCTTTTGGAATGAAACATGATATTGTACCTAAAATTTGTGAAATTTTAGAATATTTTCTCAATAAAGTCACTGAAATTTATTTAAATTAGTTGCAAACCTTTCCTTTTAAATAATAACAGTGAAATCACATCTAAAATTACCTTTTGCAAAGAAAGTAAACAATATATCACAGTTTCATTCCAAAAGGAGCTAAATCCGTTTCATTCCAAAAGGAGCTAAATCCATGTTTCATTCCAAAAGGAGCTAAATCCATAAATTTTAATAATTTAGTAAAAAATCAGAAATAACTGGTAGATTTTTTTCTTATCATATATTATTGGTCCATGGCGACACCTTTAACATAAATGACAACATAAAGGTACATGGCTGAAGGGAAAGTGGAGAAACAAAAAAGTTG
Organism: Strongylocentrotus purpuratus; assembly: GCF_000002235.5. Taxonomy (NCBI): domain Eukaryota; kingdom Metazoa; phylum Echinodermata; class Echinoidea; order Camarodonta; family Strongylocentrotidae; genus Strongylocentrotus; species Strongylocentrotus purpuratus. The sequence continues at coordinate 11,983,086 of NW_022145601.1, forward strand.
ATTTACCCAAAGTGGATTTAGCTCCTTTTGGAATGAAACCAATTTGGATTTAGCTCTTTTTGGAATGAAACATGATATTGTAACTAAAAAAATTCATACTTCCTGGTAAAATTTTAGAATGCGATATAGTGCATTTTGTTCCCATGTAGGAAACCATTATTTTAAGACAAAAACTCAGTTTTTATAAAATATGGATTTAGCTCCTTTTGGAATCAAGCTCTTCATATATATATATATATATATATAGAGAGAGAGAGAGTATAGTTACTCCACAGGGCAAACAGAAGGTTAACAATTACGTCTGCCAAAATTTAGAACGACACATGGTCGATTTCCATTGTCTCTTGTGGTTAGTTACTTGATTACCTATTAATGTCAGATTATGTTACAACACATTTGTTGAACAAATCATGAATAAAAAGTCCATGCAAATAGTCTGTATGTGTACAACAATTATATTTAGTATTTTGTAAGACATTGTTAAAGTTATATATTTATATAGTATTGATTGCAATAGTACCTTAATTTCTTTGTTTGTGTTTTGTTTTCTGAAAGTTACTTGTACAAAATACATTTTTGAGCTGTGCATAAGGCGTTAGGGTCAACTAGCACATATGCTTTTATCCGCCCATTTTTACCGACCAATATTTTCGGTAATCATTATTCACTAGCTAAACTCTATTATATGGCATTCGAGGTTTACCTCTTGCATGGTTTAAGGACTATCTCAGTAGCAGATCTCATATTGTTCAAAGTAGTCAAACGTATTTGAATGGAATAAGATACGATATGGTATTCCACCAGGATCAGTACTAGGGCCAACTCTGTTTTTATATGTATAATTTATCTGCCATCAGTAACTAATTATTTCGATTTGCGGCTGTTTGCCGATGATTCTAACATAATTTATACTTTTCCAGCTGACCAGGGCGAAATTTATGTGGATGGAGTAATAAGCAACACACAGAAAAATGGTTGCATTGCTAAAAAAAAAATCAATTGAATGAAAACGTATTTCATGTTGATAAGTAGAAAGAGGTATTAAATGGTAAACTGAACATAGCTGGAGAGGAAATCAAAGAGGTTGATGTTGCCACTTATGATACACGTCTGCCATGGAATAGTCATTATCGTTATGTAAATCAGTGTATCAGGATTGCAACATTTCGTTCCTAGGCGTACTTTGAGAGTATCCATTATCATATAAAACGTGGATAAAACCACACAGGTGTGGGGAATCAACATAAGGTTAGCCTATAAAGAAGCATATTGTATTCACAGAAAATAGCAGTTCGTGCTTTTTTTCATTTAGAGAGTGAATTACTCATACAGCTCAACTGCTTTTATTTTTGATCTGTTTAATAGAAGTTTGTCTCATATGTTGATATATAGTGTATAGAGTATATATATATTTATATATATATAGAGAGAGAGAGAGAGAGAGAGAGAGAGAGAGAGAGAGTATAGTTACTCCACAGGGCAAACAGAAGGTTAACAATTACGTCTGCCAAAATTTAGAACGACACATGGTCGATTTCCATTGTCTCTTGTGGTTAGTTACTTGATTACCTATTAATGTCAGATTATGTTACAACACATTTGTTGAACACATCATGAATAAAAAGTCCATGCAAATAGTCTGTATGTGTACAACAGTTATATTTAGTATTTTGTAAGACCTTGTTAAAGTTATATATTTATATAGTATTGATTGCAATAGTACCTTAATTTCTTTGTTTGTGTTTTGTTTTCTGAAAGTTACTTGTACAAAATACATTTTTGAGCTGTGCATAAGGCGTTAGGGTCAACTAGCACATATGCTTTTATCCGCCCATTTTTACCGACCAATATTTTCGGTAATCATTATTCACTAGCTAAACTCTATTATATGGCATTCGAGGTTTACCTCTTGCATGGTTTAAGGACTATCTCAGTAGCAGATCTCATATTGTTCAAAGTAGTCAAACGTATTTGAATGGAATAAGATACGATATGGTATTCCACCAGGATCAGTACTAGGGCCAACTCTGTTTTTATATGTATAATTTATCTGCCATCAGTAACTAATTATTTCGATTTGCGGCTGTTTGCCGATGATTCTAACATAATTTATACTTTTCCAGCTGACCAGGGCGAAATTTATGTGGATGGAGTAATAAGCAACACACAGAAAAATGGTTGCATTGCTAAAAAAAAAATCAATTGAATGAAAACGTATTTCATGTTGATAAGTAGAAAGAGGTATTAAATGGTAAACTGAACATAGCTGGAGAGGAAATCAAAGAGGTTGATGTTGCCACTTATGATACACGTCTGCCATGGAATAGTCATTATCGTTATGTAAATCAGTGTATCAGGATTGCAACATTTCGTTCCTAGGCGTACTTTGAGAGTATCCATTATCATATAAAACGTGGATAAAACCACACAGGTGTGGGGAATCAACATAAGGTTAGCCTATAAAGAAGCATATTGTATTCACAGAAAATAGCAGTTCGTGCTTTTTTTCATTTAGAGAGTGAATTACTCATACAGCTCAACTGCTTTTATTTTTGATCTGTTTAATAGAAGTTTGTCTCATATGTTGATATATAGTGTATAGAGTATATATATATTTATATATATATATATATATAGAGAGAGAGAGAGAGAGAGAGTATAGTTACTCCACAGGGCAAACAGAAGGTTAACAATTACGTCTGCCAAAATTTAGAACGACACATGGTCGATTTCCATTGTCTCTTGTGGTTAGTTACTTGATTACCTATTAATGTCAGATTATGTTACAACACATTTGTTGAACACATCATGAATAAAAAGTCCATGCAAATAGTCTGTATGTGTACAACAGTTATATTTAGTATTTTGTAAGACCTTGTTAAAGTTATATATTTGTATAGTATTGATTGCAATAGTACCTTAATTTCTTTGTTTGTGTTTTGTTTTCTGAAAGTTACTTGTACAAAATACATTTTTGAGCTGTGCATAAGGCGTTAGGTTAACTAGCACATATGCTTTTATCCGCCCATTTTTACCGACCAATATTTTCGGTAATCATTATTCACTAGCTAAACTCTATTATATGGCATTCGAGGTTTACCTCTTGCATGGTTTAAGGACTATCTCAGTAGCAGATCTCATATTGTTCAAAGTAGTCAAACGTATTTGAATGGAATAAGATACGATATGGTATTCTACCAGGATCAGTACTAGGGCCAACTCAGTTTTTATATGTATAATTGATCTGCCATCAGTAACTAATTATTTCGATTTGCGGCTGTTTGCCGATGATTCTAACATAATTTATACTTTTCCAGCTGACCAGGGCGAAATTTATGTGGATGAAGTAATAAGCAACACACAGAAAAATGGTTGCATTGCTAAAAAAAAATCAATTGAATGAAAACGTATTTCATGTTGATAAGTAGAAAGAGGTATTAAATGGTAAACTGAACATAGCTGGAGAGGAAATCAAAGGGGTTGATGTTGCCACTTATGATACACGTCTGCCATGGAATAGTCATTATCGTTATGTAAATCAGTGTATCAGGATTGCAATATTTCGTTCCTAGGCGTACTTTGAGAGTATCCATTATCATATAAAACGTGGATAAAACCACACAGGTGTGGGGAATCAACATAAGGTTAGCCTATAAAGAAGCATATTGTATTCACAGAAAATAGCAGTTCGTGCTTTTTTTCATTTAGAGAGTGAATTACTCATACAGCTCAACTGCTTTTATTTTTGATCTGTTTAATAGAAGTTTGTCTCATATGTTGATATATAGTGTATAGAGTATATATATATTTATATATATATATATATAGAGAGAGAGAGAGAGAGAGAGAGAGTATAGTTACTCCACAGGGCAAACAGAAGGTTAACAATTACGTCTGCCAAAATTTAGAACGACACATGGTCGATTTCCATTGTCTCTTGTGGTTAGTTACTTGATTACCTATTAATGTCAGATTATGTTACAACACATTTGTTGAACAAATCATGAATAAAAAGTCCATGCAAATAGTCTGTATGTGTACAACAATTATATTTAGTATTTTGTAAGACATTGTTAAAGTTATATATTTATATAGTATTGATTGCAATAGTACCTTAATTTCTTTGTTTGTGTTTTGTTTTCTGAAAGTTACTTGTACAAAATACATTTTTGAGCTGTGCATAAGGCGTTAGGTTAACTAGCACATATGCTTTTATCCGCCCATTTTTACCGACCAATATTTTCTCTTCTTGTACATATAAATATGTATGAAATAAATGGTACTTATTTGCTTTTCGTAAATAAATCTATCAAATACAAAAATCTAATAAGAATAATAAACATTGACAGGATTGTAACCAGAAAAGTGATGTACATGTATATGGAAGTGAATTAACATCAACTCAAATCACATCAAATGAAATGAATTCAACATTTGAAAGTATCTAGAAGGAACCACAGGTGTTAAATTGAATATTTTGTTTAAGATTATTAAAACAATTAGCTCCTGTGGCCAGGAGCAAGGCAAGACCAGCGATTTTATTGCCTTTCATATGCGAGTATCCTTTTTTTTAATGTCATTAAAAAACAAAAAATATATATTGGAGAGACGAAATCGTTATAAAGAAGACAACTAAGGAAGGAAGTAATCTGTCAAATTAAAGGGGATCCCTCATAAAAAAAACTGAACATTATTACGTTTTGCGTACTGAGATCCTTCTCATTCAAACGTTTATTACAAAGGGGTTCGTCTTTTATGTTACCTTTATTCGACGTTTATTCTTCTTCATACTTATCAAACTGTTTATGTATACTTTATGTACATATATATTTTTAATTGCATTGGATTAATTGAACTTTTATGTATATCATGATGATATTCGTTATAGATAGGTATGATAGGTGCTCCTTTGTTATAAGTTCATTAATTTTGTGTGAAAGCAAACAAAAAAGAAACTCATGATTGCAAACGTTTGAATAAATCGGTCAAATAATAAAGCAGTTATTAATATTTGAAAAATGATATCTCTAAATCTATATGCGAATCTCAAATTGGCAATTGGGTCAATGGACCGTATTCGTGGACAATTCTTTCGTTTGTTGTGTTAAAAAATATCAGGATTTTCTGTTTTTCTCCTTAGTGCCTTCTTCCATGGGGCACTCCTATATACAATGTATTATGGATAGCACATTACATTATATATTTTATATGATATGTATTTTCATTTGTGTTTAAAATAAATTTAATCGAATTAAATTGAATATATTGTGAGAATCTCAGTTTGAAAAGTAATTACATATTTGCACACCCAATGACGTTAGAATACCAGTCATTCAAAAAGGGCATTGACTGGAACGCGGTCCTATACAAAGTGAGTCAGAACAAATGTCCCACTTTGTACAAGTTGTAATGTTTGAAGTATGAATATTTAATCATGGGTTTCATGCTATGTCTTGATAGAGTTATCCTCCTAGTACATTTAGGTACTATTTTCATTTGAATCTCTGCATGCATGACTGAACATCAGACAATCTTTACAAGACTGCCAGATCTCACTTGCGCCAAGTTACCGGGTGAGGAATAAAACAGTGCATTAAACAAAGACAGTCAGACAGACAGACACACACACACGCAAGCACATGCAAACCCACACGCACACACCGTGACAATTGTTTCATAATTTCCCCTTTTCTGATTAAGCAATTATTTTTATCAAGATCGTTGAATGTTTAAGTGGCATAGCCCTGGCAATATTTCCCTTTAGTACAAATTCACTACCACCATCATGTCATCATCATCATCATCATTGTCATCATCTTAATCTTCATCATCATCATCATCATGAAGCACAACATTCGCCAATACGCACCAAGAGGACAGCGGCCACTCAACTTTCCGTACGAGAGGTAGAATTCCCGTCAAAAAGTAACAGTTTGGGTGGGCCTTGTCTGTCTAGCAGTCTTTGTTAAAAACACTATAGTATTCCTCACCTTGCTACTTGGCGCAAGTGAGATACGGCAGTCTTGTAAACAATGTCTGATGTTCAGTCATGCATGAAGACATTCAAATGAAAATGGTACCTTAATGTACTGGGAGGATAACTCTATCAAGACATATCATGAAATCCACGATTAAATATTCATACCTCAAACAATACAACTTTTAAAAAGTGGGACAATTTTTCTGACTCACTCTGTAGAGCTCTCAATGCTTCATCAGTCAAGGGTTTCATACACAAATAAATTTGGCAGAAAGAGAATAAACTGCTGAGATTATTACATGTATCATGCGTGTGTGTATTTGGCAACAAAGTAAACGCTAATCAGTATACGTTCTTAGAATTAAATTGCACGTAGGTAGCTGCTGGTTGTTTTAGAGAATTACCCGATTCTTGGCAATGATTCTAGGGGCAATATATATTTCATTCCATAAAGCAATACATGTTGGGGTGATATTCTGAAAACTTCTGATTTTCGGAATACTGTATTAAAGGTATAGCTAGGGTATTTCAACTCACAGATGAACCCACAAATGAGCCTTCAGCAACGACTTTCTCGGATCCATTACTCCAGTTTGTATACACAATTTGACACTGGGAGACTTAGGTTACTTTGTACAGAAGTTAGAATATATGTGGATGTTTGAGGTGATTCGAACCATGTGCTAATTACGAACTGGTCTACACATTATTCTACACAGACCGATTTCATTGTTGATGTTTATGTGTGACCTACCCTTTCTAACCTTATATCTCAATCATACCAATGAGACCGATACCATACTGACTACTCATGATAATAATACTATATCCTCCTATTATAATTATCTCATTTCCCTTACCCGTATTATCCAAATCTCTTTCAAATTCATGCGAAAACTCTGGCCTTTAAGACCTCTTTCCTCTTACTGGAGAATACACAAAATACACAAAACCCTGTAAAATACTTTCATTGGAATGTATCTCATGATTTGATCTTAAACTAAAGAAAGAACCTTAAAATCTAAATGTGAATTAATCAACACAAGAACACCTTTACTTTGTAAAGTACTATCATGACTGAAATACCAACTCCCATCCCACATTAAACTACATGTATCTTCTATATCAGAAGTACTGTATGTTTCTTGCAATATAATATCTACATATTTATCCTTGCACTGAGAAAATATATGGGATCTTTGATTCTTTTCCCTGATTTTTTCATTTACGAAAAGAAAAGTACAAGAAAGGATAGATTGTCTACACCCACACACACATCCACACCCAGACCATACCAGACATCCGATTAAACTATCCACAGTGGCCAAAAACAGTCAGTTTAGACTCTTTGGAGTCGGTGCGAAGTAGGTTTGCCAGTGTAACTGGGGGTATTAATCATATCTCCAAACTGACTTCAAACCGACCGATTATCTGCGATTCGGGGCAATATATTAGTGTGTCCGGTCTGTTGTTGGTCTAGCTGGCATCTTCTGTCAGTTGAACCACCCATGAATCAAAATTTGTCTATTTTTTTTTTAGAACTCATTTTCAAGATATAGGATGATAGTCCATTTTTTTTTACTAAACAAAATTCTGAGAATGTATTAAATATGAGAAAAATGAAAGTCATACATTTTGAGCAAAGGGTTCGATTATGAAGTGCATATGTACATGAAGAGAGGCGAATAATATGCACTTTGTTAGCATTTTATAATGCTTAATTGATGGCGATACAATGACAAATTTGGTTTATATTTTGCCAATTCTAGAGGTATGAAGCGAGTATTCTACACCAACCGATTACATCATTACACATTCATGTAGAGTTTAACAGAAAAGCGATCTTATATGTGGAATTCTTTATCATTCTCTGTCCCTTTCGTATATCTCTTTTTTTCCTGTTCTCTCTTATATTTCTTAGTATTCGATGTTTTTTAGTGTGTGTTTGGTGCGTGGGGAAGGGGGGGGGCATATCAACCTAGCAATGGTTATGAATGAGGCGTAATTAAATATTGATCCGCCATGTTCTTTTTCTTTCACGCAGATCTAAAACCAGGTATATTTCAGGCCCACAAAAAATACAGAGAAATGGCAAGGAAATAGGACTGTGTTGTTGCAATACGCAGCACAGTAATGTAGGCAGACTTCTACAGCCGAATACGGATCTGAATGCAAAGTCCAATTCATGAAATGCTTTCATATAATCACGCTTGAGTGTTCCTTCAGAATAGACCAAATATCATCGGTACTACAGGGTACAGGCTAGTTTACACAGTAGTTCAATGTCACATTATGTATAAGTAACATGGTGTTTGGAGAGCACGGTAATATCATAATGAGAAAAACGTTGTAGGTGTGAATTACGTTTAACATGGCGCTGTTTTCATCAGCAGCAAAAGGAGACGTCCTGAAGATACAATCATTAATCAGCTCAGAAGACAAGTCAGAGGATTCGGGAGGAGTTGATGTAAACTGCTCGGATGCGTCCGGCAAGACGGCCCTCCACATTGCTTCGGAAAATGGACATTTGCAAACGGTTAAATGCCTAACCAATCATGGAGCAAAAGTGAATGCTGTCGATGCTAACCTACAGACATCGGTTCACTTATGCTCAAAGGAAGGCCACCTTCGTGTGGTAGAGCTGTTAGTGAACAAAGGAGCAGATATTGAAATTGGTGACAAAGATGGGTTTACACCTCTTCACATAGCATCATTCGAGGGTCATCTTGATATTGTCAAATGCCTTGTTAGAAGAGGGGCAGACCTAGGGAGACTTGCTAATGATTACTGGACACCTCTAAACCTTGCTTTAGACGATGGCCATCTTGACATTGCAGAGTACCTTTTGACAGAAGGAGCCAACATTAACACTTGTGGTAAAGGGGAATGTACAGCTCTACATACTGCATCACAAACTGGTAATATTGATGGAGTGAAATATCTAACCAGTCATGGAGCAGAACTGGATAGGAGCACTGACGATGGTTGGACCGCACTTAGTTTGGCTTCATTTAGGGGACACCTTGACATTGTCAAAGTTCTCGTTAACGAAGGGGTAGAGGTTGACAAAGCACTCAGGAACGGAATGACACCCTTGTTTCTGGCAACAAAAAAAGGCCATTTGGGTATTGTCGAAGTCTTACTGAACGTAGGAGCAATAATTGATAACTGTAATCGAAACGGGAAAACAGCACTCCACATCGCATCGTCCAATGGACACGTTGAAATAGTGCACCATCTTGTTAGCAAAGGGGCACAGCTTGACAAATGTGACAGTACCGGTAGGACACCCTTGTATTGTGCTTCTCAGGAAGGTCATCTTGAAGTCGTCGAGTATATCGTGAACAAAGGAGAAGGTATTGATATTGGTGATAAAGATGGGTTTACAGCTCTTCACATAGCATCACTTAAGGGTCATCTTGACATTATCAAATCCCTTGTTAGGAAAGGGTCAGACCTGGGGAGACTAGCTAATGATTACTGGACACCTCTACACCTTGCTTTAGACGAAAGTCATCTCCACGTTGTAGAGTACCTTTTGACAGAAGGAGCCAATATCAACGCGTGTGGTAAAGGTGGATATACAGCACTACATGATGCATCCAAAACTGGTAATATTGATGGAGTGAAATATCTAACCAGTCATGGAGTAGAGCTGGATAGGAGCACTGACGATGGTTGGACCCCACTTAGTCTGGCCTTGTTTGGGGAACACCTTGACATTGTCAAAGTTCTCGTTAACGAAGGGGTAGAGGTTGACAAAGCACTCAGGAGCGGGATGACACCCTTGTGTCTTGCAACAAACAGAGGCCATATGGGTATTATCGAGGTCTTACTGAACGTAGGAGCAAATATTGATAACTGTAATCGAGACGGGTTAACAGCACTCCACATTGCATCGTCTAATGGACACGTTGAAATAGTGCATCATCTTGTTAGCAAAGGGGCACAGCTTGACAAATGTGACAAAATCCACAGGACATCCTTGTCTTGTGCTTCTCAAGAAGGCCATCTTGAAGTCGTCGAGTATATCGTGAACAAAGGAGCAGGCATTGAAATTCCTGATAAAAATGGGTTTACAGCTCTTCACATAGCATCAACCGAGGGTCATCTTGATGTTGTCAAATACCTTGTTAGGAAAGGGGCACAGCTTGACAAATGTGACAAAACCGACAGGACACCCTTGGCTTGTGCTTCTCGAGAAGGCCATCTTGAAGTCGTCGAGTATATCGTGAACAAAGGAGCAGGCATTGAAATTGCTGATAAAAATGGATTTACAGCTCTTCACAGAGCATCAACCGAGGGTCATCTTGATGTTGTCAAATACCTTGTTAGTAAAGGGGCAGACCTGTGGAGACTTACTGATGATTACTGGACACCTTCAGGCCTTGCTCTTAATGGTGGCCATCTGGGTATACATGACTATCTTTTAAATAGAGAAGCAACACAGATCGTTAAGCCATTCATTGGGTTTGAAGAGGACCACTTTGGCGACCTTCTCAGTACTTGTAGCGGTGAGGCTCTGCCTAGCCCAATGCCCCGTCCATACTCCCGACCATACGGTCCATCTCTTGCCAGTCCACAAGACATCTCTCGCTCCTCGAGGAAAAGCATCACAGAAGACACAATGATTATAAGTCTCAACGAGTACAGCATCAAGGTTCCACTTTCACTAGAAGATGTGGACAGTGCTAAATATATCACAGCAGAAGCAATTTCAACCATTCCACCTGACTTAAAGTTGAGCAAAGACGAAGTTATCATCTCAGTTGGGCTTAAGCTATCCCCTCCTGGTCTTCAGTTTAAAACCCCGGTGGAAGTCACGGTCTCACATAGCGCTATTTTCACCAACCCAGACAAGGCAGAAATTGTACTATACACCCGAAGAACTGGTTAGAACTTCCTATTACTATAGATCCCATATTTCCATATAAATTCCTTTCTCTTGTTGTGACAGTGCAGAGAGCCCCTGACTGCCCGGACGAACCCGTCCATCACCATTATGACAGAGATCTTCACACAAAATTAATGCTTCCCTACTATTCCTGGTATCATATGACCTCACTTCAATGTTGATATTCCTCTCAGAATGTTCTTTTTCACTGAGTTTTACTTGATAAACTTCTATTAGAATAAAAGTTCACTTTAATTTTTCTTGTTAGTCTTTGTGTTTGAATAACTTATAAGTCTCACAGTTAATACATCCGCCAATTTCCAGATTCTTGTGGAAAGATGGAAGGGAATTGTGGGAATTAAACAACTAAAGATTAAGCATGATCTAATACATGAAATTGTTTGTTAATAGCCAATCACCAAATAGCAGTTGACATCTTTTAATGACATTGCTCATAATAAACAATGACCTTCCAACATAGCTTCTCAGTCAATCTGCGAACCTTACTCCAAAAATACTTTCCTTTCTTTGTTATACTAAATCCCTGAGCGTTGACAGTTCACCGCGTAGCAAAATTAACACGGTCCCTTCTTTCTATGTGTGTCTTGTTGAAAGGGTCTGATGAATTTTCAAGGATAGTTCCTGCTTCTGACAAAGCTGCTCGGTGTGTAGTCGCAAAGAATCACCTTATTCTGTACTTAGATCATTTCTCGGAATGGTGGATTATCTCCTTAATCAGGAGATACTTCATCGGTAAACGGCTCATCTGTACGCCATACGTTCCCCTGTCAACATACAGAGACGTGTTGAACCGCATCTATCTCGTCATTAAAGACGACTTCTACGGCATGAAAGAGGTAGTTTTATTATGAATTAAACGTATTTCGTATTTGGAGATTAATTTTCAGACTTTGTCCAATCTATTTCATCATTGTACATCTAATTTCGTCAAAGTCAAATCAAGTTCGTCATCCTTGGCTGCCAACGTACAATTGAATGACATTTTTTTGCCCCTTTTGCAATCGATTTCGTCAAAGCGTCATTCAAATACATCCTTCGTTCGTTAAAAGGTCATGCTATCCAACGAATTTGAATGGAATTCTCTTGTAATTGATTGCACAAGGACGAATTTGGACCGCACCGTGAGACGAATTCGAATGAAATCTGACGGAAATAAATGAACAAGCGTTGATATTGATTGACTATTGGCTAACTTGGATGACATGATTTCTAGATTAAATTTGACATTTGCACGATCCCGGATTCTTAGAGTTAAATTAAAGTGCACAAATATGCATTTGAATTAACTACATGTTAAAATGAATAGGAAATCTCATAGTAAGTTCATGGAACTTCCACTGTAATTTTGTTTGTTTAGCAAACACTGGAGTTGGGACAAAAAGTTTCATAACCATATTTATTGAGATGACTGTCAATTCAATTCAAACGGGATACCCGTTTCACATCTTGGAGTAGATAATCATTTCGACACCCATGAAAGATTAATAGCCCGTTTTGAGGAGGTGTCGTGGTATAGTCGTTCATTCAATTGACTCCGAATTCAAGGGTTAAAGGATCGAATGCTAGCCCGGCTTTAACGTTCTTGGGCAAGACATTAATCCATATTTTACACGAAAGTGTAACCGAGTACCTGACAATTGCTGAAGTATATTGTAGTACCCTGTGGAAGAACAGCATTATTTCAAAGTTTGTTCTCGTTATTTTTTTCAATTATCATTATCATTATTGTCATTGTCATTATCATTCTATCAATGCTAATTCATATATGTTCAACCTTTTGCAGGATACCATACGAGACTACCAGGTAGCCTTTCCTGGTGAGCAGTACTGTGTATATTGGGGAAAGGGACCCCTTTTTGTCAGACATCAGGAAAACGAAGACGAGGTTTCAAACAAGGTAAGAAATAATTTTATTGTTTCCCCCGAAGGAAATTATCCTGACAAACGATCGTCCGTTACTTATTCTGCATGGCCTAATATATATTTGTCTACATTACCAAAGACACAAGCTAGAGCTTTCTTATAGCGAGACTGAACTGATGAAATTTCTGCCTTAGCGTACTGTTCATTGCGCATCGGTATCTCATGGTCTATTTTCCAACAGTGTGTAATCCAATACCTTAAAGCCTATCCGCACTAGTTTGACCAGGATTGATTAGACCTCCCTGCATGGTGACTGACAGGTGGTTATCTCCTCAAATCATCTCTCATTTAACATAAGAAAAAGGGGACCATGGGGGACCAACTGTCACCGATTAGGCATTGTTTGCTATATAGAGGGCGCAAGTAGCTATAAGTAGTGTAGTGGGGCTATACTGATACGCTTGATTGATGGTTATCTCTGATTTTCTTAGGAACTTGAAGAATGTGCTTTCTTTGACATGACAACCCATCGGATGCCGTTCATTCTTCAGCGACGTGAAAAAATAGTATCCGGAGTTCTCGTCACTTTCATCTTGAAGCAAAAAATCACGAAGGAAATCGGCTTTACAGTATGGTACAAAGGTAATATCAATGAATTCCTTTTTGGGGAGGGGGTGGCTTAAAACCTCTCACTGGCAGTGCTGGCAGAGAAAATAGTATTCTTCTGCAGTTTCAGGAATGATTATTTGCCTGAGCTTCGAACAAGCTGTAACATATCTTCACAATAAACCCAAACAAACTCCAATAACATTATTTCTTTCATTTGAGATAATTTGTAATGACTTGTGTACTGAAAAAGACACGAGTTTACACGAATTTTGTTACGCATTTTTATTGAAACTGAACGAAATGCTCCCCCCCCCAAAAAAAAAAAAAAAAAAATTAACCCTCTACCAGTTTTGTCGATCCTGGCACTATTTTTTCATGTGAACAGATTCTACACCGCTGGTACCAGTGAATTTCACCCCACATCATTGGAAGTATGCTAGTGCGTTTATACTGGTCCAGCCTGTAGGTATATATATATATATATGTGTTTAATGTACAATTTGTTTACGTGCAATGCTAAATATTTCATTTAGGGTAGCAAAAGAACCATGGCAAGTTAGTCCTATTTCGAAAAAAGTATCATTTTAGGCTAATCGCTTCTCATCACTTTGATATCATGTATTCACAATTTAGATGTCCCCGACGAGAATCCAGTTACCCAATCAACTCCGAAAGGATCTGCATCGTCCAAAGGCAAAGCTGAACCAAATGATGTTGGACGGGGAACATCCAAATGTAAGATTAAAAGAAAATGTATTAGTACTATTTTTTCCTTTTATTTGTTTTGTTTGTTTCATACACAAATTTCGATATGCAGGGCATCGTTTTACGAAAGCGTCATGAGTACAAATGGGAAATGTGTGTAGAAAAATTAACACGCTTTTCAATGGGATACCGGCGAGCTTGTTACATGAAACAATGTCCTTATTTTCAGACGATTTGAACAAAATCGAAATAATAACATTGTAAGGAGACACACAAAAGCTTTTAATCTTGCGATTTACTCTCGTGATTGCGAGATGAATTGTATTTGTGCTATTCTGATTTGATTTTGATTGATTTTTGCTTTATCAGCATCTCAGCTCTCCGAAGAGCTGACAAGAAGCGAGCATCATGATCTTGAAGCGATAGGTTCAACATCACCTGAGCCTGCAGGCACAAAGGGTAAGACTATGGCCTATCAGGAGCGGTTCTGGAGGAATACCTATGAATATCTTCTTCTTTTTTTTGGGGGGGGGGAGGGGGCAGGAGGGAGTAACAGGAGGTGGGGTCTTCTAGCATTATGTGCTTCTTTTGGGGGAAGGGGGAGGGGCATTAGAACCGCTTCTGCGGCCCATATTCTTGAAATTAGTTTTTGTTTTAGATATTATTTAATGTTCAATCAATGTATTTTTATACCGTATAATTTTTACTCTGTAAATTGAACCATTTTATCTTTTTGCTACATATTCCATGATTTTATCTCAATCATTTCGATAACCCAACCTAATACAATATAATCCAAGGGCCGACTTGGGATAAATAACAGATGAGTCACAGTTCTTTACAATACAGCACAGGTTGAAGTCTGGTTTTAATCATTTCTTAAAGCCTTTTTTACGTTGCTTTATTTCAGATAGAAGTAGTCCTACTGAAGTACTTACAATACCTAGGCCGTTGACTCCAACGGCGATAGAGTCACCGCCATGTGAAAATGCCTACCAAGTCACACATGATTTGGTAACAGAGACAGAGACAGTTGGTAAGGAGCTGAAAGATAAAGTCATGTTCTGGGCTCCGTAACAACACAAATGTCAATTGTACCTCCAAAAAATTAAGTTTATCTCCTCGATCAATCGTAAATTTAAGGTGACATTTGATGTTATGTTACAGATAGTAACGAACAAACACCCTTTTGACAAAACATCAATCTATATATGCTACACTTGTCCGATGTGTAAAAGTAGGTAGGATACCTGAAATGGTTACTGGAAACTTGAACGGGTTAATAATATATTAAGTACTTTGCAAGCACATATAATTGTGATATACGCTTATTTCCTTTACACGCTCTTATAAAGTATCCATAGTACCTCCTACGCTACAGCATGAGCTGCGTTGTCGGTTGAACAGAGAAAGCCCAGTTTTTGATGACTGGAGGGGTCTTGCCAATCAGCTGGGACTTGGAGACTACATACAAACACTGGGGCAGTGCAAAAACCCGACTGAAGAACTACTCGTTCTTGCTGAGAGTCAAAAGAAGATTCAGAACCTTGGGGACCTGGCTAAGGCGTTCGAACGCATGAATCGTGGGGATTGTCAAGAGCTATGTGAGGACTATGCGTTTGAGAGAACAATGTCGGCTGATCTTTGGAAGGATCAAATGGAAGATGATGACACAGAAACCAGTGATTAGAAAACAGACTTAATCTGTTCCATATCACCCTTTAATCCAGGGTCTATGGCTCGTTATTTGGACAACCTATCAAAACAGCACTTTATGGTTGTTGTAGTCCGCCACTTATAATTCAGCTATCTGTCATTTGGTTTAAAAACACAACAATTGGATTTGCTCGAAGAATAATAAAGGTATACTTTAAGGTCGTATTCCCCTGATTTATTTAAGCCATATTCAGAGTATAAAATTCATGTTTAAAAGAAAACTTAGAATGACAGACCTATTTCCTTTTTGAACCTGCTTTTATGGACAAAAGTCTGAATCCAGCGCCAGGTTTAAATACTAGCACAATTCGGGCCTATAAAAGTGACTAAACATTAGTTAAAGAGAATATATGCATGTTTGTCGGATATATTATTCCCCAATATTGCGTAAACCTTATTCAATTTGGAGTACATTATACCTATTGTGTAGACGCTTACCCTCTTATTATCTGCTTCGCTGCATCAAGATTGCTTTTAAAAGAACGAAGAAGTGAGATTCACTGTTGGAATATTCATAATAATAAGATAAGATAAGATGTGGTGTTCCACCAGGATCAGTACTAGGGCCAACTTTGTTTTTAACTATATAAATGATCTGCCATCATTAACTGATTATTTCAATTTATTGCTGTTATTTTTGCAAATGATTCTAACATAAGTCATACTTATCAAGCTGACCAGTGCGAGATTAATGTGGATGATGTAGTTTACAACACACAGAAAAACTGGCACATTGCTATAAACAAACTTCAACTAGTTCAATGAAACTTATATCATGTTCATAAGTAGTATGCGTAAAAACAGGTATAAATGGTAAACTGGAAATAGCTTGATAGGATATCAAGGAGGTTGATGTTGTCAATTATGATACACGTCTGCCATGGAATAGTCATATTCGTTATGTAAATCAGTGTATCAGGATTGCAACATTTTGTTCTTAGGCGTACTTTGACATTATCCATTATCATATAAAACGTGGATAAAACCACACAGGTGTGGGGAAGCAATATTAGGTTAGCCTATTAAGAAGCATATAGTATTCACAGAAAATGGCAGTTCGTGCTTTTTTCAATTTCAATTTCAATTTTAATTTCAATTTATTTGCTCATAAAAATCCAGAAAACACATGCAAACATTCATAAATCGACATGATACAAAGGGTAAAATTCACAAGAAAAATTAATAACAAAGTATACATTTGGATTAAGTATGAGAGGGACAGCAAGAAAGGAACAAGCCTTGTGATTAGCTGACCCTGTAACATAATACATTAAGGACGCTACAAAAAATAACAAATCACTTACAACAACTTAAAGGGGGGGGGGTATGCCTATACATTTGCATTGAGAGAGTGAAGAACTCATACAGCTAAACTACTCTCGTGTTTGATCTGTTTAATAAAAGTTTGCCTCATATTTGGATAGATAACTGTGATATTCTAGAGTATAGCTACTCCACAAGGCAAGCAGAAGATTCTCTTGTGGTCTGTTACTTGATTTCATATTAATGTCAGATTCTGTTACAACACATTTGTTGAACAAATCATGAATCGAAAATCCATGCAAATAGTCTGTATATGTACACAAATTATCTTTCATATCATCAGTTTGTATCTTGTAAGACGTTGTTAAAGTTATTTATTTTTATATTATTGATTGTAATGGTAATCAATTTCTTTGTTTTTGTTTTGTTTTCTGAAGGTAACTTGTACAAAATACATGGTTTAGCTGTAAGACGTTAGGGTTGACTAGCACATATGCTATTATTCGCCCATTTCACCAACCAATATTTTCTCTTCTTGTTCACATAAATACCGTTGTATGAAATGCATGGTTCTTATTTGCTGTTGGTAAATGAATCAATCGAATACAAAAATCTCATAAAAATTCTTAACATTGACAGGATTATAAAAGTGATGTAGATGGATATGGAAATAAATTAACATCAACTCAAGTCACATCAAATGAAATGAATTCAACATTTGAATGAATCCAGAAGGAACCACAGGTGTTAAATTGAACATTTTGTTTATTAATGAAAACAATGAGCTCCTGTTGTATGTAAAGCCAGCGATTTTATTCCTTGGGGGGGGGGGCAACAGCCGGAAAACGCAACATTAAAGATGTATTGATAGCATTCTTTGATAGCATTCTTTGCATTTAATTAAACTAACACACCTTGACAAATAGCGGGGAATAAAGGGGATCCCTCATAAAAACTGAACATTATTACGTTTTGCGTGAGATCCTTCTCATTCAAACATTTATTACAAAGGGGTTCGTCTTTTATGTCACCTTTATTCCACGTTTATTCTTCTTCATACTTATCAAACCGTGTATGTATACTTTATGTACATATATAAATATTTAATTGCAATGGATTGATTGAAATTTTATGTTATCATGATGATATTCGTTATAGATAGGTATGATAGGCGCTCCTTTGTTATATATAAGTTCATTAATTTTGTGTGAAAGCAGAAAAATAAGAAATCCATGATTGCAAACGTTTGAATAAATCGGTCAAATAATGAAGCAGTTATGAATGTTTGAAACATTATATCTCTTAATCTATATGCGAATCTCAAATTGGCAATCGGGTCAATGGATTGTGATGACTGTATTCGTGGACAATTATTTCGTTTTTTGTGTACACAAATATCAGTATTTTCTGTTTTTCTCCTTAGTGCCTTCTTCCATGGGGCACTCCTACATACAATGTATTATGGATAGCATATTATATTATATATTTTATATGATATGTGTTTTTATTTGTGTTTGAAATAAATTGAATCGAATTAAATTGAATATATTGTGAGAATCTCAGTTTGAAAAGAAATTACATGTTTGCACTACCAATGACGTTAGAATACCAGTCATTCAAAAAGGGCATTGACTGGAACGCGGTTCTATATAGAGTGAGTCATAAAAAATGTCCCACTTTTTAAAAGTTGTAATGTTTGAAGTATGAATATTTAATCATGGGTTTCATGATATGTCTTGATAGAGTTATCCTCCTAGTACATTTAGGTACCATTTTCATTTGAATCTCTGCATGCATGACTGAACATCAGACAATCTTTACAATACTGCCAGATCTCACTTGCGCCAAGTTACTGGGTGAGGTATAAAACAGTGCATTGAACAAAGGCAGTCAGACAGAAACAGACTCACAGACACACGCACACACAGCACACACCTTGACGATTATTTCATAATTTCCCCTTTCTGATTAAGCAATGATTTTTATCAAGATCGCTGAATGTTTAAGTGGCATAGCCCTGACAATATTTCCCTTTAGTACAAATTCACTACCACCATCATGTCATCATCATCATCATTATCATCTTAATCTTCGATCATCATCATCATCATCATCATGAAGCACAACATCCGCCAATACGCACCAAGAGGACTGCGGCCACTTTTCGTACGAGAAGAAGAATTCCCGACAAAAAGTAACGGTTTGGGTGGTCCTTGTCGGCCTGGCAGTCTGTGTTCAAAACACTATTCTATTCCTCACCTAGCTACTTGGCGCAAGTGAAATATGGCAGTCCTGTAAAGAATGTCTGATGTTCAGTCATGCATGCAGAGATTCAAATGAAAATGGTACCTAAATGTACTGGGAGGATAACTCTATCAAGAGATATCATGAAATCAGCGATTAAATATTCATACTTCAAACAATACAACTTTTAAAAAGTGGGACATTTTTTTTCTGACTCACTCTGTAGAGCTCTCAATGCTTCATCAGTCGAGGGGTTTATACACATATAATTTTGGCAGAAAGACAATAAATTGCCGAGATTATTACATGTATCATCCGTGTGTGTATTTGGTAACAAAGTGAACGCTAATCAGTATACGCTCTTAGAATTAAGTTGCATGTAGGTAGCTGCTGGTTGTTTTAGAGAATTACCCGATTCTTGGCAATGATTTTAAAACTTCAGCGCCACAGCTTTTGACCATTCTAGGGGCAATTTACTTACAACAGATTCATATTTTATACCACCAAGCTATTCATATTGTGGGTGATATTCTGAAAACTTCTGATTTTCAGAATACTGAATTAAAGATATGTTAAGGGTATTTCAACCCACAAATGAACCTTCAGCAACGCCTTTCTCGGATCCAGTACTCCAGTTTGTATACTATTTGATATGGGCAGACTTAGGTTACTTGTACAGAAGTTAGAATATTTATCCTTGCACTAAGTAAATATCTGAGATTTTTTGTTCTTTTCCCTGGTTCCTTTTACATTTAAGAAAAGAAAAGTACAATAAAGGGATAGTTTGTCAAAGTCCATCACTATAACAATTATATATTCTGAACATTTTGGAGGACAGTGACACAAAAATCATGAAACATAATATTTTCTTCTTAATGGAATACATAAATAAAGGTGATATTTAAGTAGATCCTCGGAGAAATATAGAAGTGAACCTTATCTTGTAATACGTACTACGAACTAGAAATCAAATACGTACTACGTACTACAAATCCAATACAAAGACATCCACGTGCACCCAGACCAGACAACCGATTACATTATCCACAGTGGCCAAAAATAAGTCAGTTTGGACTCTTTGGAGTCAGTGCAAAGTCGGTTTGCCATGCAGTGTGACTGAGGTATTAATCATACCTCCAAAAAACCGACTTCAAATCGACCGATTCTCGGCGATTCGGGGCAATATAATAGTGTGTCCGGTCTTTTGTCGGTCTGGCGTCTTCTGTTAGTTGAACAATCCGTGAATCTAAATTTCTCTCTTTCATTTGAAGAACTAGTTTTCAAAAAAAGAGGATGTTAGTTTATCTTTTTCACTAACAAAGTTCTGAGAATGTATTAAATATGAGATTATTGCAAATGCATGAATTATGAGCGAAGGGCTCGGGTATGAAGTGCATATTTAAATTAAGAAAGACGAATAGTAAGCACCTTGTTTAATAGCATGTTATAATGACTAATTGATGAAGATATACTGACAAGTTTGGTTTATATCCTGACAATTCTAGAGAAATGAAGCGAGCACTCTACATCAACAGGTAACAGCATTTCACAATCTATAGAGTGTTCAAGGAAAGCGATGATAGAGACCATTTTTTTTTCTCTCCCTTTCGTCTTTCTCTTTTTTTCTTTTTTCCCGCAAATCAGAAACCAGGTATATTTTTGGCAATAGGATTGTATTGTTGTAATACACTGTCCAGTATTGTTTTCAGACTTCTAAAGCCGATAGGGATATGAGTGCAAAGTCCAATTTATGAAATGTTTTCATATAATCACGCTTGATTGCTCCTACAGAATAGACCAAATAGAAAACGCTACTAAAGGGTACGTGCCAATTTACCCAGTATTTCAATGTCACATTACAATAAGTAACATGGTGTTTGGAAAGCACGGTAATATCATAGAGACAAAAACGTTGCGGGTTTGAATTACGTTTAACATGGCGCTGTTTTCAGCAGCAGCAAAAGGAGACGTCCTGAAGATACAATCATTAATCGTCTCAGAAGACAAATCAAAGGGTTCGGGAGGAGTTGATGTAAACTGCTCGGATGCGTCTGGCAAGACACCCCTTCACATTGCTTCGGAAAACGGACATTTGCAAACGGTTGAATGGCTTACCCATCATGGAGCAAAAGTGAATGTAATCGATGCTAACCTACAGACATCGGTTCACTTATGCTCAAAGATAGGCCATCTTCATGTGGTAGAGCTGTTAGTGAAGGAAGGAGCAGATATTGAAATTTGTGACAAAGATGAGTTTACAGCTCTTCACATAGCATCATTCGAGGGTCATGTTGACATTGTCAAATACCTTGTTAGCAAAGGGGCAGAGCTGGAGAGACTTGCTAATGATTACTGGACACCACTAAACCTTGCTTTAGACGGTGGCCATCTAGACATCGCGGAGTACCTTTTGACAAAAAAAGCCAACATTAATAGGTGTGGTAAAGGTGGATGTACAGCTCTACATACTGCCTCACAAACTGGTAACATTGATGGAGTGAAATATCTAACCAGTCATGGAGCTGAGCTGGATAGGAGCACTGAAGATGGTAAGACCGCACTTAGTTTGGCTTCATTGGAGGGACACCTTAACATTGTCAAAGTTCTCGTTAACGAAGGGGCACAGCTTGACAAATGTGACGATATCGACAGGACACCCTTGTCTTATGCTTCTCAAGAAGGCCATCTAGAAGTCGTCGAGTATATCGTGAACGAAGGGGCAGGCATTGAAATTGGTGATAAAGATGGGGTTACAGCTCTTCACATTGCATCATTCAAGGGTCATCTTGATAATGTCAAATACCTTGTTAGGAAAGGGGCACAGCTTGACATATGTGACAACAACTACAGGACACCCTTGTCTTATGCTTCCCAAAAAGGCCATCTTGAAGTCGTCGAGTTTCTTGTGAACGAAGGAGCATGCATTGAAATTGGTAATAAAGATGGGGTTACAGCTCTCCACAGAGCATCATTCAATGGTTATCTTGATATTGTCAAATACCTTGTTAGTAAAGGTGCAGACCTGGGGAAACTTGCTAATGAAGAGGACCACTATGACTACCTTCCCAGTACGTTCGGTAGTAAGGCTCTCCCTAGCTTAATGCCCCGCCCATACTCCCCAACAGACGATCCATATCTTACCAGTAAACAAGACATCTCTAGCTCCTCGAGGAAGAGTATCACAGAAGAGACAAAGATTATAAGTCTAGACGAGTACAGCATCAAGGTTCCAATTTCACCAGACGATGTGGACAGAGCCAAATATATCACAGCAGAAGCATTGACAACCATTCCACCTGACTTAAAGCTGGAGAAAGACGAAGTTATCATCTCAGTTGGGCTCAAGCTATCCCCTCCTGGTCTTCAGTTTAAAACTCCGGTAGAAGTCACGGTCTCGCATAGCGCTATTTTCACCAACCCAGACAAGGCAGAAATTGTGCTATACACCCGAAGAACTGGCAAGATCTTCCTATTATCATAGATCCCATATTTCCATATAAATTCCTTTCTCTCGTTGTGACAGTGCAGAGAGCCCCTGACTACCACGACGAAACCATCACAATTATGACAGAGGTGTTCACACAAAATTAATGCTTCCCTACTATTCTTGGTATCATATGACCTCACTTCAATGTTTATATTCCTTTCAGAATGTTCTTATTCACTGAGTTTTACTTGATAAATTTCTATTAGAATAGAAATTCGCTTGAAATAAAAACTGTTTCAGTCTTTGTGTTTGAATAACTTTTACATCGCACAGTTCAAACAGCCGCTCTTTTCGGGATTCTTGTAGAAAGATCGAAGGAAAATATGAGAATGATTTAATGCATAAAACATTTTGTTAATAGCCAATTACCAAAAAGCATTTGACATTTTTGTCTACGTCAATGATCATCATCGTCAACAATTACCTCCAACAAGGCTCCTCAGTGAACCCGCAAAACTTATTTAATTTCTTTATTTGTGAAAGTAAATCCCAGAGTATGACATTTCACTGCGTAACAAAATTAACACGGTTCCCTTTCTTTTGTTGTTGTTGTTGACAGAGTCTGATGAATTTTCAAGGATAGTTCTTGCTTCTGACAAAGCTGCTCGGTGTGTAGTCGCCAAAAATCACCTCACTCTGTACTTAGACCATTTCTCGGAATGGTGGATTATCTCCCTAATCAGGAGATACTTCATCGGTAAACGGCTCATCTGTACGCCTTACGTTCCGCTATCAACATACAGAGATGTGTTAAACCGCATCTATCTCGTCATTAAAGACGACTTCTGTGGCATGAAAGAGGTATATTTATCACAAATTAACGGTTCGGTATAGTTTTAGCTGAATAAGAATTTGAAGTCCATTTTTAACATTTATTGAATTTAAATGAAAGTTTAATTGTACAGGAAATCCTTTAGTAAGTCCATGCAACTAAGATATATAATAATTTTTTTTTTTTGTATAGCAAACACTTGAAGTAAATATTCAGTGTATATTCAGTGCAATTATTGCAACTATTATTATTATTATAATTACTATTATTGTCATTATCATTCTTTCAAATTGATTCATATATGTTCAACCTTTTGCAGGATACCATACGAGACTACCAGGTAGCCTTTCTTGGTGAGCAGTACTGTGTATATTGGGGGAAAGGACCCCTTTCTGTCAGACATCTGGAAAACAAAGAGGAAGTGTCAAAAGAGGTAACAATCCCAATATAATTGTTACTGTTGTTTTCCCCGAAGAAAATTAACCTGACAAACAAATCATCCGTTACCTATTCTGCAGGTCTTAATAGATATATCTTTTACATTACCAAAGAAATAGAGCTTTCTTAAAGCGATATCGAACTGATGAACTTTCCACCTTAGCATACTGTTCATTGCACAACATCATCTCATTATAATATAATTTCAGGAAACTCGATTCAAACATGGGTCATGATTCATGATATAACATTTAAATTTCGACAATGGCACCGTTCCCTATAACTTCGTAGGATATTAATTAATGGTTATCTCTGATTTCCTTAGGAACTTGAAGAATGTGCTTTCTTTGACATGACGACCCATCGGATGCCGTTCACTCTTCAGCCACGTGAACAAATAGTATCTGGAGTTCTCGTCACTCTCATCTTGAAGCAAAAAATCACGAAGAAGATCACCTTTCCAGTACAGTACAACGGTAATATCAAGAGCATGAATTCTTTTCGGGGGAGGGGATGGGGAGGGAGGGGGTGGCTTAAAGACTTTCACTGGCAGTGCTGGCAGAGAAAATCGTATTCTTGTGCAGTTTCAGGAATGGTTATTTGCCTGAGCTTCGAACAAGCTGTGACAAAACATCAGATTTAACACAAAAATTACTTTCCACAAACTTTATTTCTTTTCAATGACTTGTGTAGTAAAGACATGATATTATACGAATTTAAAAAAACGCATTTTTTTTTTTATACCAGATGTAATGCTCACGAAAACAAAATTAAACTTTTTACCAGTTTTGTCGATCCTGGTATCATTTTTTTTATGTGAAGAGATTATACTACTGCTTTTTCGAGTGAATTTGACCCAACATCATTGATAGTTTGATATTCCGTTTATATTGGGCCACCCTGTTTGTGTCTATTCATTAATAATAATTAAGACACTTGAAATGAAAATGAAACCGGTCATATTGAAGAAGAGAACTTTAAGGATTTTTATTTCTAGAATTGTTTTGATTATTATTTCTATATAATTATATATATAATATATATACATTATTTTTAGGAGCAATCATTTAGTGAAGAATAGCAACATGGCAAGAGAGTCGAATTTGGAATAATAATCATTTTAGGCTAATCGCTTCTAATCACGTTGGTATAATATATTCACAATTTAGATGTGATGCATGAGAATCCAATTGCCCAATCAACCCCGACAGGAACTGCATCGTGCAAAGGCAAAGCTAAACCATCTGATGTTGGACGGGGAACATCCAAATGTAAGATTTAAAAAAAATGTATTAATACTTTTTTTTCTTTTCTGTTTGTCTGTTTTTTGTTTTTTTTCATACACAAACCTTTTGGTATGCAGGGCATCGTTTCACGAAAGCGTCATGGGTAAACAAGTGAAAAACGAGTGTAAAAATAACACGCATTCATGGGATTTCGGCGAGCTTGTTATATGAAACAATTTCCTTATTGTAAAGAGACGATTTGAACGAAATCGAACAAATAACCATGTATTTGTGCTATCCTGGTTCGATTCTGATTTGATGTTGATTGAACATTGCATTTTCAGCATCTCAGCTCCCCGAACAGCTGACGAAAAGCGAGCATCATCTTGAAACGATAGGTTTAACATCACCTGAGCCTGCAGACACAAAGGGTAAGACTATGTCCTATCAGGAGCGGTTCTGGAGGAATACATGTTTATGTTGTTCTCTTTTGGGGGCAGGGGGGGGGGTTGCAGGGTGTGTGGTCTTCAAGCATTCGTTTTCTACATGTGCTTTTGTTATGAGGAGGAGGCTATAGAACAGCTACTGCGGTCCATATTCTTTAAATTAGACTTTGTTTTAAATATCCTTTAATGTATTATCAATGCATTTTTTATATCGTATAATTTTTATCTCTTTGCTACATGTTCCATGATTTTATCTCAATCATGTCAATAAACCAAACTAATGCATTATAATTCAAAGGGTCGACTTGCGATTTATAACGGATCAGTCAGAACTCTTTACAGCACAGGTCAGGTTTAATCATTTTCTAAAACCTTTTTCTACGTTGCTTTATTTCAGACGGAAGTAGTCATGCTGAAGTCCTTACAGGACCTAGACCGTTTACTCCATCATCAATTGAGTCACTGTCATGTGAAGATGCCTATCAAGTCACACATGCCTTGGTAACAGAGACAGAGACAGTTGGTAAGGAGCTGAAAGATAAAGTCGTGTTCTGGGCTCTGTAACAACAACAAAGTCAATTGTACCTCAACAAAATTACGCTTATCTCCTCAATCAATCGCAACGTTAAGGTGACATTTGATGTTATGTTACAAATAGTAACGAACGAAATCCTTTGGCAAATCATTAATCTATGTATGCTACATTCGACCTATGTGTAATAACTGGGTATAGGCTACCTGAAATAGTTGCTGGAACTTAACCGGGGTAATAATATATTAAGTACTTTGGAAGCACATAAAATTGTGATATACGCTTATTTCCTTTACACTCTCTTCTGAAATTTGATCGATGTTATTGATTTTACGACATCATCTTTTTGTTCGAATTTGTTTTAAGCTCCGACATCATCGACAGTGCCCGACTATTCATTAGAGTCTTCAGCAGAGGAGGCAATGGGAGTCTTAGCCCCACATGCATTTGCGGCAAACGTTGTTCAAGAATTGGTCCCAGGACCTTTAGCAGATCCAGTGCACCAGCGTTCTGGGAACGTTAATATCTACGTCCGAGAGATGATCATCCACAATCCCCAAGGGAATAATCCTCAAGGAAATATTGTTGCCCATGCTCCTGTTGCAATTGCTTCCATAGTACCTCCTATGCTACAGCATGAGCTGCGTTGCCGGTTGAACAGAGAAAGCCCAGTTTTTGGTGACCGGAGGGGTCTTGCCGATCAGCTGGGACTTGGAGACTACATACAATCACTGGAGCAGTGCAAGAATCCGACTGAAGAACTACTCGTACTTGCAGAGAGTCAAAAGAAGATTCAGAACATTGGGGACTTGGCCAAGGCGTTCGAACGCATGAATCGTGGGGATTGTCAAGAGCTCTGCGAGAACTATGCGTGTGAGAGAACAAAGTCAGCTGATTCTCGGAAGGATCAAATGGAAGATGATGACACAGACTCCAGTGATTAGGGAACTAGCTCAATCTGTTCCATATCACCCTTTAATCCAGGATCTATGCCTCTTTATTCCTACAACCTACATCTACCAACTACCTGTCATTTGGTTTTAACAAACCAAATCATTAGATTTGCACGAAACATAATAAAGGTATACTATAAGGTCCGTATTTTCCTGATTCATTTACGTCCTATTCAGGGTCTAAAATCTAGTTTGAAGGAAAACTTAGATCTCTGCCCAATTTTTTTTTTTTTAACTACTTTTTTGACAAAAGTCTTAATCCAGCGTCGGGTTAAAATATGAGAACAATTTTGGCCTATAAAATTGACCAAACATTAGTTAAAGAATTGTTGGTTGGGTAAATCATTACTACCCAATATTGCGTAAACCTTATTCAATTATAAGTACATTATACCCATTAGTGTGTAAACGTTTACCCTCTTATATGCTTCGCTGCATCAAGATTATTATATTGGTTACTTTTACAGGAACGAAGTGGTGAGATTCACTCTTGGCATATTCATCGATTTTAAGAAAGCAATTTTTAAACCATTAATCTAAATATACTGACTAGCTAAGCTCTCTAATCGTGGCAATCAAGTTTAACCTTTTGTATAGTTTAAGGACTATCTTAGTAACAGATTGTTCAATGTGGTTAAACGTTATCCATTAGATATAAGATAAGATGTGGTGTTCCACAGGGATCAGTACTAGGGCCAACTCTGTTTTTGATATATGTATATATATATATATATATATATATATAATTGATCTGCCATCAGTAACTAATTATTTCAATTTGCGGCTGTTTGCCGATGATTCTATTAAACACAATTCATACTTTTCCAGCTGACCATGGCAAAATTAATGTGGATGAAGTAATGAACAACACACAGAAAAATTGTTG
The DNA here is from genome assembly GCF_000002235.5 of Strongylocentrotus purpuratus. Lineage (NCBI taxonomy): Eukaryota > Metazoa > Echinodermata > Echinoidea > Camarodonta > Strongylocentrotidae > Strongylocentrotus > Strongylocentrotus purpuratus. Next base: position 12,011,121 of record NW_022145601.1, read on the forward strand.
CATTGCTAAAAAAAAACTCAATTCAATGAAAACGTATTTCATGTTGATAAGTAGAAAGAGGCTTTAAATGGTAAACTGAACATAGCTTGAGAGGAAATCAAAGAGGTTGATGTTGCCACTTATGATAGAAATCTGCCATGGAATAGTCATATTCGTTTTGTAAATCAGTGTATCAGGATTGCAACATTTCGTTCCTAGGCGTACTTTGAGAGTATCCATTATCATATAAAACGTGAATAAAATCACACAGGTGTGGGGAAGCAATATAAGGTTAGCCTATTAAGAAGCATATTGTATTCACAGAAAATAGCAGTTCGTGCTTTTTTCATTTAGAGAGTGAATTACTCATACAGCTTAACTACTTTCATATTTGATCTGTTGGATTAAAGTTTGTCTCATATGTTGATATATAGTGTATAGAGTATAGTTACTCCACAAGGCAAACAGAAGGTTAACAATTACGTCTGCCAAAATGTAGAACGACACATGGTCGATTTCCTTTGTCTCTTGTGGTTAGTTACTTGATTAATGTCAGATTAAGTTACAACACATTTGTTGAACAAAATCATGAATCAAAAATCCATGCAAATAGTCTGTTTGTGTACAACAATTATATTTAGTATTTTGTAAGACATTGTTAAAGTTATATATTTTTCATAGTATTGATTGCAATAGTACATTAATTTCTTTGTATGTGTTTTGTTTTCTGAAAGTTATTTGTACAAAATACATTGTTGAGCTGTGCATAAGGCGTTAGGGTCAACTAGCACATATGCTTTTATCCGCCCATTTTTACCAACCAATATTTTCTCTTCGTGTACATATAAATATGTATGAAATAAATGGTACTTATTTGCTGTTCGTAAATAAATCTATCAAATACAAAAATCTAATAAAAATAATAAACATTGGCAGGATTGTAACCAGAAAAAATATATACATGTATATGGAAGTGAATTAACATCAACTCAAATCACATGAAATGAAATGAATTCAACATTTGAAAGTATCTAGAAGGAACCCCAGGTGTTAAATTTAATATCTTGTTTAAGATAATGAAAACAATGAGCTCCTGTGGCCATGAGCAAGGCAAGACCAGTGATTTTATTGCCTTTCATATGGAGTATCCTTTTTCTAATGTCATTAAAAAACAAAATATATATATGAGAGAGACAAAATCTTTATAAAAAAACAACTAAGGAAAGAAGAAATCTGCCAAATTAAAGGGGATCCCTCATAAAAAAATGAACATTATTACGTTTTGCGTACTGAGATCCTTCTCATTCAAACGTTTATTACAAAGGGGTTCGTCTTTTATGTTAACTTTATTCGACATTTATTCTTCTTTATACTTATCAAACTGTTGATGTATACTTTATGTACATATATATTTTTAATTGCATTGGATTAATTGAACTTTTATGTATATCATGATGATATTCGTTATAGATAGGTATGATAGGCGCTCCTTTGTTATAAAGTTCATTAATTTTGTGTGAAAGCAAACAAAAAAGAAACTCATGATTGCAAACGTTTGAATAAATCGGTCAAATAATAAAGCAGTTATTAATATTTGAAAAATGATATCTCTAAATCTATATGCGAATCTCAAATTGGCAATTGGGTCAATGGACTGTGTTGTATTCGTGGACAATTCTTTCGTTTGTTGTGTTAAAAAATATCAGGATTTTCTGTTTTTCTCCTTAGTGCCTTCTTCCATGGGGCACTCCTACATACAATGTATTATGGATAGCACATTACATTATATATTTTATATGATATGTATTTTCATTTGTGTTTAAAATAAATTTAATCGAATTAAATTGAATATATTGTGAGAATCTCAGTTTGAAAAGTAATTACATATTTGCACACCCAATGACGTTAGAATACCAGTCATTCAAAAAGGGCATTGACTGGAACGCGGTCCTATACAAAGTGAGTCAGAAAAAATGTCCCACTTTGTACAAGTTGTAATGTTTGAAGTATGAATATTTAATCATGGGTTTCATGCTATGTCTTAATAGAGTTATCCTCCTAGTACATTTAGGTACCATTTTCATTTGAATCTCTGCATGCATGACTGAACATCAGACAATCTTTACAAGACTGCCAGATCTCACTTGCGCCAAGTTATCGGGTGAGGAATAAAACAGTGCATTAAACAAAGACAGTCAGACAGACAGACACACACGCACGCACACGCAAACCCACACGCACACACCGTGACAATTGTTTCATAATTTCCCCTTTTCTGATTAAGCAATTATTTTTATCAAGATCGTTGAATGTTTAAGTGGCATAGCCCTGACAATATTTCCCTTTAGTACAAATTCACTACCACCATCATGTCATCATCATCATCATCATCATTGTCATCATCTTAATCTTCATCATCATCATCATCATGAAGCACAACATCCGCCAATACGCACCAAGAGGACAGCGGCCACTCAACTTTCCGTACGAGAGGTAGAATTCCCGTCAAAAAGTAACAGTTTGGGTGGGCCTTGTCTGTCTGGCAGTCTGTGTTCAAAACACTATATTATTCCTCACCTTGCTACTTGGCGCAAGTGAGATACGGCAGTCTTGTAAACAATGTCTGATGTTCAGTCATGCATGAAGACATTCAAATGAAAATGGTACCTTAATGTACTGGGAGGATAACTCTATCAAGACATATCATGAAATCCACGATTAAATATTCATACCTCAAACAATACAACTTTTAAAAAGTGGGGCAATTTTGCTGACTCACTCTGTTGAGCTCTCAATGCTTCATCAGTCAAGGGTTTCATACACAAATAATTTTGACAGAAAAAGAATAAACTGCTGAGATTATTACATGTATCATGCGTGTGTGTATTTGGCAACAAAGTAAACGCTAATCAGTATACGCTCTTAGAATTAAAATTGCATGTAGGTAGCTGCTGGTTGTTTTAGAGAATTACCCGATTCTTGGCAATGATTCTAGGGGCAATATATATTTCATTCCATAAAGCAATACATGTTGGGGTGATATTCTGGAAACTTCTAATTTTCGGAATACTGTATTAAAGGTATAGCTAGGGTATTTCAACCCACAGATGAACCCACAAATGAGCCTTCAGCAACGACTTTCTCGGATCCATTACTCCAGTTTGTATACACAATTTGACACTGGGAGACTTAGGTTACTTTGTACAGAAGTTAGAATATATGTGGATGTTTGAGGTGATTCGAACCATGTGCTAATTACGAACTGGTCTACACATTATTCTACACAGACCGATTTCATTGTTGATGTTTATGTGTGACCTACCCTTTCTAACCTTATATCTCAATCATACCAATGAGACCGATACCATACTGACTACTCATGATAATAATACTATATCCTCCTATTATAATTATCTCATTTCCCTTACCCGTATTATCCAAATCTCTTTCAAATTCATGCGAAAACTCTGGCCTTTAAGACCTCTTTCCTCTTACTGGAGAATACACAAAATACACAAAACCCTGTAAAATACTTTCATTGGAATGTATCTCCCGATTTGATCTTAAACTAAAGAAAGAACCTTCAAATCTAAATGTGAATTAATCAACACAAGAACACCTTTACTTTGTAAAGTACTATCATGACTGAAATACCAACTCCCATCCCACATTAAACTACATGTATTTTATCAGAAGTACTGTATGTTTCTAGCAACACAATATCTGCATCTTTAACCTTGCACTAAGTAAATATCTGAGAGTTTTTGTTCTTTCCGCCCCCGATTCATTTTACATTTATAAAAAAGAAAAGTTCAAGAAAGAGATAGTTTTTCAAAGTCCATCACTATAACAATGATTTATTCTGATCGACAACACAATAACAAACCATAATTTCTCTTCTTCATGGATTAGAAAATAAAGGTGATATTTAAGTAATTGTAGTCCACCGAAAAAGATCCTCGAAGAAAAATAGAAGTGAACCTTATCTTGTAATACGTACTACAACAAATAAAATACAAAGACATCCACACCCAGACCAGACCAGACAATCGATAACATAATCCACAGAGACCATAAATATGTCCGTTTGGACCTTTTTTGGAGTCGGTGCGAAGTCGGTTTGCCAGTGTGACTGAGGTATTTATCATACCTCGAAAACCGACTTCAAATCGACCGATTCTCGGCAATTCGGGGCAATATATTAGTGTGTCCGATCTTTTGTCGGTCTGGCATCTTCTGTTAGTTAAACAATCCGTGAATCTAAATTTCTCTATTTCATTTTAAGAACTCATTTTCAAAAACGAGGATGGTAGTTCATCTTCTTCACCAACAAAGTATAATAATATTGCAAAATCATGAATTTTGAGCGAAGGGCTCGGGAATGAAGTGCATATGTACATGAAGAGAGACGAATAGTTAGCACCTTGTTGGCATCTTATAATGCTTAATTGATGATACTGACAAATTTGGTTTATATCCTGCCAATTCTAGAAAAATACTAGAGTACTCTATATCAACAGGTTACAGCAAATTCACAATCTATAGAGTGTTAAAGAAAAGCGATGATAGAGAACATATTTTTTCTCTTTCTCTCTTTTTCTTATTTTCCCGCAAATCAGAAACCAGATATATTTTAGGAAATTGTATGGTATTGTTGTAATACGCTGTACAGTAGTCAGACATTTAGAGCCGAATATGGATATGAATGCAAAGTCCAATTTATAGAATGCTTTCATATAAACACGTCGCTTGATTGTTCCTTCAGAATAGACCAAATATCATCGCTACTAAAGGGTACGGGCTAATTTACTTAGTAGTTCAATGTCCAATGACAATAAGTAGCATGAAGTTTGGAGAGCACGGTAATAATACGAGAAAAACGTTGTTGGTGTGAATTACGTTCAACATGGCGCTGTTTTCAGCAGCAGCAATAGGAGACGTCCTGAAGATACAATCATTAATCGGCTCAGAAGACAAGTCAGAAGATTCTGATGGAGTTGATGTAAACTGCTCGGATGCATCTGGCAAGACACCCCTTCACATTGCTTCAGAAAACGGACATTTGCAAACGGTTAAATGGCTTACCCATCATGGAGCAAAAGTGAATGTGGTTGATGCTTACCTACAGACATCGGTTCACTTATGCTCGAAGAAAGGCCATCTTCATGTGATAGAGCTGTTAGTGGACGAAGGAGCAGATATTAAAATTGGCGACAAAGATGGGTTTACAGCTCTTCAAATAGCATCATTCAAGGGTCATGTTGATATTGTCAAATACCTTGTTAGCAAAGGGGCACAGCTTGACAAATGTGACAAAAACGGCAGGACACCCTTGTATTGTGCTTCTCAAGAAGGCCATCTTGAAGTCGTCGAGTATATCGTGAACAATGGAGCAGGCATTGAAATTGGTGATAAAGATGGGTTTACAGCTCTTCAAATAGCATCATTCAAGGGTCATGTTGATATTGTCAAATACCTTGTTAGCAAAGGGGCACAGCTTGAGAAATGTGACAAAAACGGCACGACACCCTTGTATTGTGCTTCTCAAGAAGGCCATCTTGAAGTCGTCGAGTATATCGTGAACAAAGGAGCAGGCTTTGAAATTGGTGATAAAGAGGAAGTTAAAGCTCTTCACATAGCTTCACTCAAAGGTCATCTTGATATTGTCAAATATCTTGTAGGTAAAGGGGCAGACCTGGGGAGACTTGCTAGTGATGACTGGACACCTCTTCACTTTGCATTAGACGGTGGTCATATTGGCATTGCAGAGTATCTTTTGACAGAAGGAGCCAACATTAACATGTGTGGTAAAGGTGGATGTACAGCTCTACATACTGCATCACAAACTGGTAATATTGATGTAGTGAAATATCTTACCAGTCAAGGAGCGGAGCTGGATAGGAGCACTGACGATGGTTGGACCGCACTTAGTCTGGCCTCATTTGGTGGACACCTTGAAATTGTCAAAGCTCTCGTTAACGAAGGGGTAGAGGTTGACAAAGCACTCAGGAGTGGGACGACACCCTTGTGTCTTGCAACAAAAGGAGGCCATTTGGATATTGTCGAGGTCTTACTGAACGTAGGAGCAAATATTGATAACTGTAAGCTAGACGGGTTAAGAGCACTCCACATAGCATCATTGGAGGGTCATCTTGATATTTTCAAATACCTTGTTAGGAAAGGGGCGAAGCTTGACATATGTGACAAAAACTACAGGACACCCTTGTCTTGTGCTTCTCAAGAAGGCTATCTTGAAGTCGTTGAGTATATCGTGAGCAAAGGAGCAGGCATTGAAATTGGTGATAAAGATGGGATAACAGCTCTTCACATTGCATCATTCAAGGGACATCTTGATATCGTCAAATACCTCGTTGGGAAAGGGGCACAGCTTGACAAAACAGACAAAAACGACAGGACACCCTTGTATCGTGCTTCTCAAGAAGGCCATCTTGAAGTCGTCGAGTATATCGTGAACAAACGAGCAGACATTGAAATTGGTGATAAAGATGGGTTAACAGCTCTTCACATAGCAGCATTCGCGGGTCATTTTGATATTGTCAAATACCTCGTTAGTAAAGGGGCAGACCTGTGGAGACTTGCTGATGATTACTGGACACCTTCAGGCCTTGCTCTTTATGGTGGCTATCTGGATATACATGACTTTCTTTTAAATAGAGAAGCAAGAAAGATTGTTAAGCCATTCATTGGGTTTGAAGAGGACCACTATGACTACCTTCGCAGTACGTTTGGTAGTAAGGCTCTCCCTAGCTTAATGCCCCGCCCATACTCCCCAACATACGATCCATATCTTACCAGTCCACAAGACAGCTCTAGCTCCTCGAGGAAGAGTATCACAGAAGAGACAAAGATTATAAGTCTGGACGAGTACAGCATCAAGGTTCCAATTTCACCAGACGATGTGGACAGAGCCAAATATATCACAGCAGAAGCATTGACAACCATTCCACCTGACTTAAAGCTGGAAAAAGACGAAGTTATCATCTCAGTTGGGCTCAAGCTATCTCCTCCTGGTCTTCAGTTTAAAACTCCGGTGGAAGTCACGGTCTCGCATAGCGCTATTTTCACCAACCCAGACAAGGCAGAAATTGTGCTATACACCCGAAGAACTGGCAAGATCTTCCTATTATCATAGATCCCATATTTCCATATAAATTCCTTTCTCTTATTGTGACAGTGCAGAGAGCCCCTGACTACCACGACGAAACCATCACAATTATGACAGAGGTGTTCACACAAAATTAATGCTTCCCTACTATTCTTGGTATCATATGACCTCACTTCAATGTTTATATTCCTTTTAGAATGTTCGTATTCACTGAGTTTTACTTGATAAACTTCTATTAGAATAGAAATTCACTTTAATATTTTTTCTTAAGTCTTTGTGTTTGAATAACTCATAAGTTGCACAGTTCATACAGCCGCCATTTTCCACATTCTTGTGGAAAGATCGTGGGGAATTGTGGGAATTAAACAAACAAAGATTAAGCATGATCTAATACGTGACATTGTTTGTTGATAGCCAATCACCAAACATCAGTTGACATTTTTATTACGACAATGCTCATAAATAAAAAATGACCCTCAAACAAAACTTCCCAGTCAATCTGTGAACCTTACACAAAATACTTTCCTTTCTTTGTTATACTAAAGCCCTGAGCGTTGACAGTTCACCGCGTAACAAAATTAACACGGTCCCCTATTTTTTGTTGTTGTTGACAGAGTCTGATGAATTTTCAAGAATAGTTCCTGCTTCTGACAAACCTGCTCGGTGTGTAGTCGCAAAGAACCACCTTACTCTGTACATCGACCATTTCTCGGAATGGTGGATTATCTCCTTAATCAGGAGATACTTCATTGGTAAACGGCTCATCTGTACGCCATACGTTCCCCTATCAACATACAGAGACGTGTTGAACCGCATCTATCTCGTCATTAAAGACGACTTCTACGGCATGAAAGAGGTAGCTTTATTATGAATTTACCGCTTGCTATATTTCTGGCGCATATTAGGGTAGTTATCGAAATTTTCTAATCTTGCGTCTCTCATATAGTCAATTTCGTATTTGGGCTTTCATTTTCAGACTTCATATATTTCATCATTTTGCATCTAATTTTGTCAAAGTCAAATCAAGTTCGTCATCTCTGGCTGCATGCCAACGTACATTTGCATGAAGCAATTTAGCCCTTTTGCAATCCATTTTTCAAAGCGTAATTCAAATACATCCCTCGTTCGTTATAAGGTCATGTCTGTCCAACGAATTTGAATAAAATTCTCAAATTGATTGTACAAAGACGAACTTGGACCTCAAAGCAGCTCACAAAATTCACAGGTATAGCCTACTAACTCAAACCTGATAAACGTTTTGCAAATATCCCCTTTTTGTGGAGGTGTCTTAGTATAGTCGTTCATTCACTTGACTCCGAGTCCAAGGGTTGAGGGTTCGAATGCTAGCCCGGCGCTAACGTTCTTTGATCAGACATTAATCTATATTTTACACGAAGGTGTAAGTGAGTACCTGACAATTGCTGGAGTATATCGCAGTGCCTTCTGGGAGAACAGCAAATTTTCTAGGTTTTTTTTCGCTGTTTGTTGCAATTATTATTATCATGATTATCATTGTCATTATCATTCTTTCAATATTGATCTATTTATGTTCAACCTTTTGCAGGATACCATACGGGACTACAAAGTAGCCTTTCCTGGTGAGCAGTACTGTGTATATTGGGGAAAGGGAGCTCTATTTGTGAGACATCTGGAAAACGAAGACGAGGTGTCAAACAGGGTAAGAACTTCAATATAAATGACTACTGTTCATTACACAGCGCCATCTGATGGTCAACTTGCCTACAGTGTGTAATCCAATACCAATGTATTCATTATGGCAGGAAAAAAGTTAACTCTTATCCAGCCATAATGAATACAGCCCAGTGCCCATTGTGCCAAGCCACAAATCCCCCTGCGCCTGGTTATTTTGAGATAATCTGGTAATCTGATGGTGCGATCAATAGCGATCGGGTGCGAAGCACTCAGCACAGTACAATGAGCATGAACAATAACTGCTATTACGAATGCGAGCGCGCAAGCACAAAGCAGCTAAGCTCGCTCGCGTGAATTAAGCAGCCAATCGATAGCGCGTTCGCGTGTACAAAGCACAATAAGGCTGGAAGCGATAATGATTGTCACAGCAAGTTGACTCGAAATAGCGCTAGATGGGATTATGATATTAACACGTCATGCGGACCAATGCATGAAATTACTTTGCAGTTAATTGGTTCTCGTTATATAATTTCAGGAAACTCGATTCAAACATGGGTAATAATTCATGGTTTAACTTTTAAATTACGAAAATGGCACCGTTCCCTATAACTTCGTAAGGCATTAATTGATGGTTATCTCTGACTTTCTCAGGAACTTGAAGAATGTGCTTTCTTTGACATGACGACCCATCGGATCCCGTTCACTCTTCAGCCACGTGAAAGAATAATATCCGGAGTTCTCGTCACTTTCATCTTGAAGCAAAAAATCACGAAACATATCGGCTTTACAGTATGGTACAAAGGTAATATCAATGAATTCCATTGGGGGAGGGGGTGGCTTAAAAAACTCTCACTGGCAGTGCTGGCAGAGAAGATCATATTTTTGTGCAGTTTCAGAAATGTTTTTTTGCCTGAAATTCGGACAAACTATAACCAAAAAAAATCTTTCTTTTCAGGCAACTTTTAATGACTTGTGTAAGAAACACTTGAGATTTTACGAATTAAAATTTTTTTTTTTATTGATACTGGACAAAATGCTCCTGAAAACAAAATGAACTCTTTACCAGTGTTGTCCATCCTGGTACCATTTGTTCATGTGATATGATTCTACTACTAACTGCTGGTACCAGTGAATTTGACCCACATCATTGGAACCCTATGCTAGTCCGTTTATATAGGGCTCATGGGTTGATCAGTCAAAACAAGATCTGAATATCCGAAAGGCGAAAGCCTGGACGGCTTTGAACAAGCTGACATCCATCTGGAAATCAAACCTCGGTAGACAACTGAAAGTCCGTTTCTTTAGAGCTTCAGTGGAAACTGTACTGCTCTGTGGATCAGAAGCCTGACGAATAGCCTGGAAAATAATTGGATGGTTGCTATACAAGACTCTGAGAGCAGATTGAAAAAGATGCCAGTCTACCCAGGTCGAAAATCCAATAGAGACCAATAGAGACCATTCGAAAAATTATATTGGTCTCTAATGGTTTCTGTTGGAGTCTATTGGTTTCTGTTGGACCCATAGAATTGAATCCAATAGAGACCATTCAAACCATCAGAAACCAATAGAAACCAATATCACCCAAAGAAACCAATATGAATAGAAACCAATAGGACCAATAGAAACCAATATGACCCATATGACTCCGGTTGTCTCATTTTCGCTCGCTGGAACATTGCCAGCACAAACCGCTGACCTCTACCTCCTGGACGGATCATCGCCCATTCCCATTCACTATACGTTACGAACTAAAAGGCTGTATTGTCTGACCGTTCATGAATATTCATGTTTTTGCTTACCTCGGCAAAATGTTTGCTTTTACTAAATGGAAAAATTACGGTGGGGGGTTGGATGAAATGGACTAAATGAACCAAGCAGAAGTGATCTATGATAATTCTTGCTTCTTATCCTTCGTGTGCTTGACCTATAATCTTAAAATCGCTTGGCAAACTGAGTCCAAAGTTCGACTTGTTTCACATGTGTATTATAGGCAATGGCGAGCTTGCAACCTATTTTGATCAAATTACGGTGGGTGAACTTTCAAAATTCAATGAGGCATGAGGATTCCAATGAAAGAGCTAGTGAAAACGTACGTCGGGGGGCATGTGCTTTTCGTTTAAACAAAAAAACGTTGTGAAATGAGACTAAACGGAGCAATATAAATAGAAACCAATAAGACCAATAGAAACCAATAGGGCCGATAGGACCAATAGAAACCAATAGGACCAATAGAAACCAATAAGCCCAATAGAAACCAATAGGACGATAGGACCAATAGGACCAATAGAAAACCAATGAGACCAGTAGAACCCAAAGGGACCAATATAAACAAATATGACCAATAGAATTAAGAAACATAGAAACCAATAGACAACAATAGAAACCGACAGCTAAATCTATCTCGTGCATATTCATGATTACTTTACACGTATTCACAGAAAAATGCATTTATCGTAATTTGTTAAGCAACTTATGACAATGCACATCGATTTTGTTATTTTTATTTTCTTTCGGCAATTAATGACCAATAGATTATTTGTATGATCATGTTACGATAACATTCACGTTTTAGCAATAGATATATTGATTATAAAGATTACTAACCAAGAAACATCATGTACGTTTATTATATAGGATATTCTTAAACTCACTTCAAGTGATCTTTGTGATGGAGTTAATGCAATTGAGATTAGAATATACCTTTTTGGTGGACAGTTGCTAAAATCGATTTTTGATTTATCATTATTGATTTACCAATAAAAGCCAATGGACTATTGAACCATTAAAAACCAATAGGCCTATTGGTTTCAATAGGGAATTCAGAATATGGGACCATTAGAAACCCATAGAAAGATCTCTAATGGACCAACAGGAACCCATATAAAATATCTAATGGACCAACATAAACCCATAGAAGACGTGGGTGAATGTTGGTCCAATAGAAGCTTTCTGTTGGTCCATCAGCATTTTTTTCTGTGGGTTGGTGTTGGCCCAATAGATATTTTCTATTGGTTTCTGTTGGTCCAATTCCCTATTGAAACCCATAGACGCCAATAGCTCTAATAGTTTTGATGGTCCAATAGGCTATCGGGTCCTATTGGAATTTCGACCTGGGTACCAAGGCAGGAACTCCCAAAGATCCTGGAGAATAGAAATCAATGGAAAAAGCTTGTCAAATCAGTGCGAGTACGCTCGACTTAGTTAGTACATTATGTTTTAAGTGCAATGCAACACAATTCATTTAGTGTAGCAAAAGCACCATGTCAAGTGACTCCAATTTGGAATAATTATTATTTTAGGCTAATCGTTTCTCATCACGATGAAATCATGTATTCACAATTTAGATGTGCCGCATGAGAATCCAATTGCCCAATCATCTCCGACAGGATCTGCATCGTCCAAAGGCAAAGCTGAACCAACTGATGTTACACTGGGAACATCCAAATGTAAGATTAGATAAAATAAATATTAATACTATTTTTTGATTTTTGTTTGTTTGTTTCATACACAAACTTTTGTGTGTGTATAAAAATGAACGCTTTTAATTGGATGTGGGCGAGCTTATTACAAGTTGAAGTTAAAGTTTAAGTGTAATTTCAAGTTCATTGATACAAATCCACAAGGAACAACAATACATTAGGACAAAATACATTCATCGTTACACAATACATTAGATCAGAATACACCTAAGAAACAGGTTCATGGGTGTAAGGAAATTAAAGTTGATTTAAAGTACATGAAAACATGTCCATATTTTGAGACAATTTGAACAACATCGACAAAATTACATTGTGAGGAGACTCACAGGAGCTTTTAATCTTGCGATTTATTGTAATGAGTGCAAGATGAAAAACTTGTTTGTATTTGTGCTATTCTGATTTGATTGATTATTGTATTTTCAGCATCTCAGCTCCCCGAAGAGCAGACAAGAAGCGAGCATCATCTTGAAACGATAGGTTCGCCATCACCTGAGCCTGCAGACACAAAGTGTAAGACTATGGCCCAAGGAGCGGTTCTAGAGGAATACATGTATATGTTATTATCTTTTGGGGGTAGGGGGTAGCAGGGTGTGGGGTCTTCTAGCATTCGTTTTCTACACGTGCTTCTTTTGGGGGAAGGGGGAGGGGCATTAGAACCACTATTGGGGCCGATATTCATGAAATTGGTTTGTTTTAAATCATAGCCTTTACTATATTATTGTTGTATTTTTACATCGTATGATTTTTACTCTGTAAATTGAACAATTTCATCTCTTTACTACATGTTCCATGATATTATCTCTATCATGTCAATACAAAAAAGTAATAAAATACAATTCAAGGGTAGACTCGCGATGATAACGGATCAGTTAGAGTTCTTTCCAACACAAGTCAGAGTGTGGTTTAATAATTTTCTAAAAGCTTTTTTTTTACGTTGCTTTATTTCAGATAGAAGTAGTCCTACTGAAGCACTTACAAGACCTAGGCCGTTAACTCCATCATCGATAGAGTCAACGTCATGTGACCATTCCTACCAAGTCACAGATGACTTGGTAACAGAGAAACAGACAGGTGGTAAGGAGCTGAAAGATAAACCCGTGTTCTGGGCTTTGTAACAAAAAATGCAATTGTTTCTCCCAATAATTAATCTTATCTCCTCAATCAATCGTAACTTCAAGGTGAATAGTTACTGACATTTCATTTAATGTTACAGATAGACAGTAACGAACGAAATCCTTTGGCAAAACATGAATCTTTAAATGCTACACGCGACCCATGTGCAATAAGTGGGCAGGTTACCTGAAACGGTTGCTGGAACATAACCGGGGTAATAATATCTAAAGTCCTTTAGAAGCGCATATATAATGTTGTTATATACGTTTTTTTCCTTTACACGCTCTTCGGAAATTTGAACGATGTATTGGATTGATACGTCATAATCTTTGCGTTCGTTTTGTTTTAAGCTTCGACATCATCGACAGAGCCCGTCCATTCATTAGAGTCTACATCAGAGGGGGCAATGGGAGTCCTTGTCCCACCAGCATGGTTAAATGTGGTTTAATCATCTTCTAAAATCTTTTTTTTTAACGTTGTTTTATTTCAGACGGAAACAGTCCTACTGAAGTACTTACAAGACCTAGCCCTCTGATTTCATCAGCAGAGTCACTGTCACCTGAACATGCCTACCGAGTCACACATGATTATGTAACAGAGACAGTAGCCCCACCAGCGTGTGCGGCAAACATTGTCCAAGAATTGGTTCCAGGACTTTCAGCCCACCAAATGCACCCGCGTTCTGGGGACGTCTATAATATTATCAACGTCAAAGAGATGGTCATCAACAATCCAAAAGAGAATTATTCTGAAGGAAATAGTGTTGCTCCTGCCCCTGTTCCAATTTCTTCCATAGTACCTCCTATGCTACAGCATGAGCTGCGCTGTCGGTTGAACAGAGAAAGCCCAGTTTTTGATGACTGGAGGGGTCTTGCCAATCAGCTTGGACTTCAAGACTACATACAATCACTGGAGCAGTGCAAGAATCAGACTGAAGAACTACTCGTTCTTGCTGAGAGTCAAAAGAAGATTCAGAACCTTGGGGACTTGGCCAAGGCGTTCGAACGCATGAATCGTGGGGATTGCCAAGATCTCTGCGAGAACTATGCGTCTGAGAGAACAAAGTCAGTTGATCCTCGGAAGGATCAAATGGAAGATGATGACACAGACTCCAGTGATTAGGGAACAGGCTCGATCTGTTCCATATCACCCTTTAATCCAGGGTCTATACCTCTTTATTCATAAAACCTATGAACATAGCATTATGGTTGTTGTAATTCACCAACTACCTGTCATTTTTTTTTTTTTTAACAATCATTAGATTTGCTCGAAACATAATAAAGGTATACTATAAGGTCCGTATTCATGTTAGTCCTATCCAGGGTCTAAAATCATGTTTAAAAGAAAACTTAGATCTCAGCCCAATTTTCTTTTTTAAACCACTTTGTTGGGCATATTACTACCCAATATTGCGTAAACCTTATCCAATTTTGAGTAAATTATACCCAGTATTGGGTAAACTTTTACCCTCTTATATGCTTCGCTGCATCAAGATTATTATATTGGTTACTTTTACAGGAACGATGCAGTGAGAATCACTCTTGGCATATTAATCGATTTTAAGAAAGCAATTTTGACACCATTAATCTTAATATACTGCTAGCTAAACTCTCTAATCATGGCAATCGAGTTTAACCTTTTGCATGGTTTAAGTACGATCTTAGTAACCAATTGTTCAATGTGATTAAACGTTATCAATACGATATAAGATAAGACGTGGTGTTCCACAAGGATCAGTACTGGGGCCAACTCTGTTTTTTATAATTGAATTGCCATCAGTACCTAATTTTTTTCAATTTGCGGCTGTTTGCCGATGATTCTAACATAATTCATACTTTTCCAGCTGACCAGGGCGAAATTTATGTGGATAAAGTAATTAACAACAAAATGAAAAGTGGTACATTGCTTATAAACTTACAATCAATTCAATGAAAACGTATTTCATGTAGGTATCAATGGTAAACTGGAAATAGCTGGAGAGGAAATCCAAGCGGTTGATGTTACCACTTATGATAGAAATCTGCCATGGAATAGTCATATTCGTTATATAAATCAGTTTATCAGGATTGCAACATTTCGTTCCTAGGCGTACTTTGACATTATGCATTATCATATAAAACGTGGATAAAACCACACAGGTGTGGTGAAGCAATATAAGGTTAGCCTATTAAGAAGCATATTGTATTCACAGAAAATAGCAGTTCGTGCTTTTTTCATTTAAAGAGTGAATTACTCATATAGCTCAACTACTTTCATGTTTGATCTGTTTAATAAAAGTTTGCCTTATATTTTGATAGATTACTGTGATATTCTAGAGTATAGTTACTCCACAAGGCAAACAGAAGGTTAACAATTACGTCTGCCAAAATTTAGAACGACACATGGTCGATTTCCATTGTCTCTTGTGGTTAGTTACTTGATTACCTATAATGTCAGATTCTGTTACAACACATTTGTTGAACAAATAATGAATCAAAACTCCATGCAAATGGTCTGTATGTGTACAAAAATTATATTTCGTATTTTGTAAGACATTGTTAAAGTTAAATATTTTTGTATAGTATTGATTGCAATAGTACATTAATTTCTTTGTTTTTGTTTTGTTTTCTGAAAGTTACTTGTACAAAATACATTGTTGAGCTGTGCATAAGGCGTTAGGGTCGACTAGCACATATGCTATTATCCGCCCAATTTACCAACCAATATTTTTTCTTCTTGTACATATAAATATGGTTGTATGAAATGAATAGTACTTGTTTGCTGTTCGTAAATAATCAATCAAATACAAAAATCGAATGAAAAAAATAATAAACATTGACAGGATTGTAACCAGAAAAGTGATGTACATGAACATGGAAATGTATTAACATCAACTCAAATCACATCAAATTAAATGAATTCAAGATTTGAATTATCTAGAAGGAACCGCAGGTGTTAAATTGAACATTTTGTTTAAGATAATGAAAACAATGAGCTCCTGTTGCATGTTAAGCCAGCGATTTTATTGCCTTTCCTCGGGGGGGGGGGGGTGCAACAGCCGGAAAATGCAACATTCAAGACGTATTGATAGCATTCTTTGCATTTAATTAAACTAACACAACTTGACAAATAGCGGGGAATAAAGGGGATTCCTTATAAAAACTGAACATTATTAACATTTGTGTGAGATCCTTCTTATTCAAACGTTTATTACAAAGGGGTTCGTCTTTTATGTTACCTTTATTCGACGTTTATTCTTCTTCATACTGTTTATGTATACTTTATGTACTGTAACATATATATTTTTAATTGCATTGGATTAATTGAACTTTTATGTATATCATGATGATATTCGTAATAGATAGGTATGTCAGGCGCTGCTTTGTTATAAGTTCATGAATTTTGTGTGAAAGCAAAAAAGAAAGTCATGATTTTAAACGTTTGAAGTAAATCGGTCGAATAATAAAGCAGTTATGAATGTTTGAAAAAAAGGTATCTCTAAATCTATATGCGAATTTCAAATTGGCAATTGGGTCAGTGGATTGTGATGTATCCGTGGACAATTGTTTCGTTTGTTGTGTACAAAAATATCAGTATTTTCTGTTTTTCCTAGTGCCTTCTTCCATGGGGCACTCCTACATGCAATGTATTATGGATAGCATATTATCTTATATATATATTATATGGTATGTGTTTATATTTGTGTTTGAAATAAATTGAATCGAATTAAATTGAATATATTGTGAGAATCTCAGTTTGAATAGAAATGACATATTTGCACACCCAATGACGTTAGAATACCAGTCATTCAAAAAGGGCAATGACTGGAACGCGGTCCTATACAGAGTGAGTCAAAAAAAATGTCCCACTTTTTAAAAGTTGTAATGTTTGAAGTATGAATATTTAATCATGGGTTTCATGATATGTCTTGATAGAGTTGTCCTCCTAGTACATTTAGGTACCATTTTCATTTGAATCTCTGCATGCATGACTGAACATCAGACAATCTTTACAAGACTGCCGGATCTCACCTGCGCCAAGTTACTGGGTGAGGAATAAAACAGTGCATTAAATAAAGACAGTCAGACAGACACAGACACACACACACGCAAAAACACACGCACACCATGACAATAATTTCCCCTTTTCTGATTAACCAATGATTTTTATCAAGATCGCTGTGGCATATAACCCTGACAATATTTCCCTTTAGTACACATTCACTAGCACCATCATATCATCATCACCATCGTTGTCATCATCTTAATCGTCATTATCATCATCACTATCATCATCATCATCATCATCATCATCATCATCATGAAGCACAACATCCGCCAATACGCAACAAGAGAACAGCGGCCACTCAACTTTTCGTACGAGAAGAAGAATTCCGACAAAAAATAACAGTTTGGGTGGGCCTTGTCGGGAATGGAACGATCATTTGTGTGTGTGTGTGTGTGTGTGTGTGTGTGTGTGTGCCTGTGTGTGTGTGTGTTTGTGCGTGTGTGGGTGTGTGTGTGTTTGTGCGTGCGCGTGTTTGTGTGTGTGTGTGTGTGTTTGTCCGTCTGGTAGTCTTTGTTTAAAACACTATTTTATACTTACCTAGCTACTTGGCGCAAGTGAGATCTGACAGTCTTGTAAAGAATGTCTGATGTTCAGTCATGCATGCAGAGATTCAAATACAAATGGTACCTAAATGTACTGGAAGGATAACTCTATCAAGACATATCATGAAATCCACGATAAAATATTCATACTTCAAACAATACAACTTTTAAAAAGTGGGCCATTTTTTCTGATTCACTCTGTAGAGCTCTCAATGTTTCATCAGTCAAGGGTTTCATACACAAATAAATGTTGGCAGAAAGAGAATAAATTGCTGAGATTATTACATGTATCATGCGTGTGTATTTGGCAACAAAGTGAACGCTAATCAGTATACGCTCTTAGAATTAAATTGCATGTAGGTAACTGCTGATTGTTTTTAGAGAATTACCCGATTCTTGGCAATTATTTTTAAAAATTCAGCGCCACACGTTTTGACTATTCTAGGGGCAATTTACTAACAACAGATATATATTTCGTACCATCAAGCAATACATGTTTGGGTGATAATCTGAAAACTTCAGACTTTCAGAATACTGAATTAGAGGTATGTTAAGGGTATTTCAACCCACAAATGAACCTTCAGCAACGACTTTCTCGGATCCAGTACTCCAGTTCGTTTATACAATTTGACATGGGAAGACCTAGGTTACTTTGTACACACTTTGAAATATATGTGGCTGTTTGAGGTGATTTGAACCATGTGCTAATTACGAACTGGTCTACACATTATTCTACACAGACCGATTTAATTGTTGTTGTTTATGTGTGATCAATCCTCTCTAACCTTATATCCCAATCAAATAAATGAGACCAATACCAGACTACTCATCACGAAAAAATATCCTCATATTATAATTATCTCATTTCCCCTACCCGTATTATCCAAATCTCTTTTTAAATTCATGCAAAAACTCTTGCCTTTGTAGACCCTTTCATCTTACTGGAAAATATACATTTACAATGTATCATCATTTTTAAACCCTGTTAAATATCTTTCATTAGAATGTATCTCCCGATTTAATCTGAAATTAAAGAAAGATCCATCAAATCTAAATGTGTAAAGTATATGACTAGAATAACAACTTCGACCCAAATTAAACTCTATGTATCTTCGTTATCAGAATATTTATCCTTGCATTCAGAAAATATATGGGATCTTTCGTCTTTCTCCCTATTCCTTTTTTCATTTAAGAAAAGAAAAGTACAGGAAATGATAAATTGTTAAAATCCATCAATATAACAATAATATATTCTGAACACTTCGGAGGACAGTAACACAACAATAACAAATCATAACATTGTCTTATTAATAGAATACACAATAAAGGTGATATTAAAGTAGTTGAAGTCCACCGAAAAAGATCCTCGAAGAAATATATAAGTGTAATACGTACTACGACAACTCAAATACAAAGACATCCACACCCAGACCAGATCAGGCAACCGATAACATTATCCACAGAGGCCAACAATAAGTCAGTTTGGACTCTTTGGATTCAATTCGAAGTCGGTTTGCCAGTGTGACTGGGGTATTAATCATATCTCCAAACCGACTTCAAATCGACCGATTCTCTGCGATTCGGTGGCAATGTTATAGTGTGTCCGGTCTGTTGTTGGTCTGGCATCTTCTGTCATTTGAACCACCAGTGAATGAAAGTTTCGCTTTTTCATATTTAGAACTTATTCTCAAGAATGAGGATGTAAGTTCATCTTATTAACTGACAGATTTATGAGAATGTATTCAAAATGAGAATAATGAAAGTTTTGAAATTTTGAGCAAAGGGCTCGAGTATGAAGTGCACATGTGCATGGAGAGAGACGAATAATTAACCCTTTGTTAGCACCTTATAATGCTTAGTTGATGGATATATACTGCCATATTTGGTTTATATCCTGCCAATTTTAGATAAATGAAGCGAGTATTTTACATCACCATGTTATATCATTACATATCCAAGCACTGGTTATGAATGAGGCGTAATACAATATTGATTCGCCATGTTCATTTTCTATCGCGCAGATTTAAAACCAGGTATATTTCAGGCCCACAAAAAATACAGAGAAATGGAAGGCAATAAGACTGTATTGTTGCAGTACGCAGTACAGTAATGTATGCAGATTTCTAATGCCGAATACGGAACTATGCTTTCATATAATCACGCTTGAATGCTCCTTCAGAATAGATAAAATTTCATCGCTACTAAAGGGTACGGGCTAATTTACACAGTAGTTCAATGTCACATTACAATAAGTAATATAGTGTTTGGAAAGCACGGTAATATCATAGAGAGAAAAACGTTGTGGGTGTGAATTACGTTTAACATGGCGCTGTTTTCTGCAGCGGCAAAAGGAGACGTCCAGAAGATACAATCATTAATCGACTCAGAAGACAAGTCAGAGGATTCGGGAGGAGTTGATGTAAACTGCACGGATATATTTGGCAGGACACCACTCCACATTGCTTCAGAAAATGGACATTTGCAAACGGTTAAATGCCTTACCCATCATGGAGCAAAAGTGAATGTAATCGATGCTAACCTACAGACATCGGTTCACTTATGCTCAAAGAAAGGCCATCTTCATGTGATAGAGCTGTTAGTGAACGAAGGAGCATATATTGAAATTGATGACAAAGATGGGTTTACAGCTCTTCACATAGCATCATTCGAGGGTCATTTTGACATTGTCAAATACCTCGTTGAGAAAGGGGCACAGCTTGACAAATGTGACAAAACCGACAGGACACCCTTGTATTGTGCTTCTCAAGCAGGCCATCTTGAAGTCGTCGAGTATATCGTGAACAAAGGAGCAGGCATTGAAATTAGTGACACGGATGGGTTTACAGCTCTTCACAAGGCATCATTCGAGGGTCATGTTGACATTGTCAAATACCTTGTTAGTAAAGGGGCAGAGCTGGATAGACTTGCTAATGATTATTGGACACCTCTACACCTTGCATTAAACGGTGGCCATCTTGACATTGCAGAGTACCTTTTGACAGAAGGAGCCAACATTAACACGTGTGGTAAAGGTGGATGTACAGCTCTACATGCTGCATCACAAACTGGTAAAATTGATGGAGTGAAATATCTAACTAGTCAAGGAGCAGACCAAGATAAGATCACTGAGGATGGCTGGACCGCGCTTAGTCTGGCTTCATTTAGGGGACACCTTGACATTGTCAAAGTTCTCGTTAGCGAAGGAGTAGAGGTTGACAAAGCACTCAGGAACGGGATGACACCCTTGTGTCTTGCAACAAAAAAAGGACATTTGGGTATTGTCGAAGTCTTACTGAACGTAGGAGCAAATATTGATAACTGTAATCGAAACGGGCAAACAGCACTCCACATCGCATCGTACAATGGACACGTTGAAATAGTTCATCATCTTGTTAGCAAAGGGGCACAGTCTGAAAAATGTGACAACATCAACATGACACCCTTGTCTTGTGCTTCTCAAGAAGGCCATCTTGACGTCGTCGAGTATATCGTGAACAAAGGAGCAGGCATTGATATCGTTGATAAAAATGGATTAACTGCTCTTCACATAGCATCATTCAAGGGTCATCTTGATATTGTCAAATACCTTGTTATGAAAGGGGCACAGCTTGACAAATGTGACAAAAACAGCAGGACACCCTTGTCTTGTGCTTCTCAACAAGGCCATCTTGAAGTCGTTGAGTATATCGTGGACAAAGGAGCAGGCGTTGCAATTGGTGATAAAGATGGGGTTACAGCTCTGCACATAGCATCATTCAAGGGTCATCTTGATATTGTCAAATACCTTGTTAGGAAAGGGGCACAGCTTGACAAATGTGACAAAAACAGCAGGACACCCTTGTCTTGTGCTTCTCAAAAAGGCCATCTTGAAGTCGTCGAGTATATCTTGTACAAAGGAGCAGGCATTGGCATTGGTGATAAAGCTCTTCACATAGCATCACTCGAGGGTCATCTTGATATTGTCAAATACCTTGTTAGTAAAGGGGCAGAGCTGGAGAGACTTGATAATGATTACTGGACACCTTTACACCTTGCTTTAGACGGTGGCCATCTTGACATTGCAGAGTACCTTTTGACAAAAGGAGCCAACATTAACACGTGTAGTAAAGGTGGATATACAGCTCTTCATACTGCATCAAAAGCTGGTAATATTGATAGAGTAAAATATCTATCCAGTCAAGGAGCACAGCTGGATAGAAGCGCTGACGATGGATGGACCGCACTTAGTTTGGCTTCATTTTGGGGACACCTTGATATTGTCAAAGTTCTAGTTAACGGAGGGGTAGAGATTGACAATGAACCCAGGAACGGGATGACACCCTTGTTTCTCGCAGCAAAAAGAGGCCATTTGGGTATTGTCGAGGTCTTACTGAACGTAGGAGCAAATATTGATAACTGTAATCGAGACGGGTTAACAGCACTCCACATCGCATCGTCCAATGGACACGTTGAAATAGTGCATCATCTTGTTAGCAAAGGGGCACAGCTTGACAAATGTGACAAAACCGGCAGGACACCCATCTCTTGTGCTTCTCAGGAAGGCCATCTTGAAGTCATCGAGTATATCGTGAACAAAGGAGCAGGCATTGAAATTAGTGATAAAGATGGGTTTACAGCTCTTCACATCGCATCATTCAATGGTCATCTTGATATTGTCAAATACCTTGTTATGAAAGGGGCGCAGCTTGACAAATGTGACAAGAAAGGCAGGACACCCTTGTCTTGTGCTTCTCAAAAAGGTCACCTTGAAGTCGTCGAGTATATCGTGAACAAAGGAGCTGGCATTGAAATTGGTGATAAAGATGGGGTTACAGCTCTTTATAAAGCATCATTCAATGGTCATCTTGATATTGTCAAATACCTTGTTAGTAAAGGTGCAGACCCGGGGAAACTTGCTAATGAAGAGGACCACTATGACTACCTTCGCAGTACTTTTGGTGGTGAGGCTCTCCCTAGCTTTATGCCCCACTCATACTCCCCACCATACGATCCATATCTTACCAGTCCACGAGACAGCTCTAGCTCCTCGAGGAAGAGTATCACAGAAGAGACAAAGATTATAAGTCTGGACGAGTACAGCATCAAGGTTCCAATTTCACCAGACGATGTGGACAAAGCCACATATATCACAGCAGAAGCATTGACAACCATTCCACCTGACTTAAAGCTGGAAAAAGACGAAGTTATCATCTCAGTTGGGCTCAAGCTATCTCCTCCTGGTCTTCAGTTTAAAACTCCGGTAGAAGTCACGGTCTCGCATAGCGCTATTTTCACCAACCCAGACAAGGCAGAAATTGTGCTATACACCCAAAGAACTGGCAAGATCTTCCTATTATCATAGATCCCATATTTCCATATAAATTCCTTTCTCTTATTGTGACAGTGCAGAGAGCCCCTGACTGCCACGACGAACCCATCACAATTATGACAGAGATCTTCACACAAAATCCTTCCCTACTATTCTTGATATCATATGACCTCACTTCAATGTTGATATTCCTCTGGGAATGTTCTTATTCACTGAGTTTTACTTGATAAATTTCTATTAGAAAAGAAATTCGCTTGAAATAAACACTGTTTCAGTCTTTGTGTTTGAATAACTTTTACATAGCACAGTTCAAACAGGCGCTCTTTTCGGGATTCTTGTAGAAAGATCGAAGGAAAATATGAGAATGATTTAATGCATAAAACATTTTGTTAATAGCCAATTACCAAAAAGCATTTGACATTTCTGTTTACGTCATTGATCATCATCGTCAACAATTACCCTCCAACAAGGCTCCTCAGTGAACCCGCAAAACTTATTTCATTTCTTTATTTGTGAAAGTAAATCCCAGAGAGTATGACATTTCACTGCGTAACAAAATTAACACGGTTCCCTCTCTTTTGTTGTTGTTGTTGACAGAGTCTGATGAATTTTCAAGGATAGTTCTTGCTTCTGACAAAGCTGATCGGTGTGTAGTCGCCAAAAATCACCTTACTCTGTACTTAGATCATTTCTCGGAATGGTGGATTATCTCCTTAATCAGGAGATACTTCATCGGTAAACGGCTCATCTGTACGCCCTACGTTCCCCTGTCAACAGCCAGAGATGTCATGAACTACATCTTGCTAATTATTAAAGACGACTTCTGCGGCATGAAAGAGGTAGATTTATCATGAATTAACAGTTCGGTATTATGTTATCTGAAAAAGAATTCAAATGAATAAATGTTGAAATGGACAGGAAATCCTTTAGTAACTCCATGCAGTTTATAGCAAACACTGGAATTGGGACGGAACGTTTTTTTACCATGTTCTTTTAATTGCCTTTTGTTGTGCCCCCGGTCTTCCAGTGGTTACGATGTCAATACTTGTTTGTGTAACGTTTTCTTAGCAGAGGGGTCCGTGGTCGGAGGGGGAAGGGGGGGCAGGGTGATCACAACAAATATCCAAAAAGATACAGATATAATATTAAAAACTGATAAACATTCGCATCTTGAAGTAAATAATTAGCTCGAGATTCATAAAAGGATCATCCATTTTTACCACCCAGGTGTATCTGAGTCCCTTGCAATTGCTGCAGTACATTGCAGTGCCCTCTGGAAGAACAGCACTATTACAATTATTGCAACTATTATTATTATTATTACTATTATTGTCATCATCATTGTTTCAATATGGATCCATATATGTTCAACCTTTTGCAGGATACCATACAAGACTACAAGGTAGCCTTTCCTGGTGAGCAGTACTGTGTATATTGGGGACAAGGAACCCTATTTGTCCGACATTTGGAAAACGAAGACGAAGTGTCAACACAGGTGAGAATCTCAATATATTTGATACTGTAGTTTCCCCCGAAGTAAATTATCCTGACAAACAAATCGTCCGTTTCTTATTCGGCATAGTCTAATATATATATTTTTAACCTGGGGACTCAAAGTTACGAGGCCATTGCTTTGCCACTGAATCGTGACTGTTTACAGCGGGGGTTAGGATAGGGGGCAGCCCCAACAAATTAAAACAAAACAAAGAAAATGCAATAAATCATCAATAATTCATTGAATTTCCCCCGGTCCCCAACAGAAAAAAATCCTCTGTACGGCCATGCATTATGGTTCAAGGCATGACCACAAAGGATCTTTTTCCGCTGGGGACCGGGGGAAAATACAATGAATTATTGATCATTTCGTAGGGTGTTAAGTCATGGTTATCTCTGATTTTGTTTTACAGGAACTTGAAGAATGTGCTTTCTTTCACATGACGACCCACCGGATGCCGTTCACTCTTCAGCCACGTGAAGCATCTGAAGTTCCCGTCAAATTCATCTTGAAGCAAAAAATCACGAAGCGTATCGCCTTCAAAGTACTGTACAACGGTAATATCAAGGGCATGAACTCCTTTGGGGGTAGGGGTGGTTTAAAGACCTCCACTGGCACAAAAAAGCTTATTCTTGTGCAGTTTTAGGAATGGTTATTTGCCTGAGCTTAGGACAAGCTGTGACAAAACATCAGATTTAACACAAACATAACATTCCACAAACACTATTTCTTTCTTTTTAGGCGTTTGGAATAAGTTGTGTAAGAAAGACGTAAGATTTTACGAATTCAAGAAAACGCATTTTTATTGATACTAAACAAAAAAGCTCCTGAAAAAAAAAAGAACCCTTTACCAGTTTTGTCGATCCTGGTATCATTTTTTCATGTGATATGATTCTACTACTGCTGGTACTAGTGAATTTGACCAATACCATTGGAACTATGCTAGTCCGTTTATATAGGGCCACCCTGTATTATGTACATTATTTTTTACGTGCAATGCTGTACAGTTCATTTTAGTGTAGCAAAAGCACCATGGCAAGTGACTCCAATTTGGAATAATAATCATTTTAGGCTAATCGCCTCTCATCACGTTGATATTATGTATTCACAATTTAGATGTGCCGCATGAGAATCCAAATGCCAAATCAACTCCGAAAGAATCTGCATCGTCCAAAGGCAAAGCTGAACCAACTGATGTTGGACGGGGAACATCCAAATGTGAGATTCAGTAAATATATATTAATACTATTTTTTCCTTGTATTTGTTTTGTTTGTCTCATACACAAACTTTTCGATATGCCGGGCATCGTTTTTACGAAACCGTTATATGGGTACAAGTGAGAAAAAAAATCAACACGCTTTCAATGGGATATCGGCGAGCTTATAACGTGAAACAATGTCCTTATTTTGAGACGATTTGAACAAAATCGAAATAATAACATTGTAAGGAGACACACAGATGAAGCTTTTAATCTTGCGATTTACTCTCATGAGTGCAAGATGAAACGCTTTTTTTATTTATGCTATTCTGATTTGATTGATTATTACATTTTCAGCATCTCAGCTCCCCGAAGAGCTGACGAGAAGCGGGCATCATCTTGAAACAATAGGTTCAACATCACCTGAGCCTGCAGACACAAAGGGTAAGACTATGGCCCAGGGAGCGGTTCTGGAGGAATACACGCGTGCTTATTTTTTTTTTTGGGGGGGGGAGGGGGGAGGGGCATTAGAACCGCTATTGCGGCCTATATTCTTGAAAATGGCCTTTGTTTTAAATCATATCCTACTATATTTTTGATGTATTTTTATATCGTATGATTTTTACTCTGTAAAATCTCATCTCTTCACTCCATGTTCCATGATATTATCTCAATCATGTCAAAACAAAAAAGTAATAACATACAATTCAAGGGTCGACTTGCGATAGATAATGGATCAGTCAGAGTTCTTTACAGCACAAGTCGGAGTCTGGTTTAATCATTTTCTTAAAGCTTTTTTTTTACATTGCTTTATTTCAGATAGAAGTAGTCCTACTGATTCCTTACAAGACCTAGACCGTTGACTCCAACATCGACAGGGTCACTGTCACGTGAACATGCCTACCAAGTCACATATGATTACGTAACAGAGCCGGGAGCAATTGGTAAGGAGCTGTTACCACAAAACAGCCAATTGTATCTCCCAACAATTTATCTTATCTCCTCAATCAATCGAAACTTTAAGATTAATATTTACTGACATTTTATTTTATGTTACATAATAGTAGCGAACGAACATCCTTTGGAAAAAAACATTATCTATATATGCTACACTCGTCCCATGTGTAAATAGTGGTTAGGCTACCTGAAATGGTTGCTGGAACTTAACCGGGTTAATAACATCTTAAGTACTTTAGAAGCACATATAATTGTTATATACGCTTATTTCCTTCACACGCTCTTCCGTAATTTGAACGATGTAATTATTTTACGACATATCATCTTTTTGTTCGTTTTGATTTAAGCTCCGACATCATCGACAGTGCCCGACTATTCATTGGAGTCTGCAGCAGAGGAGGCAATGGGAGTCTTAGCCCCACAAGCAATTGCGGCAAACGTTGTCCAAGAATTGGTTCCGGGATCTTTAGCAGATCCAGTGCACCAGCGTTCTGGGAACGTCAATATCTACGTCCGAGAGATGGTCATCCACAATCCCCAAGGGAATAATCCTCACGGAAATACTGTTGCCTCTCCCCCTGTTCCAATTGCTTCCATAGTACCTCCTATGCTACAGCATGAGCTGCGCTGTCGGTTGAACAGAGAAAGCCCAGTTTTTGATGACTGGAGGGGTCTTGCCAATCAGCTTGGACTTCAAGACTACATACAATCCCTGGAGCAGTGCAAGAATCAGACTGAAGAACTACTCGTTCTTGCTGAGAGTCAAAAGAAGATTCGGAACCTTGGGGACTTGGCCAAGGCGTTCGAACGCATGAATCGTGGGGATTGCCAAGATCTCTGCGAGAACTACGCGTCTGAGAGAACAAAGTCAGTTGATCCTCGGAAGGATCAAATGGAAGATGATGACACAGACTCCAGTGATTAGGGAACAGGCTCGATCTGTTCCATATCACCCTTTAATCCAGGGTCTATACCTCTTTATTCATAAAACCTATGAACATAGCATTATGGTTGTTGTAATTCACCAACTACCTGTCTTTTTTTTCTTTTAACAATCATTAGATTTGCTCGAAACATAATAAAGGTATACTATAAGGTCCGTATTCTCCTAATTCATGTTAGTCCTATCCAGGGTCTAAAATCATGTTTAAAAGAAAACTTAGATCTCAGCCCAATTTTCTTTTTTAAACCACTTTGTTGGGCATATTACTACCCAATATTGCGTAAACCTTATCCAATTTTGAGTAAATTATACCCAGTATTGGGTAAATTTTTACCCTCTTATATGCTTCGCTGCATCAAGATTATTATATTGGTTACTTTTACAGGAACGATGCAGTGAGAATCACTCTTGGCATATTAATCGATTTTAAGAAAGCAATTTTGACACCATTAATCTTAATATACTGCTAGCTAAACTCTCTAATCATGGCAATCGAGTTTAACCTTTTGCATGGTTTAAGTACGATCTTAGTAACCAATTGTTCAATGTGATTAAACGTTATCAATACGATATAAGATAAGACGTGGTGTTCCACAAGGATCAGTACTGGGGCCAACTCTGTTTTTTATAATTGATCTGCCATCAGTACCTAATTTTTTTCAATTTGCGGCTGTTTGCCGATGATTCTAACATAATTCATACTTTTCCAGCTGACCAGGGCGAAATTTATGTGGATAAAGTAATTAACAACAAAATGAAAAGTGGTACATTGCTTATAAACTTACAATCAATTCAATGAAAACGTATTTCATGTAGGTATAAATGGTAAACTGAAAATAGCTGGAAAGGAAATCCAAGAGGTTGATATTGCCACTTATGATAGACATCTGCCATGGAATAGTCATATTCGTTATGTTTATCAGTGTATCAGGATTGCAACATTTTGTTCCTATAGGCGTACTTTGACATTATGCATTATCATATAAAACGTGGATAAAACCACACAGGTGTGGGGAAGCAATATAAGGTTAGCCTATTAAGAAGCATATTGTATTTACAGAAATGGCAGTTCGTGTTTATTTTGCATTTAGAAAGTGGAAAAATCCTACAGCTCCACTCCTTAAAAGATTGCGAATCCTAACTTTGCATAATTTGGATGATTGATCTGTTTAATAAAAATGTGCCTTTTCTTTTGTACTACTCCAGAAGGCAAACAGAAGGTGGAAAATTACGTTTTCCAAAATTTAGAACGACACAAGGTCGATTTTCATTGTCTTTTGTGGTTAGTGAACTTTGGAATATATTACATATTAATGTCAGACTCTGTTACAACACTTGAATTAAATCATGAATTAATAATCCATGCGAATAGTCTATACAAATTATATTTCATATTATCAGTTTGTATCTTGTACGACATTGTTTTAGTATCGATTGTATAATGGTAAATTCATTTTTTTTTCTTATGAAGATTTCTTGTACATAAAACTTGGTTTAGCTGTAAGGCGTGTGGATCGATTAGCACATAATTATCTTGCCCCTTTTACCAACCAATATTTTCTCTTCTTTTACATTTATATAGTTATCATTATGGCAGTTCGTGCTTTTTGTGCATTTAGAAAGTGTAGAACTCCTACGGCTCCCCTACTTAAAAGATTGCGAATCCTAACTTTGTATAATATGGATGATTTAACAATCTCTACTTTCATGTTAGCTCTTTTAAATAATATGTTTCCTCATATTTTGATAAATTACTGTAATATTCAAGAATAAAGCTACTCCACAAGGCGAACAGAAAGTGGTCAATTATACGTCTTAAAAAATTTAAAACGACACAAGGTCGATTATACGTCTTATTATTGTCTTTTGTGGTAACAAAAATTTTGGAATAGATTACCTGCTAATGTCAGATTCTGTTACAACACATTTGTTGATCAAATCATCAATACAAAATCTATGCAAATAGTCCATATATGTACAAAAATTCTATTTGATATTATAAGTTTGTATCTTGTAAGACATTGTTAAAGAAATCTATGTTTTAGTATCGATTGTAATGGTACATTCCTTTTTTTTTCCCGAAGGTTACTTGTACAAATTACATTGTTTAGTCGAATGCGTTAGGATCGGCTAGCAAATATAATATTATCTAGCCCCTTTTACCAACCAATATTTTCTCTTCTTGTACATATAAATATCGTTGTATGAAATGCATGGTACTTATTTGCTGTTGGTAAATCAATCAATCAAACACAAAAACCTAATACAAATTCCAAACATTAACAGGATTGTAACTATAAAAGTGATGAACATGTATATGGAAATAAATTAGCATTAACTCAAATCACATCAAATGAAATAAATTCAACATTTGAAAGTATCCAGAAGGAACCACAGGTGTTTGATTGAACATATTTTGTTTACGATGATGAACAATGGGGCTTCGATGAGCTCATGTTGCTTTCTAAAGGAGCAATTCAGGAGGCAGGTGGGAGTAGGAGGGCAACAACCGGCAAACGCAACATTCATCTTCATTTAACAACTAAATGAGGGTAAATTCATCTTCATTTAACAGCTACATGAGGAAAAATTAATCTTCGTTCACAGCTAAATGAGGATAAATTAATCTTCGTTAACACAGTAAAATGAGAATGAATTCATCTTCGTTCACAAAGTAAAATATGGGGAAAATAATTTTCGTTATCAATTCATCTTCGTTAACAGCTAAAGCCTCGGTCACAAATACCCTTACGGGCTGCTACGAACGCCGTACGAACGATTTTTCAGACCATTTCGTAAGATCTTCTTAAGAAGGCCGTACGAAACCAGCGTTCGTGGACCGTTCGTAGACCGTTCGTAAGATCGCAGATTGGTCGATGGTCTTGTCCAAGATTTTTTTTAACATCGTACGAAACCCTCTCTTCGTAAGGCGGCCATACGAACGCCGTAATTACATCGTAAGAACCACGCAAGATCTTAATACATTTCGTAGGGTCGAGGGACAATTCTAGAAGCTTCGAATTATTACGATGACCGTAAGCACGCCTCAAGTTGTTCATAGAGGGCTCTTACGGCGTTTGTAAGAACGCCTTACGAGCGGAGATTCTAATTGTCTTCGTACGGACGACTCCTGGCGTTCGTAAGGCGTGCGTAAGGTGCTCGTAAGGTGTGCGTACACAGTTTATGCAAATTATGATAGCTAAGGTCTGTTTGTGTGGAGGGGTTTTAGCGTTTTTAAAATCCTCACTCTGTTCATAGAGTTCGTCGAGGGTGCATCTCCTGTCGAAGAAACATGGGACCAAAAGGGAAATCTTTTAGAGGGAAGAGAGGGAAGGGAAACAAACGTAAGGAAAGAGATGAGGAGGAAGGAGAAAGATGAGGAGGAAAGAGAAAGAGGAGGAGAGCAGCAACAATATAGTTGCAGCTGAAAATGGGTACCAGCCGTATTTTTTCCTTTTGTTCGTATGATTACTTTGTATGTATTTTAACCGATGTTATTATACGGAAATAAAAACAATAACAGTCATAATAGGCTCACTCCAGAAGGTATTACGCACGATGGAAGACGACCCAACAACAAAAACACAAAACAATATGTTTCTTCGCTTTTTTTTAAGATCTCGATGCTTTCATTTATTATTAACGATTTTTTTTAAAATGTACACAAGAAAGCTTAAAATTCGTCAACTAAAGTAATCAAGTCAAATCAAGGCTACCCAGGTATTCATAATAACCTTAAATAGTGCAAACATTTTTTTTTGTATTCATGAATATCTGCAAAAAATAAAAAAAGGTGAATACAATTTAGGACTATTTTGAAGATTTAAATCAAATTCCCCTTTATTGTTGTTGTACACGTTGAAAATTGTCTTATTATTATTTTATGTTCATACTACTCTAGTCTCTTCTCTCTTTGTTTCTTTTTTAAAACCCTTTAATTTATATTTTGATCTTTGATCTACTTAGTTTAATTTCTATGATACAAGGAAAACGTGCAGTAATGAGTCGGACCTTTGGCTCACATGAAATGTACATATATTATTTCAGTGTCAATACTTATTTCACTTTATCGTTTAGTTAAGCATGTAGGGCTAGTACACAAATAACCAAGAAAACATACAAACATGTTTTGTAATAACTGCTTGTTTATCAATGTTTATCAATAAATTCATTTCTGAAAATGAAACATTGTCTTTATATTCATTTTCTACAGTTCTATACAGTAAACACGTATATGACGTGGTCTAAATCATACATAAACATATGATAAATGGGATCTAGCGATTGCTGGTACATACAAGCAGAGGCGGCGGATCGACTTCCAAATTCGGGGGGGGGCACTAACATAAAAAGGCATTTTCTGGAAAAAAAGGGCACCTTCAAAGGGAAATCCTCAAAGCGAAAATATTTTTAAAAAAATAGAACATTGGTATATACCCCTATATTGTGATTACATTATCATCAATATGATTTCAATATTTGTTTCTCTTTTTACATCATATAAGATATTGCTTAAGCACCATACTTTGCAGTAGCGAGCGTAGCGAGCGAGCTTTTGTGGAAATTGCTCTTAGTCGCTTGAAATTAGGGCACGTTTAATGATGAGAGGAAAGGGGGACACTTATCGAAAGGCTAAAGACACTTATTTGAAAAGAAAAGGAGCAAGTGTCAAAGTACAAAGGCTAATTATCAGAGGTGAAAATAAGGCACTTCTTACAATTAAAAAATGAAGCATGCACCAGAGATGAAAAGGGATTTTATAAGAATGGGAAATGGGCATTTGTCGACGGAAAAGGGGCACATATCATGTTTAAAAGGGTAATTATCAGAGGTGAAAAGGGGCACTTATGAATGGGCACTAATAATAAAGGGAAATGTGCATATGTTGAAAAAAAGGGGCACCGATCAGATTTTAATAGGGGCATATATCGGAGATGAAAGGGGGCTTTTATAAGTAGGGGGAAGTGGCTCTTATTAAAAAAAAAAAGAGGCACATGTTAAAATAAACGGGCTTTAACCACTAATCACTTATCCTCTAGAAGAGATGCAGCAGATGCAGATGCAGCTGCAGTTGCAGTTGTAGTCTTCTTGGCAATACTGCCATCGTGAAATATCAAACTTTCAACAGTCATAGAATTTTCGACAGTATACCCTTTTTTTGCAACCCGACCAAATATACAAAAAGATCGTAAGATCTTCTAAAGATTGACTTGTGAATGCCGTGAGTTACACGTACGACCACCTTGCGAGAAACAAAAACTCGTAAGATGGCCGTAAGTCTGACGTAAGAAGAACTCAAGGCGTTCTTACGAAAAACGTACGAACTCTAGGGCCATTGCATAACCCCAAATCACTTCGTTTCTCAAGAAGGTCTTGAGTTGTTCTTGCGAATTAAACGGCGTTCGTGCGAACTCCGTAAGAAGGACGTAAGAAACTATGCCTCGTCTACGAATCTCTACGAACTCTGAAATTCGTAGGAACAGGAGATTCGTACGAACGCATCGTTCGTACGAACATTTGTGACCGTAGCATAAATGAGGATAAATTCATCTTTGACAACACCGTATATTGAGGATAAATTTAATCTTGTTTAAGGTACCACCTCCCATTTGCAGGTCAAAACAAAATGAAAAGGTTAAATTCCAACGGCGTTCGAAAGGAAAATACTTATTAAGAACTCTCTCAAAACGAAAGGGTTTTAAAATGGCTTTTGTGGGAAATAAGAACCATTAATTGTCAGATCGACATAAGAGATTGCAACAACCTAAGTAAAAGTCTGAAATTCAGACCCTTGTACCGCCATGGTCGGACGTTTAGGCCAAAAAAAGTGTTTGGTTGTCCTCGATTGCTTTTCTGGAGTAGGAGCGGGCGGTGGATTTTTTATTTTTATTTTTAAATTTAAAAAAAAAAAATTTAACTTCATTTTTTGTGTGTCTTTTTTTTTTCTCCCCCATTTTTTTTTTTTTTTAAATATTTTTTTTTCCATTAAAAAAAAAATCATTGGGATTGTCAAGCATTTAAACAAACACAGTCTATAAAACACTTTAATATGGTAAAAGACTAGTTTAATGTACAATGAACATCAAGACCAACACAGAAAGTATTTTGGGCTTTGAAATACAGCACCTTTTAAATCTCCATTGTACTACTTATAGCTACTTGCGCCTTTTATGTAGCAAACAATGCCTAATCGATGACCATTGGTCCCCCATGATCCTCTTTATCTTATATTAACTGAGAGCTGATTTGATGAGATAACCACCTGTCCAGTGACCTTGAAGGGTGGTCTAATCCCTCCTGTAAACTAGTACAGACGGGCTTTAAAATGAGTTTAAGAATGCTCAGAACCTGATTTGAATGAACGGCATTTTGACAAAACTGGCAACGGGACGCATTTTGATCCTTGCAAATGCATAAAATGGTATTTTTGGCATTTAAGATTGCTCCCCCCAAAAAATTAAATTAAAAAAAAAAAAAAAAATTGAATTAAAAAAAATTTTAAAAAATTAAAAAAAAAAAAAAAAAATGCGAGCGGCCCGAAAATGACGAGCGGGTGGTCGAGGACAACCAAATGATTTTTTTGTTTTGGCCTTAGTGCTGCTGAGGACTCTGGCATGTCTCCAAATGGAACTTGAAATGCTGCTGAGCTGTGCAATGAGGTTTATGAATAAGGAAAAATGAACATTGCATGCAAAAAATAAATGTACCAACTTTTTACATTTTACAATACCAATTTTTAGGGGAATTGCCGTCTTATTTTGCTGAAGCTTCACGTCTTTCCTTTTCAATACACTCACAATACAAATTGCGTAAGCACCGTCGCACGCGCAGATCGGTCGATACCTCCATTCATTTCCCCATTGTCAATGATTGTCGTCTGCTAAAGTTTGGACGATTATCAACCGAGCCATAAATAATAGGCCTAAGCCTTCGTGGTTTTACATGGGTTTTCGACACATTTTGTAACTATATTCTGACCAACATTATGCCATGATCTACACTAAATGCCCTTTTTTTTTAATGTGCAAATCAAATATAGGACTATTTGGGAAATGAATTTTGAGATGAACATTGTTTTATTCTCGAAAACAAAAGTAATATTTACTTTGAATGCTTTCGACTTCGTTTCTCATAATTTGAAATATTCATTTTGTTTTAGTTTTTGCCTCCCGCTTAATTTTGTTTATTCTTTCTCTATCTATACATCTCTTTGAACCCTATTTTGATATGAGGTTGCTGTATCAATAAAATATTTATTGAATTTTTGTATGCATATTTGATTTGTTTTGTTTGTAATGGAAAGAGCTAAATCAATGACAGAGATTACAACAAAATCATAATTCATCACAATCATCTCTCTCTCTCTCTCTTTCTATCTATTCATCTATCTATCTCTGTCTGTCTATGTCTGTCTCTCTGTCTCTCTCCTCCCCCTTCCTCTCTGAATACGTCAGGAATTTCGTGAAATTGGAATTGTGCTTCAGTGTGTTTTATTTCCGCATCACGT
This sequence comes from Strongylocentrotus purpuratus, assembly GCF_000002235.5. Classification (NCBI taxonomy): domain Eukaryota; kingdom Metazoa; phylum Echinodermata; class Echinoidea; order Camarodonta; family Strongylocentrotidae; genus Strongylocentrotus; species Strongylocentrotus purpuratus. Next base: position 12,046,469 of record NW_022145601.1, read on the forward strand.
TGTTTTTGTTTGTTGTTGAAAGGGTGTGGCTAATAAAGAGTTAATCGCCGTAGTCTTGGTAGTCTTTTATTTATTCGAAAATAAATGATATTGAAAATATAGTAATTCATTATATGTTATGAAACAATAAAGAAAGAAGTGCAAACAACGTGAGAATTCAATTTATTTGTCTTCATCTCCATCTGTGTTTTTGTTCAACATATCGTGTCAATAAAACTTTGATCCTCGTTTCATGATTAGTTCTGTAGATGGCATGGACATGTAAACCGGTACATGAAATGATGATGATGATGCTCACAATATTTAAAAAAAATAGTAATGATAATAAAAATTATTTTCTTCATCTTGCACTCGCTTTTCTTCATTGCCAGAAAACTTGATTTTATGTTGCCTTGCATTTTTTTTTCTTCAACAATGGTAGCATCTTTGCCCCGGAAAAGTCTCATATTCGTGGCTATACCGCCGAAGTTGCTCAAGACAAGAGTGATATGATAAGAGTAAGGGGTCGTTTTTCAGAACATAACAGTTCAACATTTCATATGCCCGCTCAAACCAAGACCGGCTTGATTTAGGTTGATCAAGATATTTTACTCATACCTGCTCTAAAATGGTTAAATGCCCTAGTTAAGGTATATAAGTTAGAGTGGTTGTTTGTATTGTCATGTAGATTGACCTATTGACCTACGTTTAGGCTTACATCCTCTTCTTTCAAAACGATAAACTTCCAGACTAGTTACTTCTTTACAATCTTTTGTTCCTCTTAGGGTGGGGGATAAGCCTTTCATAAAAGAGGTCCATACATGAATGATTCGCTAAATTGGTCAAGTTTATAAAATGAACAGCGTATTGTCATGTAAATACCCTACATCGATAAGGCTTAGATTTAAATAGTATATGATGAAAAAAATGCCACACCGGTAGGGTAGATATATATAAAAAAGTAATCAGGGTCGAAATCGAACTGATAATACGACCCGTAATACGAATATCTGAAAAGGGGAAGTGTGCATACGGAACTTGGAAGTAGCGTCAAGCCAGAATCCTGGCAAGAATATAGAACGGACGCGCGCGTACGCGTCTGTCTTCAGCTGTACGGGTATTTCGGGCCTTTTTTCCATCCGAACACTAAATTAGAGTAAAGCTGAAATGATATCACTTTTTCTCGATTTTTTTCTACGTAACTATATTATTTTTTTAATAGATGAGATAAATGAATATATCTAAATAATAATTCAAAGAACTTTAGCACATAATAGCTAATAATAAGCTGGACAAATTTGTCAACATATTAGGGATATGTCTCGGCTTCTGTAGAAGCCCGTCGTCACAGACTTAACAACTCGCTCGGCTGCTGTAGAAGCCCGTCGTTTCCAAAGTGTTAAACGAACAATGGTCTAGTTTATGACAGTGTTAATGTAATTCGACCCTCTTAGTAACCTACGATTCGATTCAGTTTCGGTTTGTCAACGTTGATTACGTGTGAACGTCTGTTATATCTCGTTTTATTGTTCAATTAAAATTCATACCATCAAACTACAACTCGTTTTCTGATTGATTATTGTTATATGTGAGTATCGCCACTAAGCCGAGTACAATCCATGTGACACTCAGAATAGTCCAAAGATCATTGATACTAAAGGATACGTGCTTATTTACACAGTAATGCAATATCAAATATCATGAAGTTAGGAGAGCACGGTAATATCATGAGGAAACCATTGTAGGTGTGAATTACGTTTAACATGGCGCTGTTTTCTGCAGCGGCAATAGGAGACGTCCAGAAGATACAATCATTAATCGACTCAGAAGACAAGTTCGATGATTCGAGAGGAGTTGATGTAAACTGCTCGGATGCATCTGGCAAGACACCCCTTCACATTGCTTCGGCAAACGGACATTTGCAAACGGTTAAATGCCTAACCAATTATGGAGCAAAGGTGAATGTAATCGATGCTAACCTACAGACATCGGTTCATTTATGTTCAAAGAAAGGCCATCTTCATGTGGTAGAGCTGTTAGTGAACGAAGGAGCAGATATTAAAATTGGCGACAAAGATGGGTTTACAGCTCTTCACATAGCATCATTCGAGGGTCATGTTGACATTGTCAAATACCTTGTTAGTAAAGGGGCAGAGCTGGAGAAACTTGCTAATGATTATTGGACACCTCTACACCTTGCATTAAATGGTGGCCATCTTGACCTTGCAGAGTACCTTTTGACAGAAGGAGCGAACATTAACACGTGTGGTGAAGGTGGATGTACAGCTCTACATGCTGCATCACAAACTGGTAATATTGATGGAGTGAAATATCTAACTAGTCAAGGAGCAGAGCAAGATAAGATCACTGAGGATGGTTGGACCGCGCTTAGTCTGGCTTCATTTAGGGGACACCTTGACATTGTCAAAGTTCTTGTTAACGAAGGGGTAGAGGTTGACAAAGCACTCAGGAACGGGATGACACCACTGTGTCTTGCAACAGAAAAAGGCCATTTGGGTGTTGTCGAAGCCTTACTGAACGTAGGAGCAAATATTGATGACTGTAACCGAGACGGGCTAACAGCACTCCACATTGCAGCGTCCAATGGACACGTTGAAATAGTGCATCATCTCATTAGCAAAGGGGCACATCTTGACAAATGTGACAAAACCGAAAGGACACCCTTGTTTTATGCTTCTCAAAAAGGCCATTTTGAAGTCGTCGAGTATATCGTGACCAAAGGAGCAGGCATTGAAATTGGTAATAAAGATGGGTTTACAGCTCTTCACAGTGCATCCCTCAAGGGTCATCTTGATATTGTCAAATACCTCGTTAGTAAAGGGTCAGACTTGGGGAGACTTGCTAATGATTACTGGACACCTCTACATCTTGCTTTAGACGGTGGCCGTCTTGACATTGCAGAGTACCTTTTGACAGAAGGAGCCAACATTAACACGTGTGGTAAACGTGGACATACAGCTCTGCATACTGCATCACAAACTGGTAATATTGATGGAGTAAAATATCTAACCAGTCAAGGAGCAGAGCTGGATAGGAGCACTGACGATGGTTGGACCGCGCTTAGTTTGGCTTCATTCGGGGGACACCTTGATATTGTAAAAGTTTTCGTTAACGAAGGGGTAGAGGTTGACAAAGCACTCAAGAACGGGACATCACCCTTGAGTCTTGCAACAGAAAGAGGTCATCTGGGTATTGTCGAGGTCTTACTGAACGTAGGATCAAATATTGATAGCTGTAATCAAGATGGGGGTACAGCTCTTCACAACGCATCATTCAAGGGTCATCTTGATATTGTCAAATGCCTTCTTAGGAAAGGGGCACAGCTTGACAAATGTAACAATAACGACAGGACACCCTTGTCTTATGCATCTCAAGAAGGACATCTTGAAGTCGTCGAGTATATCGTGAACAAAGGAGCAGGCATTGAAATTGGTGATAAAGATGGGGTTACAGCTCTTCACATTGCATCATTCAAGGGTCATCTTGATATTGTCAAATACCTTGTTAGGAAAGGGGCACAGCTTGACATATGTGACAACAACTACAAGACACCCTTGTCTTATGCTTCTCAAGAAGGCCATCTTGAAGTCGTCGAGTATATCGTGAACAAAGGAGCAGGCATTGAAATTGGTGATAAAGATGGGTTTACAGCTCTTCACATAGCATCACTTAAGGGTCATTTTGATATTGTAAAATACCTTGTTAGTAAAGGGGCAGACCTGTGGAGACATGCAAATGATTACTGGACACCTTCACGCCTTGCTTTTAATGGCGGCCATCTGGATATACATGACTATCTCTTAAATAGAGAAGCAACAAAGATCGTTAAGCCATTCATTGGGTTTAAAGAGGACCACTATGACTACCTTCGCAGTACGTTTGGTAGTGATGCTTTCCCTGGCTTAATGCCCCAATACTCCCGAACATACGATCCATATCTTACCAGTAAACAAGACAGCCCTCGCTCCTCGAGGAAGAGCATCACAGAAGAGACAATAATTATAAATCTTGACGAGTGCAGCATCAAGGTTCCACTTTCACCAGACAATGTGGACAGAGCCAAATGTATCACAGCAGAAGCATTGACAAGAATTCCACATGACTTAAACCTGGAAAAAGACGAAGTTATCATCTCAGTTGGGCTCAAGCTATCCCCTCCTGGTCTTCAGTTTAAAACTCCGGTGGAAGTCACGGTCTCGCATAGCGCTATCTTCACCAACCCAGACAAGGCAGAAATTGTGCTATACACCCGAAGAACTGGTAAGATCTTTCTTTTACCATAGATCCCATATTTCCATAACAAATTCCTTTCTCTTGTTGTGACAGTGCAGAGAGCCCCTGACTGCCACGACGAACCCATCACAATTATGACAGAGATCTTCACACAAAAAATCCTTCCCTACTATTCTTGATATCATATGACCTCACTTCAATGTTGATATTCCTCTGGGAATGTTCTTATTCACTGAGTTTTACTTGATAAATTTCTATTAGAATAGAAATTCGCTTGAAATAAAAACTGTTTCAGTCTTTGTGTTTGAATAACTTTTACATCGCACAGTTCAAACAGCCGCTCTTTTCGGGATTCTTGTAGAAAGATCGAAGGAAAATATGAGAATGATTTAATGCATAAAACATTTTGTTAATAGCCAATTACCAAAAAGCATTTGACATTTTTGTTTACGTCATTGATCATCATCGTCAACAATTACCCTCCAACAAGGCTCCTCAGTGAACCCGCAAAACTGATTTAATTTCTTTATTTGTGAAAGTTAATCCCAGAGTATGATATTTCACTGCGTAACAAAATTAACACGGTTCCCTTTCTTTTGTTGTTGTTGTTGACAGAGTCTGATGAATTTTCAAGGATAGTTCTTGCTTCTGACAAAGCTGCTCGGTGTGTAGTCGCCAAAAATCACCTCACTCTGTACTTAGACCATTTCTCGGAATGGTGGATTATCTCCTTAATCAGGAGATACTTCATCGGTAAACGGCTCATCTGTACGCCCTACGTTCCCCTGTCAACAGCCAGAGATGTCATGAACTACATCTTGCTAATTATTAAAGACGACTTCTGCGGCATGAAAGAGGTAGATTTATCATGAATTAACAGTTCGGTATTATGTTATCTGAAAAAGAATTCAAATGAATAAATGTTGAAATGGACAGGAAATCCTTTAGTAACTCCATGCAGTTTATAGCAAACACGGGAATTGGGACGGAACGTTTTTTTACCATGTTCTTTTAATTGCCTTTTGTTGTGCCCCCGGTCTTCCAGTGGTTACGATGTCAATACTTGTTTGTGTAACGTTTTCTTAGCAGAGGGGTCCGTGGTCGGAGGGGGAAGGGGGGGGCAGGTTGGTCACAACAAATATCCAAAAAGATACAGATATAATATTAAAAACTGATAAACGTTCGCATCTTGAAGTAAATAATTAGTTCGAGACTCATAAAAGGATCATCCATTTTTACCACCCAGGTTTATCTGAGTCCCTTGCAATTGCTGCAGTACATTGCAGTGCCCTCTGGAAGAACAGCACTATTACAATTATTGCAACTATTATTATTATTATTACTATTATTGTCATCATCATTGTGTCAATATGGATCCATATATGTTCAACCTTTTGCAGGATACCATACAAGACTACAAGGTGGCCTTTCCTGGTGAGCAGTACTGTGTATATTGGGGACAAGGACCCCTATTTGTCCGACATTTGGAAAACGAAGACGAAGTGTCAACACAGGTGAGAATCTCAATATATTTGATACTGTAGTTTCCCCCGAAGTAAATTATCCTGACAAACAAATCGTCCGTTTCTTATTCGGCATAGTCTAATATATATATTTTTAACCTGGGGACTCAAAGTTACGAGGCCATTGCTTTGCCACTGAATCGTGACTGTTCACAGCGGGGGTTAGGATAGGGGGCAGCCCCAACAAATCAAAACAAAACAAAGAAAATGCAATAAATGATCAATAATTCATTGAATTTCCCCCGGTCCCTAACAGGAACAAACTCCTCTGTACGCCAATGCATTATGGTTCAAGGCATGACCACAGAGGATCGTTTTCTGCTGAGTACCGGGGGGAAATGCATTGAATTATTGATAATTTCATAGGATGTTAATTTATGGTTATCTCTGATTTTCTTAGGAACTCGAAGAATGTGCTTTCTTTGACATGACGACCCATCGGATGCCGTTCACTCTTCAGCCACGTGAAAAAATAATATCCGGAGTTCTCGTCACTTTCATCTTGAAGCAAAAAATCACGAAGCGTATCGCCTGCAAAGTACTGTACAACGGTAATATCAAGGGCATGCATTCTTTTGGGGAGGGGGTGGCTTAAAGACTTCCACTGGCAGAGAAAAGTGTATTCTTGTGCAGTTCCAGGAATGATTATTTCCTGAGCTTCGGAGTGAAAAACATCAGATTTAACACGAACATAACATTCCACAAACATTAATTCTTTTTTTTTAGGCGTTTTAAATAAGTTTTGTAAGAAAGACGTTAATCACAGAATGCGGAGAAACAGGGTATGAAACACTGAAACGGATGGCTCAAGACCGAGAAACTTGGAGAGACACTTGATATTACATTTTGACTGGGTCACTGAACCTGTCATAAACTGACAGATCACTATTGATGATGAAGAAAGACGTGAGGTTTTACGAATTCAAAAAAACGCATTTTTATTGATACTAAACAAAGAAGCTCCTGAAAACAAAACTGAACTCTCCACCAGTTTTGTCGATCCTGGTATCATTTTTTCATGTGATATGATTCTACTACTGCTGGTACTAGTGAATTCGACCAATATCATTGGAACTATTCTAGGCCGTGTATATAGCGCCACCCTGTATCATGTACGTTATTGTTTACGTGCAACGCTATACAGTTCATTTGGTGTAGCAAAAGCACCATGGCAAAAGACTCCAATTTGTAATAATAATGATTTTATGCTATTAAATCGCTTTTCATCACGTTGAAATCATGTATTCACAATTCAGATGTGCCGCGTGAGAATCCAATTGCCAAATCAACTCCGACAGGATCTGCATCGTCCAAAGGCAAAGCTGAACCAACTGATGTTCTACGGGGAACATCCAAATGTAAGATTTAAAAACAAATATTAATCCTAGTTTTCCCTTTTGTTCATAAACAAATCTTTTGATATGCAAGTCATCGTTTCAAGAAACCCTCATGGGTACAAATGAAAAACGAATGTTAAAATAACACGCATTTAAAGGAATTTCGGCGAGCTTGTTATATGAAACAATTTCCTTATTATAAAAAGACGATTTGAACAAAGTCGAAAAAATTAACATTATATTTGTGCTATTCTGATTTGATTTTGATTGATTATTGTATTTTCAGCACCTCAGCTCCCCGAAGAGCAGACAAGCAAGCATCATGATCTTGAAACGATAGGTTCAACATCATCTGAGCCTGGAGAAACAAAGGGTAAGACTATGTCCTATCAGGAGCGGTTCTGGAGGAATACATATGAATATGTTTTTTTAATTTTTTTTTAATTATTATTATTTGTTTATTTTATTTTATTTTATTTTTTATTTTATTTTATTTTATTTTATTTTTTTTTGGGGGGGGAGGAATGCAGGGGATGGGGTCTTCTATCAATCATTTCGACATGTTTTTTTTTAGGGGAGAGGGAAGGGGGCTCAAGAACCGCTACTGCGGCCTATATTCTTGTAATTGGCTTTTGTTTTAAGCATCCTGTAATGTATCATCGATGTTTTTCTAAACCGTATAATATTTACTCTTTAAATTGAACATCTTTCGCTACATGTTCCATGTCTTATCTCAATCATGTCACTAAACCAAATTAATACAATATAATCCAAGAGTCGACTTGCGATAAATAACGAATGAGTGAGAGTTCTTTACAGCACAGGTTGAAGTCTGGTTTTAATCATTTTCTTAAAGCCTTTTTTACGTTGCTTTATTTTAGATAGAAGTAGTCCTACTGAAGTCCTTACAATACCTAGGCCGTTGACTCCACCATCGATAGAGTCACCGTCATGTGAACATGCCTACCAAGAAACAGAGACAGGAGCTATTGGTGAGGAGTTGAAAGGTAAGTCGTGTTCTTGGCTCTGCAACAAAAAAGTCAATTGTATCTCCCAACAATTTATCTTATCTCCTCAATCAATCTTAACTTTAAGTTGAATAGTTACTGACATTTAATTTCATGTTACGGATAGTAACGAACAAACATCTTTTGTCAAAACATGAATCTATAAATGCTACATTCGACCAATGTGCAATATGTTGGCGGGTTACCTGTAACAGTTGCTGGAACATAATCGGGGTAATAATATCTAAAGCCCTTTAGAAGCGCATATATTGTGATATACGCTTATTTCCTTTACATGCTCTACGGAAATTTAAACGATGTAATTGATTTACGTCATACTATCTTATTGTGCGTTTTATTTTAAGCCTCGACATCATCGACAGAGCCCGTCCATTCATTAGAGTCTGCAACAGAGGAGACACTGGGAGTCTTAGCCCCACAAGCATTTCCGGCAGACATTGTCCAAGAATTGGTTCCAGGACTTTCAGGAATTCGAAATAGGCACCAGCGTTCTAGGAACGTCTATATAAACGTCAACAATATCAAAGTCATCAACAATCCCCAAGGGAATAATCCTCATGGAAAAATTGCTGCCCCTGCCCCTGTTCCAATTGCTTCCATAGTACCTCATAGGCTACAGCATGAGCTGCGTTGCCGGTTGAACAGAGAAAGCCCAGTGTTTGATGACTGGAGGGGTCTTGCCAATCAGCTTGAACTTCAAGACTACATACAATCACTGGAGCAGTGCAAGAATCCGACTAAAGAACTACTCGTTCTTGCTGAGAGTCAAAAGAAGATTCAGAACCTTGGGGACTTGGCTAAGGCGTTTGAACGCATGAATCGTGGGGATTGTCAAGAGCTCTGCGAGAACTATGTGTTTGAGAGAACAAAGTCAGCTGATCCTCGGAAGGATCAAATGGAAGATGATGACACAGACACCAGTGATTAGGGAACAGGCTCAATCTGTTCCATATCACCCTTTAATCCAGGATATATGGCTCGTTATTTGGACAGCATGAACATAGCACTATACTTACGGTTGTTGTAATCCAACAAGTACCTGTCGTTTGGTTTAATAAAAATCAAAATCAATAGATTTGCTCGAGAAATAATAAAGGTATACTCTAATTCATTTAAGCCTTATCCTAAACTTAGTTCTCAGGCCAATTTTCTTTTTTTAACCCAATGTTTGGACAGAAATCTCAATCCAGCGTCCGGTTTAAATATTAGTACAATTCGGGCCTATGAAATTGACCAAACATTGGCCAAAGGGGAAATATGCATGCATTTTGGGTATAATAATTACTACCCAATATTGCGTAAACCTTGTTCAATTTTGAGTACATTATTTACCAATTATTGTGAAAACGCTCGCCCTCTTGTTATATGTTTCGCTCCATCAAGATTATTACATTGATTGCTTTCAAAAGAACGAAGCAGTGAGATTCACTTTGAAATATTCATCGATTTTAAGAAAGCAACTTTGACACATTTAATCATTATTCACTAGCTAAACTCTATTATAATGGCATTCGAGGTTTACCTCTTGCATGGTTTAAGGACTCAGTAGCAGATCTCATATTGTTCAATGTGGTCAAACGTTATTTGAATGGAATAAAATAAGATGTGGTGTTCCACCAGGATCAGTACTAGGGCCAACTCTGTTTTACCTATATAAATGATCTGCCATCATTAACTGATTATGTCAATTTATTGCTGTTAATTTTGCAAATGTTTCTAACATAAGTCATACTTATCAAGCTGACCAGTGCAAAATTAATGTGGATGAAGTAGTTAACAACACACAGAAAAACTGGCACATTGCTATAAACAAACTTCAACTAGTTCAATGAAACTTATATCATGTTCATAAGTAGTATGCGTAAAAACAGGTATAAATGGTAAACTGAACATAGCTGGAGAGGAAATCCAAGAGGTTGATGTTGACACTTATGATAGAAATCTGCCATGGAATAGTCATATTCGTTATGTAAATCAGTGTATCAGGATTGCGACATTTTGTTCCTAGGCGTACCTTGACAGTATCCATTATCATATAAAACGTGGATAAAACCACACAGGTGTGGGGAATCAACATAAGGTTAGCCTATTAAGAAGCATATTGTATTCACAGTAAAAAGCAGTTCGTGCTTTTTTTCATTTAGAGAGTAAATTACTCATACAGCTCAACTACTTTCATTTGTGATCTGTTTAATAGAAGTTTGTCCAATATGTTGATATATAGTGTATAAAGTATATATATATATATATATATATATATATATAGAGTATAGTTACTCCACAAGGCAAACAGAAGGTTAACAATTACGTCTGCCAAAATTTAGAACGACACATGGTCTATTTCCATTGTCTCTTGTGGTTAGTTACTTGATTACCTATTAATGTCAGATTATGTTACAACACATTTGTTGAACAAATCATGAATCGAAAATCCATGCAAATAGTCTGTATGTGTACAACAATTATATTTCGTATTTTGTAAGACATGGTTAAAGTTATATATTTTTATAGTATTGATTGCAATAGTACATTAATTTCTTTGTTTTTGTTTAGCTTTCTGAAAGTTACTTGTACAAAATACATTATTGAGCTGTGCATAAGGCGTTAGGGTCGACTAGCACATATGCTATTATCCGCCCAATTTACCAACCAATATTTTCTCTTCTTGTACATATGAATATCGTTGCATGAAGTGAATAGTCCTTATTTGCTGTTTGTAAATAAATCAATTAATACAAAAATTTAATGAAAAAAAATAATAAACATTGACATGATTGTAACCAGAAAAGTGATGTACATGTACATGGAAATTATTAACATGAACTCAAATTACATCAAAATAAATGAATTCAATATTTGAATGTATCTAGAAGGAACCAGAGGTGTTAAATTGAACATTTTGTTCAAGTAAAAATACAGTAGGTAATTAAACTTATCTTTAACAAAATAATTCTGGATGGGTAGTTTCCCGTCTGACATCGATGCCGGTCACAGCTCGTCTCGTCCACTTGGCCCTGGCCTCCGCAAACGGCGTCTTTGCTCCACTTGGCCCCGATAGTCGCCCCGGATTCTTGACCTCCGCAGACTGAGATACGATGGTGTGCGTCCCGATCCCAGACAAGAGCTAGCCCCCGACGAAAGCTATGGAGAACCGGATGGCAGTTGAGCTAGCCTCTCGTCCCGACGTAGAATTACCCTCAGATATTGACTTTAATTGCCGACTTCTAACATTACGTTCAGTCTATCATAGCTTAATAGGTGGTTCTCCTCGATTGCAGAAAATCCACCTCTTAATATACCCTACGGTTACTAAGTAAATTCTAAAAACATGACTACAAATATTTGGAGAGGAAATCCTCTTACAAAAGGAAATACTTGTCTTCTAAAGAGGCTTCCTAAATGTGTGCCAAACAACAGATAAAACATGTACACTGAATTAATGACTTCCCCATGCCTATTCATAAGGAACAATACATCTTGGCCTGAAAAGAAAACATCTGACCTTAACATCTTCACCTGACCTTAACAAAGAACACTCCAGACCAGAGAGCTAAACAAATAAATTTCTTTCCTGACAGTGAGACCCTTCTCATTCAAACGTTTATTACAAAGGGGTTTGTCTGTTATGTTACCTTTATTCGACGTTTATTCTTCTTCATACTTATCAAACTGTTGATGTATACTTTATGTACATATATATTTTTAATAGCATTGGATTAATTGAACCTTTATGTATATCATGATGATATTCGTCATAGATAGGTATGATAGGCGATCCTTTGTTATATATAAGTTCATTACTTTTGTGTGAAAGCAGAAAAATAAGAAACTCATGATTGCAAACGTTTGAATGAATCGGTCAAATAATAAAGCAGTTATGAATGTTTGCAAAATGATATCTCTAAATCTATATGCAAATCTCAAATTAGCAATTGGGTCAATGGATTGTGATGTATTCGTGGACAATTTTTTCGTTTTTTGTGTACAAAATATCAGTATTTTCTAATTTCCTCTTTAGTGCCTTCTTCCATGGGGCATTCCTACATACAATTTATTATGGATAGCATATTATATTATATATTTTATATGATATGTGTTTTTATTTGTGTTTGAAATAAATTGAATCGAATTAAATTGAAAATATTGCGAGAATCTCAGTTTGAAAAGAAATTACATATTTGCACACCCAATGACGTTAGAATACCAGTCATTCAAAAAGGGCATTGACTGGAACGCGGTCCTATACAGAGTGAGTCAGAAAAAATGTCCCACTTTTTAAAAGTTGTAATGTTTGAAGTATGAATATGTAATCATGGGTTTCATGATATGTCTTGATAGATTTATCCTCCTAGTACATTTAGGTACTATTTTCATTTGAATCTCGGCATGCATGACTGAACATCAGACAATCTTTACAAGACTGCCAGATCTCACTTGCACCAAGTTACTGGGTGAGGAATAAAACAGTGCATTGAACAAAGACAGTCAGACAGACACACACACACAAGCGCAAACACACACGCACACGCAAACACACATGCATGCACGCACACGCAAACACGCACACACAACACACACCGTGACAAGTGTTTCATAATTTCCCCTTTTCTGATTAAGCAATGATTTTTTTTTATCAAGATCGCTGAATGTTTGAGTGGCATAGCCCTGACAATATTTCCCTTTAGTACAAATTCACTACCACCATCATGTCATCATCATCATCATTGTCATCATCTTAATCTTCATCATCATCATCGTCATCATAAAGCACAACATCCGCCAATACGCACCAAGAGGACAGCGGCCACTCAACTTTTCGTACGAGAAGAAGAATTCCCGACAAAAAGTAACAGTTTGGGTGGGCCTTGTTTGTCTGGCAGTATGTGTTCAAAACATTATTTTATTCCTCACCTAGCTACTTGGCGCAAGTGAGATATGGCAGTCTTGTAAAGAATGTCTGATGTTCAATCATGCATGCAGAGATTCAAATGAAAATGGTACCTAAATGTACTGGGAGAATAACTCTATCAAGACATATCATGAAATCCACGATTAAATATTCATACTTCAAACAATACAACTTTTAAAAAGTGGGACATTTTTTTTCTGACTCACTCTGTAGAGCTCTCATTGCTTCATCAGTCAAGGGTTTCATACACAAATAATTTTGGCAGATAAAGAATAAATCGCTGAGATTATTACATGTATCATGCGTGTGTGTATTTGACAACAAAGTGAACGCTCTTAGAATTAAATTGCATGTAGGTAACTGCTGGTTGTTTTTAGAGAATTACCCGATTCTTGGCAATGATTTTAAACTTTGAGCGCCACAGGTTTTGACCATTCTGAGGGGCAATTTACTTACAACATATATATATTTCATACAATCAAGCAATATATATTGGGGGTGATATTCTGAAAACTTCTGACTTTCAGATTACTGAAAAAAGGGTATTTTAAGGTTATTTCAACCCATAAATTAACCTTCAGTAACGACTTTCTTGGATCCAGTACTCCAGTTCGTACATACAATTTGACATGGACAAATTTAGGTTACTTTGTACAAAAGTTAAAATATCTGAGGATGTTTGAGGTGATTTGAACCATGTGCTAATTACGAACTGGTCTACACTTTATTCTACACAGACCGATTTAATTGTTGATGTTTATGTGTGACCAACCCTATCTAACCTTATATCTCAGTCCTACCAATGAAACCGATCCTCCTATCATAATTATCTTATTTCCCCTACCCGTATTATCCAAATCCCTTTTAAATTCAAGCAGAATCTTTAGTCTCTGTAACCACTTTCCTCTTACTGGAAAATATACATTACAATGTTTCATAATTTCTAAACCTTGTTGAATATCTTTCATTGGAATGTATCTCCCGATTTGATCTGAAATCATGATCATGACTAAAATAACAACTTCGAACCAAATATATATATATATCTTCGTTATCAGAATATTTTTCCTTGCACTCAGAAAATATATGGGATCTTTCGTTTTTTTTTCCCTGATTCCTTTTTCATTTAAGAACAGAAAAGTACAAGAAAGGATAAATTGTTAAAATCCATCACTATAACAACAATATATTCTGAACACTTTGGAGGACAGTGGCACAACAATAACAAATCATTACATTGTCTTATTAATATAATACAAAATAAAGGTGATATTAAAGTAGTTGTAGTCCACCGAAAAAGATCCTCGAAGAAATATAGAAGTGAACCTTATCTTGTAATACGTACTACAACAAATCAAATACAAAGACATCCACGTGCACCCAGACCAGAGCAGAGCACCGATTACATTATCCACAGAGGCCAACAATAAGTCAGTTTGAACTCGTTGGGGCCGGTACGAAGCCGGTGTGCCAGTGTGACTGGGGTATTAATCATACCTCCAAACCGACTTCAAACCGACCGATTCTCTGCGATTCGGGGCAATATATTAGTGTGTCCGGTCTTTTGTCGGTCTGGCATCTTCTGTTAGTTGAACAATCCGTGAATTTAAATTTCTCTATTTCATTTTAAGAACTCATTTTCAAAAAAGAGGATGTTAGTTTATCTTCTTCACTAAAGGCCCGGTCACACAGGGAGGACGCATGGGGAACGCACGGCCAGCGCATGGGAAATTTGCAATTTTGGCCAGTGCGTTGTCGTGCGCCCAACTTTTGTCGAAGCTACAGCGAGCTGACACCAAATGCATAGCGTGTTGCTAGCGCGCTGGACGCATACAGGGCGCACACAGGGCGCATACAGGGCGCATACAGGCCGTATCCAGAGCGCACATGTTAACAACTTCCACGAATGCACAGCGTGTTGCTAGCGCGCTGGACGCATACAGGGCGCACACAGGGCGCATACAGGGCGCATACAGGCCGTATCCAGAGCGCACATGTTAAAAACTTCCACGAATGCACAGCGTGTTGCATCCATGGATGTGGATAATTCCACGTTATCTAGTGCTGGTGAGAAGCAGTAGGGAGATAGGGACTCGTGGTAGTAGTTCAAATGATATAGAAGGATAATTTTGTTTTAACTCTTAAACATTGAGTTTTTTTCTGCCTATTTTTACATGTTTATTGACTGTTAAGTTGTAAAACAAGTTGTAAATAAAAGAAAGTATTGGTTATTGTTTGTTATCAAGAGTTAACATTAATTTTAATCAATAAGTTTTTATTTGCCCATTCTACTTAGTTATAAAGAAAAACGTAAACAAGTTTTTAGAAAAAGATCGTGTTGGCTATTTAATAAATATTTTGTTTGAACTTTAAGACAATGCGTTTGTGTTTGCTTATTTAACATGTTATGGAATGGAGAGAGAGAGAGAGAGAGAGAAAGAAAGAAAGAAGAAGAGGAAGAGAGAAGGATAGAGAGAGAAAATGGAAATAGAAAGAGAGAGAGAGAAAGAGAGGGAGAGAGAGAGGGGTGAGAGTATTGTATATGCAAATAATGATGAAGACAATGTTTATAAACCTCTCACAATTGTTCTGCTTTCATCTCTCTCTTTATCTCGCGTTCATATCTCTCTTCAATCTTCAATATTACCCCCACATGAATTTGTTATCACCGAAAAGCGTGTTTAAGCCCTATTTGTAATGATTGTGTCATAATGGATTGTGCATGATAAGGGGCCAAGTCAAAATCGAAATGTTGCAAATATTCATAAAAGAAAAGGAGAATGAACCAATGATAATCACACATGACCGCCTCGACCTAAAACATTATATCGACCCTCCAAATAAAAGGAGACATTACTATTCATGTTTTTGAGATAAAAACATAATCAAATTCAGGCGCGTACGCAGGATTTTTTCAAGGGGGGGGGGGGGGGGGGGTTAACATTTTTAAATCGGGCCGAAAATTTCGCAACGACTCAGCCAGCCGCTGAGTGGGGGGGGGGGGGGGGGGGGGTAAAAGGACATTTTTGTTTGGTCTCGAAATTTGAAAATTTGACATTTTGCTCGGTTGGGGGGGGGGGGGGGTGTAGGGTCAACTTTTTTAGGTCAGCCATTGGTATAATTTTTTATATTATTATTTTTGTTTTTATTTTTATTAAAAAATAAAAAAAAACATTACCAAAGGGGGGGGGGGTTTAACCCCCAACCCCCCCCCCCCCCCTGCGTACGCGCCTGATCAAATTGTATGCATTTTGCAACATTTTTGTTTTTGACTCGTTTCGTGCAGTGCCTTCTATACCCAAACTCAACTATCCCTCTAAATGAATTCAACACAGTACTAGTAGTTAATTTTCAAAGGACATTTAGATTTACTTTATTTATTACAAATATATCATTCAATCAGTCTCTCCTTCCATATCCTTCCGAACTGCGGAGGTGGGGTGGTCTAGATCATCCTGTCTTGCCATGGAACTGAGCCGGCTTCGGAGTTGGCCCAATGCTTGATGAGGTTCCTCTGCTTTTTTCCTTCCTTGCTGGAGGTGTTGTTGCCAGAGACTACTTTGGTGTCCTGCATGTTAAAGCCAGATCTCCACGCTCCTGGGACGTAGTCGCGACCCAGGTTCTCGGCACGGTCAAGCTGCTGGTTTTGCATTCCTGGATACCGAGTCCTCATAAGATTGTGGAGGATCATGCATGCTGTGACAATGAGCTTGACGGTCTCGGGCTGCTGCTGCATCGTGCTCAGGAGAACTTGGAATCGGTTGGCCAGGATGCCAAAGGCATTTTCGACGACCCTCCTGGCTCGGGAAAGCCGGTAGTTGTAGATGCGCTTCGGTCTCGTCAAACCCCGGAGGCTGTACGGCTTCATCATGGTGGGTCGTAGAGCGAAGGCATCATCGCCAACGAAAAAGTAGGGCATATCCTGGTTATCGTTAGGAAGAGGATCGGGATCAGGGAAGCCTAGACTGCCACCTTCAACGCATGCCTTCAGCTCAGAGGCATTGTAGATCTGAGCGTCTGATGCTGATCCCATACCACCGATGTCCGCCCAGATGAATCGGTAATCAGCATCAACGAGAGCCATGAGGACAACGGAGTAAAACCCTTTATAGTTGTAGTATAGGGAACCACTGTTTGAAGGACGCTTGCAGTTGACGTGCTTTCCATCAAGTGCACCACAGGTACGAGGGAAGTTCCACTTCTCCATGAACTTGTCAGATATGGCACGCCATTCCTCAGGAGTGGTGGGACACTTCATCATCTCATCCCTGTACTCTTTGATGATGGCTTGGCACACTTCTGGGATGAGAAGGGATATAGTGTTGTGAGGCACTCTCCACCCATAGGACATTGAACGATACTTGGTTCCAGAGGCAAGATCCCGTAGAGTGAGGGCAAGCTTCAGGCCCGGATGAAGGGCATCTCTGTAGTTTGTTTTCTGCTTGGTGATTCTCGGGCCCACTCTGGTTAGCAGTTCGTCGAACATCTCTTGGGGCACCCGCATGAAATTCTTGAAGGCTGCCTGGTCTTCGTTACGGAGTTCATGCACAAGAAGCTGATCATACAGGCCGAACTGTCGTCGCCTACCGATCCACGGTCGAACCCAGAATCTCCGTTGATTTCTTCTCTTTATCCTTCTCCTGATGACATGGACTTGGTGAATTGCCAGCTCCATGAGGCTCTGCTGATGTTGGAGAACCGCAATTTCGTATTGTAGGCGTAGCCTGTCGTGACCATCCATCTTCTGAGGTGTTTCTTCTAGACAAGATCAGTAAGAACCTCTGTCATCACACATGAGGGTCTGTGGAGAAGTGATGACGAGGTTGTTGTTGTTGTTTGTTTGGTATTATCGGCGATTCATTCTTTTTGAGAATATTTACGTAATAGGTGGGGCGGAACCCGTTTAAATTCCCTTTGGATACTCGCTAAGTACACGCCAGGTATACGCTTGTAACACGCCAGGTATACGCTAGGAACACGCAGGAAGGAAGTCGGGTGCGCTAGAGACACGTTCAGCACGCGTTCAGCACGCTCATGTTCACTGGACATGCGTTTGAAACGCGCTAGGTATGCGCTAGGCGTGCGCTAGGCATTCGCTAGACGTCGGCCGGCGAACTCAGAACGTATACACAGCGTGTGCTCCGCGCATGTCTGGCGCTGGTCTAGCGCGCTCCACGCATGTCTGGCGTGCCTTTGGCGTGTACATTCATGCGTCGAGCTCGGCGCACGTTTTTGAGCATGCTCAAAAAATCCCGACGCACACAGCGAATGACGACGCATGCATAGCGCTGGTCCAGCGTTGGTCCAGCGCGCTCGACGAACGAGTAACGAATGATGACGCACGCCTAGCGAACGACAACGCACTGGCCCAAATTGCGAATTTCCCATGCGCTGGCCGTGCGTTCCCCATGCGTCCTCCCTGTGTGACCGGGCCTTAACAAAGTTCTGAGAATGTATTAAATATGAGAATATTGCAAATGCATGAATTTTGAGCGAAGGGCTCGGGTATGAAGTGCATATTTACATGAAGAGAGACGAATAGTAAGCACCTTGTTAGCAGTTTATAATGCCTAATTGATGAAAATATACTGACAAATTTGGTTTATATCCTGCCAATTCTAGAGAAATGAAGCGAGTACTCTACATCAACAGGTTATAGCATTTCACAAACTATAGAGTGTTCAAGAAAAGCGATGATAGAGACCGTATTTTTCGCTTTCTTTCTCCCTTTCGTCTTTCTCTCTTTTTCTTTTTTCCGCAAATCGGAAACCAAGTATATTTTGGCAATTGGTCTGTTTTGTTGTAATACACTGTACAGTAATGTAGTCAGACTTCTGAAGCCAATAGGGATATGAGTGCAAAGTCCAATTTATGAAATGTTTTCATATAATCACGCTTGATTGCTCCTACAGAATAGAAAACGCTACTAAAGGGTACGGGCCAATTTACACAGTATTTCAATGTCACATGACAATACGTAACTTGATGTTTGAAGAGCACGGTAATATCATGATGTGCAAAACGTAGTGGGTGTGAATTACGTTTAACATGGCGCTGTTTTCTGCAGCGGCAAAAGGAGACGTCCAGAAGATACAATCATTAATCGACTCAGAAGACAAGTCCGAGGATTCGAGAGGAGTTGATGTAAACTGCTCGGATGCATCTGGCAAGACACCCCTTCACATTGCTTCGGCAAACGGACATTTGCAAACGGTTAAATGCCTAACCAATCATGGAGCAAAGGTGAATGTAATCGATGCTAACCTACAGACATCGGTTCACTTATGTTCAAAGAAAGGCCATCTTCATGTGGTAGAGCTGTTAGTGAACGAAGGAGCAGATATTAAAATTGGCGACAAAGATGGGTTTACAGCTCTTCACATAGCATCATTCGAGGGTCATGTTGACATTGTCAAATACCTTGTTAGTAAAGGGGCAGAGCTGGAGAGACTTGCTAATGATTATTGGACACCTCTACACCTTGCATTAAACGGTGGCCATCTTGACATTGCAGAGCACCTTTTGACAGAAGGAGCCAACATTAACACGTGTGGTAAAGGTGGATGTACAGCTCTACATGCTGCATCACAAACTGGTAATATTGATGGAGTGAAATATCTAACTAGTCAAGGAGCAGAGCAAAATAAGATCACTGAGGATGGTTGGACCGCGCTGAGTCTGGCTTCATTTAGGGGACACCTTGACATTGTCAAAGTTCTCGTTAACGAAGGGGTAGAGGTTGACAAAGCACTCAGGAACGGGATGACACCCTTGTTTCTGGCAACAAAAAAAGGCCATTTGGGTATTGTCGAAGTCTTACTGAACGTAGGAGCAAATATTGATAACTGTAATCGAAACGGGCAAACAGCACTCCACATCGCATCGTCCAATGGACACGTTGAAATAGTTCATCATCTTGTTAGCAAAGGGGCACAGCCTGAAAAATGTGACAACACCAACATGACACCCTTGTCTTGTGCTTCTCAAAAAGGCCATCTTGAAGTCGTCGAGTGTATCGTTAACAAAGGAGCAGGCATTGATATCGTTGATAAAAATGGATTAACTGCTCTTCACATAGCATCATTCAAGGGTCATCTTGATATTGTCAAATACCTTGTTAGGAAAGGGGCACAGCTTGACAAATGTGACAAAAACAGCAGGACACCCTTGTCTTGTGCTTCTCAAGAAGGCCATCTTGAAGTCGTCGAGTATATCGTGGACAAAGGAGCAGGCGTTGAAATTGGTGATAAAGATGGGGTTACAGCTCTGCACATAGCATCATTCAAGGGTCATCTTGATATTGTCAAATACCTTGTTAGGAAAGGGGCACAGCTTGACAAATGTGACAAAAACAGCAGGACACCCTTGTCTTGTGCTTCTCAAAAAGGCCATCTTGAAGTCGTCGAGTATATCTTGTACAAAGGAGCAGGCATTGGCATTGGTGATAAAGCTCTTCACATAGCATCACTCGAGGGTCATCTTGATATTGTCAAATACCTTGTTAGTAAAGGGGCAGAGCTGGAGAGACTTGATAATGATTACTGGACACCTTTACACCTTGCTTTAGACGGTGGCCATCTTGACATTGCAGAGTACCTTTTGACAGAAGGAGCCAACATTAACACGTGTGGTAAAGGTGGATATACAGCTCTTCATTCTGCATCAAAAGCTGGTAATATTGATAGAGTAAAATATCTAACCAGTCAAAGAGCAGAGCTGGATAAAAGCACTGACGATGGATGGACCGCACTTAGTTTGGCTTCATTTTGGGGACACCTTGATATTGTCAAAGTTCTTGTTAACGGAGGGGTAGAGATTGACAATGAACCTAGGAACGGGATGACACCCTTGTTTCTCGCAGCAGAAAGAGGCCATTTGGGTATTGTCGAGGTCTTACTGAACGTAGGAGCAAATATTGATAACTGTAATCGAGACGGGTTAACAGCACTCCACATTGCATCGTCCAATGGACACGTTGAAATAGTTCATCATCTTGTTAGCAAAGGGGCACAGCTTGACAAATGTGACAAAACTGACAAGACGCCCTTGTATTGTGCTTCTCGAGAAGGCCATCTTGAAGTCGTCGAGTATATCGTGAACAAAGACGCCGGCATTGAAATTGGCGACAAAGATGGGTTTACGGCTCTTCACAGAGCATCATTGGAGGGTCATCTTGACATTGTCAAATACCTTGTTAGGAAAGGGGCACAGCTTGACAAATGTGACAAAAACGACAGGTCACCCTTGTTTTGTGCTTCTCAGGAAGGCTATCTTGAAGTCGTGGAGTATATCGTGGACAAAGGAGCAGGCATTGAAATTGGTGATAAGTATGGGTTTACTGCTCTTCACATTGCATCATTCAAGGGTCATCTTGATATTGTCAAATACCTTGTTAGGAAAGGGGCACAGCTTGACAAATGTGACAAAACCGGCAGGACACCCTTTTCTTGTGCTTCTCAAGAAGGCCATCTTGAAGTCGTCGAGTATATCGTGAACAAAGGAGCAGGCATTGATATCGTTGATCAAAATGGGTTAACTGCTCTTCACATAGCATCATTCAAGGGTCATCTTGATATTGTCAAATACCTTGTTAAGAAAGGGGCCCGGCTTGACATATGTGACAAAAACTACAGAACACCCTTGGCTTGTGCTTCTCAAGAAGGCCATCTTGAAGTCGTCGTGTATATCGTGAACAAAGGAGCAAGCATTGGAATCGGTGATAAAGATGGGTTTACAGTTCTTCACATAGCATCACTCAATGGTCATCTTGATATTGTCAAATACCTCGTTAGTAAGGGTGCAGACCCGGGGAAACTTACTGATGATTACTGGACACCTTCAGGCCTTGCTCTTAATGGCGGCCATCTGGGTATACATGACTTTCTTTTAAATAGAGAAGCAACAAAGATCGTTAAGCCATTCATTGGGTTTGAAGAGGACCACTATGACTACCTTCGCAGTACTTTTGGTAGTAAGGCTTTCCCTGGCTATATGCCCCCATCCTCCCGAACATGCGATCCATATCGTACCAGTCCACGAGACAGCTCTCGATCCTCGAGGAAGAGCAGCACAGAAGAGACAATGATTATTAGTCTTGACGAGTACAGCATCAAGGTTACACTTTCACCAGACGATGTGGACAGAGCCAAATATATCACAGCAGAAGCATTGACAACCATCCCACCTGACTTAAAGCTGGAAAAGGACGAAGTTATCATCTCAGTTGGGCTCAAGCTATCCCCTCCTGGTCTTCAGTTTAAAACTCCGGTGGAAGTCACGGTCTCACATAGCGCTATTTTCACCAACCCTGACAAGGCAGAAATTATGCTATACACCCGAAGGACTGGTAAGATCTTCCTATTACCATAGATCCCATATCTCCATATAAATTCCTTTCCCTTCCGTTCCTTTTATTTCCCTCTCTTTGTCTAATCTTCTTTGATTCGCTCTTAGATTTATATTGAATTGAAGGCATCTCGATTTACACGAGACAAGCTTTTGCTAAAAGTTGCCTTCTTTTTTTGTATCAAAACTGTTGAGATGTGGTGGTCTCGTGGATACTTAACCGGCCTGCAGATCACATAATTCATGTTCGCGCGGCACTCAGGCAAGACATAAATATGAATTTGCCACTCTCCACTAAAGTGTTTTATGGGTACCCGGCAAAGGAACATACCACGGTACGTTCCCATTATCATGCCATATGTTATTACGTGCATTACACCGCGTCTGAACTTTGAACATATCGAGATATACGTGGATCAAGAATGCTGCACAAGACTTATATAGCTGCTTCACAAAAATAGCATAGCCGAGTGAATATAGGTTTCTTAGACTCGTCTTATATTGTAGATTATTGACATTTCCTTTGAGCTCATTTCTCGAAGGTCTTTCTGCTCGTGTTTGAAAAGAAAATAAGCATTTTTACAGTAACTGTTTCAAATTTGATGTCCGTTATGAATAATGAGGCGCGATAGCTCAGTCGGTAGAGCAGTGGTCTCGTAATCCGGTGAAGCAAATTTCAATGATAACTTAGCGCACAGTGCAGTCTCTGTAACAGGTCCATTTCTACCACTGATTATTGTCGGTAATGAAGCTTTGACCTGAACTTTTCAAAGTGTGAGAGGTATCGCGATGAATTGATCTAGAGTTCTTTCTCATTGTATTCAAACATATTGGCGTTGACTGATTAAATTAAAATGGATTCAATCAGTTAATGTTCTTTGGTCAAACAAAAGAAAAACGGAAGGGAAAGGGGAAAATATGTTGTGACAGTGCAGATAGCCCCTGACTGCCACGACAAACACATAGCAATTAAGACAGAGATCTTCACACAAAATTAATACTCCCTTACTATTCTTGGTATCATAATGACCTCACTTCAATGTTGATGTTCCTCTCAGAATGTTCTAATTCAATGAGTTTTACTTGATAATCTTCTATTAGGATGGAAATTCGCTTAAAATAAAAATGTTTCAGTCTTTGTGTTTGAATGACTTATAAGTCGCACAGTTCATACAGCCGCCATTTTCAAGATTCTTGTGGAAAGATCGAAAGGAATTATGAGAATGATTGAATGCATAAAACATTTTTAATAGCCAATCACCAAAAAGCAATTGACATGTTTTTACGTCATTGATCATGAGTAAACAATGACCCTCCAACAAGGCTCCCCAATAAACCCGCAAAACTTGCAGAAAAAAATACTTGCTTTCTTTATTTGTGAAAGTAAATCCCAAAGTATGACAGTTCACTGCGTAACAAAATTAACAGGGTCCCCTATTTTTTGTTTTCTTTACAGAGTCTGATGAATTTTCAAGGATAGTTCCTGCTTCTGACAAAGCTGCTCGGTGTGTAG
Organism: Strongylocentrotus purpuratus; assembly: GCF_000002235.5. NCBI lineage: Eukaryota > Metazoa > Echinodermata > Echinoidea > Camarodonta > Strongylocentrotidae > Strongylocentrotus > Strongylocentrotus purpuratus. Next base: position 12,070,357 of record NW_022145601.1, read on the forward strand.
TCGCAAAGAATCACCTTACTCTGTACTTAGACCATTTCTCGGAATGGTGGATTATCTCCTTAATCAGGAGATACTTCATCGGTAAAAGGCTCATCTGTACGCCATACGTTCCCCTATCAACATACAGAGACGAGTTGAACCGCATCTATCTCGTCATTAAAGACGACTTCTACGGCATGAAAGAGGTATATTTATCCTAAATTAACGGTTCGGCATAATTTTAGCTGAAAAAGAATTTGAAGTCTATTTTAATATTTATTTAATTTAAATAAATTGTATTTGTGTCTCCGGTCTTTTTGTGGTTACGATGTCAATGTTTGTGTGTAACGTTTTCTGAGTAGTTAGGTGCGTACACGGGGGGGGGGGGGGGGGAGGGGACGGGGTGGTCACAAAAAATATAAAACAAATCACAGATATAATATTCAAACCCGATAAACGTTTCACATCTTGAAGTAAATATTCAGTGTATTTGAGTACCTTCATTTGCTGCAGTGCCCTCTGGAAGAGCGGCATTATTGCAATTATTGCAACTATTATTAGTATGCTCTTATTACTATTATTGTCTTTATAGGATACCATACGAGACTACCAGGTAGCCTTTCTTGGTGAGCAGTACTGTGTATATTGGGGAAAAGGACCCCTTTCTGTAAGACATCTGGAAAACAAAGAGGAAGTGTCAAAGGAGGTAACAATCCCAATATAGTTATTATAGTATTGATGACTGCTTTGAGAGAAATAGTTGTTTTTATACGCTCAAGGGAAGGTAAGAATTGTGCTATTGCCCGAGGCGTGCCGAGGGCAATAGCCCAATTGTAACCTTCCCGAGTTTACTTTCCCCGAAGTAAATTATCCTGACACACAAATCGTCCGTTAACTATTCTGCAGGTCCTAATAATATGTTTTTTACATTACAAATGATATAGAGTTTTCTTAAAGCGATACCGAACTGATGAACTTTCTGCCTTATCGTACTGTTCATTGCACAACATCATCTCATTATAATATAATTTAAGGAAACTCGATTCAAACATGGGTCATAATTCATGGTATAACTTTTAAATTACGAAAATGGTACCGTTCCTTATAACTTCGTAGGGTATTAATTGATGGTTATCTCTGATTTTCGTAGGAACTTGAAGAATGTGCTTTCTTTGACATGACGACCCATCGCATGCCGTTCAATCTTCAGCCACGTGAACAAGTAGTATCCAGAGTTCTCGTCACTCTCATCTTGAAGCAAAAAATCACGAAGAAGATCACCTTCCCAGTACAGTACAACGGTAATATCAAGCGCATGAATTCTTTTCAGGGGAGGGGATGGGGAGGGAGGGGGTGGCTTAACGACTTCCACTGGCAGTGCTGGCAGAGAAATAGTATTCTTGTACAGTTTCAGGAAAAATTATTTGCCTGAGCGTCGGACAAGCTGTAACATATCTTCAGATTAAACCCAAACATAACACTCCAATAACATTTTTTCTTTCATTTGAGATAATATATAATAACTTGTGTATTGAGAAAGACGTGAGTTTACACAAATTTTTAACGCATTTTTATTGAAACTGAACGAAATGCTCCCCAAAACAAAAAAATAACTTTCTACCAGTTTTGTCGATCCTGGCACTATTTTTCATGTGAACAGATTCTACACCGCTGGTACCAGTGAATTTCACCCCACATCATTGGAAGTATGCTAGTGCGTTTATACTGGTCCAGTCTGTAGGTATATATATATATGTTAAATGTACAATTTGTTTACGTGCAATGCTAAATATTTCATTTAGGGTAGCAAAAGAACCATGACAAGTTACTCCTATTTCGAAAAAGTATCATTTTAGGCTAATCGCTTCTCATCACTTTGATTTCATGTATTCACAATTCAGATGTGCTGCGTGAGAATCCAGTTCCCCAATCAACTCCGACAGGATCTGCATCGTCCAAAGGCAAAGCTGAACCAACTGATGTTGGACGGAGATCATCCAAATGTAAGATTTTAAAACAAATATTAATACTAGTTTTCTCTTTTTTTCATACACCAACCTTTTGATATGCAGGTCATCGTTTCACTAAACCGTCATGGGTACAAATGAAACAGGAATGTAAAATAACACGCATTCAATGGAATTTCGGCGAGCTTGTTATATGAAACAATTTCCTTATTGTAAAGAGACGATTGAAACGAAATCGAACAAATAACCATGTATTTGTGCTTTTCTGTTTCCATTCTGATTTGATTTTGATTGATTATTGCATCATCAGCACCTCAGCTCTCCGAAGAGCAGACAAGAAGCGAGCATGATCTTGGACCGATAGGTTCAACATCATCTGAGCCTGCAGACACAAAGGGTAAGACTATGTCCTATCAGGAGCGGCTCTCGAGGAATACATGTGTATGTATATGTTGTTGTTGTTGTTTGTTTTTTGTTTTTTTTGGGGGAGGGGCAAGAGGGGGGTAGCAGGGGGTGGGGTCATCTAGCATTTTGTTCTACATGTGCTTCTTTTGGGAGAAGGGGGGGAGGGGCATTAGAACCGCTACTGCGGCCTATATTCTTGTAATTGGCCTTTGTTTTAAATATCCTTTGATGTATTATCAATGTATTTTTATACCGTATAATTTTTACTCTGTTAATTGACCAATTTCATTTCTTCACTTCATGTTCCATCATTTTATCTCAACGATGTCAATGAACCAAACTAATACATTATAATTCAAGGGTCGACTTGAGATGATAACGGATCAGTCAGACTTCTTTACAGCACAGGTCGGAGTCTGGTTTAATCATTTTCTAAAACCTTTTTTACGTTGCTTTATTTCAGACGGAAGTAGTCATACTGATGTCTTAACACGACCTGTGTCGTTGACTTCGCCATCGATAGAGTCACCGTCATGTGAACATGCCTACCAAGCCACACATGATTTGGTAACAGAGACAGCAGCAATCGGTAAGGAGTTAAAAGACAAAGTCGTGTTCTGGCTCTGTAACAAACAAAAAGTCAATTGTATCTCCCAAAAATTAATTTTATCTCCTCAATCAATCATAACTTTAAGTTGAATAGTTACCGACATTTAATTGCATGTTACAGATAGTAACGAACGAACATCCTTTGCCAAAACATGAATCTATAAATGCTACATTCGACCAATGTGCAATAAGTTGGCGGGTTACCTGTAACGGTTGCTGGAACATAATCGGGGTAATAATATCTAAAGCCCTTTAGTAGCGCATATATTGTGATATACGCTTATTTTCTTTACATGCTCTACGGAAATTTAAACATTGTAATTGATTTACGTCATATTATCTTTTTGTTCGTTTTGTTTTAAGCTCCGACATCATCGACAGAGCCCATCCATTCATTAGATTCTGCAGAAGAGGGGAAAGTGGGAGTCTTAGACCGACCAGCATTTGTGGAAAACGTTGTCCAAGAATTCGTTCCAGAACTTTCAGGAATTCGAAATAGGCACCAGCGTTCTAGGAACGTCTATATCAACGTCAACAATATCAAAGTCATCAACAATTCCCAAGTGAATAATCCTCATGGAAATATTGCTGCCCCTGCCCCTGTTGCAATTAATTCCATAGTACCTCCTATGCTACAGCATGAGCTGCGTTGCCGGTTGAACAGAGAAAGCCCAGTGTTTGATGACTGGAGGGGTCTTGCCAATCAGCTTGAACTTGACGAATACATAAAACATCTGGAGCAGTGCGAGAATCCGACTAAGGAACTACTCGTACTTGCTGAGAGTCAAAAGAAGATTCAGAACCTTGGGGACTTGGCTAAGGCGTTTGAACGCATGAATCGTGGGGATTGCCAAGAGCTCTGCGAGAACTATGTGTTTGGGAGAACAAAGTCAGCTGATCCTCGGAAGGATCAAATGAAAGATGATGACACAGACACCAGTGATTAGGGAACAGGCTCAATGTGTTCCACATCACCCTTTAATCCAGGGTCTATGGCTCGTTAATCGGACAACCTGTGAACATAGCAATATATGGTTGTTGTAATCCACCTACAGTCTGTCATTTGGTTTAGAAAACCACAATCATTAGATTTGCTCGAAAAATATAAAGCTAAAGAAAAGGTATACTCTAAGGTTCGTATTCCCTTGATCAATGAAGACATATCTAGAGGGGAAATATCATGTTTAAAATAAAAACTTATATCTCAGACCAATTTCCTTTTTGAACCCGCTTTTTGGACAAAAGTCTAAATGCAGCGTCGGCATTAAATATTAGTACGATTCAGGCCTAAAAACTTGACCAAGCATTGGTTAAAGAGGAAATATGCAAGTTTGTTGGGTATATACGTATATTACTACATTATACCCCGTATTATGTAAACTTTTACACTCCTGTTATACGCTGCACTGCATCAAGATTATTACATTGATTGCTTTTACAGGAACGAAGAATTGAGATTCACTCTTGGCATATTCATCGATTTAAAGAAAGCAATTTTGACACCATTAATCTTAATGTACTGCTAGCTAAACTCTTTAAGTATGGCATTCGAGTTTGATAAAGATCCAGATTGTTCAATGTGGTCAAACGTTATCTATAAGGAAAAAAGATAATATATGGTGTTCCACAATGATCAGTGCTAGGGCCAACTCTGTTTTTATCTATATAAATGATCTGTCAAGACCGCCATCAGTAACTGATTATTTCAATTTGCGGCTGTCTACCGATGATTCTAATATAATTCATACTTTTCCAGCTCACCAGGGCGACATTAATGTGGATGAATTAATGAAAAACACATGGAAAATTGTAAAAAATGGGTATAAAGGGTAAACTGAACATAGCTGGAGAGGAAATCCAAGCGGTTGATGTTGCCACTTATGATAGAAATCTGCCATGGAATAGTCATATTCGTTATGTTAATCAGTGTATCAGGATTGCTACATTTTGTCCCTAGGCGTACTTTGAGAGTATCCATTATCATATAAAACGTGGATAAAACCACACAGGTGTGGGGAAGCAATATAAGGTTAGCCTATTAAGAAGCATATTGTATTCACCAAAAATAGCAGTTCGTGCTTTTTTCATTTAGAGAGTGAATTACTCATACAGCTCAACTACTTTCATGTTTGATCTGTTTAATAAAAGTTTGTCTCATATGTTGATATATAGTGTATAGAGTATATATATAGAGAGAGTATAGTTACTCCACAAGGCAAACAGAAGGTTAACAATTACGTCTGCCAAAATTTAGAACGAAACATGGTCGATTTCCATTGTCTCTTGTGGTTAGTTTCTTGATTACCTATAATGTCAGATTATGTTACAACACATTTGTTGAACAAATCATGAATCGAAAATCCATGCAAATAGTCTGTATGTGTACAACAATTATATTTCGTATTTTGTAAGACATTGTTAAAGTTAAATATTTTTATAGTATTGATTGCAATAGTACATTAATTTCTTTGTTTTTGTTTTGTTTTCTGAAAGTTACTTGTACAGAATACATTGTTGAGCTGTGCATAAGGCGTTAGGGTCGACTAGCACATATGCTATTATCCGCCCAATTTACCAACCAATATTTTCTCTTCTTGTATATATAAATATCGTTGTATTAAATGAATAGTACTGTTCGTAAATAAATCTATCAAATACAAAAATCTAATGGAAAAAATAATAAACATTGACAGGATTGTAACCAGAAAAGTGATGTACATGTATATGGAAGTGAATTAACATCAACTCAAATCACATCAAATTAAATGAATTCAACATTTGAAAGTATCTAGAAGGAACCACAGGTGTTAAATTGAATATTATGTTTCAGATAATTAAAACAATTAGCTCCTGTGGCCAGGAGCAAGGCAAGACCAGCGATTTTATTGCCTTTCATATGCGAGTATCCTTTTTTTTAATGTCATTAAAAAACAAAATATATATAAGAGAGAGACAAAATCTTTATAAAGAAGACAACTAAGGAAGGAAGAAATCTGCCAAATTAAAGGGGATCCCTTATAAAAAGTTATTACCTTTTGCGTACTGAGATCCTTCTCATTTAAACGTTTATTACAAAGGGGTTCGTCCTTTATGTTACCTTTATTCGACGTTTATTCTTCTTCATACTTATCAAACTGTTTGTGTGTACTTTATGTACATATATATTTTTAATTGCATTGGATTAATTGAACTTTTATGTATATCATGATGATATTCGTTATAGATAGGTATGATAGGCGTTCCTTTGTTATAAGTTCACTAAATTTGTGTGAAAGCAGAAAAATAAGAAACTCATGATTGCAAACGTTTGAATAAATCGGTTAAATAATAAAGCAGTTATGAATGTTTGAAAAATGATATCTCTAAATCTATATGCGAATCTCAAAATTGGCAATTGGGTCAATAGATTGTGATGTATTCGTGGACAATTCTTTCGTTTGTTGTGTACAAAAATATCAGTATTTTCTGTTTGTCTCCTTAGTGCCTTCTTCCATGGGGCACTCCTACATACAATGTATTATGGATAGCATATTATATTATATATTTTATATGATATGTGTTTTTATTTGTGTTTGAAATAAATTGAATCGTATTAAATTGAATATATTGTGAGAATCTCAGTTTGAAAAGAAATTATATATTTGCACACCCAATGACGTTAGAATACTAGTCATTTAAAATGGGTATTGACAGGAACGCGGTCCTATACAGAGTGAGTCAGAAAAAATGTCCCACTTTTCAAAAGTTGTAATGTTTGAAGTATGAATATTTAATCATGGGTTTCATGATACGTCTTGATAGACTTATCCTCTTAGTACATTTAGGTACCATTTTCATTTGAATCTCTGCATGCATGACTGAACATCAGACAATCTTTACAAGACTGCCAGATCTCACAATACGCACCAAGAGGACAGCGCCCACTCAACTTTTCGTACGAGAAGAAGAATTTCCGACAAAAAGTAACAGTTTGGGTGGGCCTTGTCTGTCTGGCAGTCTGTGTTCAAAACACTATTTTAATTTATTCCTCACCTAGCTACTTGGCGCCAGGGAGATCTGTCAGTCTTGTAAAGAATGTCCGATGTTCAGTCATGCATGCATACATAGATTCAAATGAAAATGGTACCTTTATGTACTGGGAGGATAACTCTATCAAGACATATCATGAAATCTACGACTATATATTCATACTTCAAACAATACAACTTTTAAAAAGTGGGACATTTTTTTCTGGCTCACTCTGTAGAGCTCTCAATGCTTCATCAGTCAAGGATTTCATACACAAATAATTTTGGCAGAAAGAGAATAAATTGCTGAGATTATTACATGTATCATGCGTGTGTGTATTTGACAACAAAGTGAACGCTAATCTGTATTGCATTTAGGTAGCTGCTGGTTGTTTTTAGAGAAATACCCGATTCTTGGCAATGTTTAAAAACTTCAGCGCCACAGGTTTCGACCATTCTAGGGGCAATTTACTTACAACAGATATATATTTCATACCATCAAGCAATACATTTTGGGGTGATATTCTGAAAACTTCTGACTTTCAGAATACTGAATTAAAGGTATGTTAAGGGTATTTTAACCCACAAATGAACCTTCAGCAACGACTTTCTCGGATCCAGTACTCCAGTTTGTATACAATTTGACATTTGAAGGCCTAGGTTACTTTGTACAGAAGTTAGAATATCTGTGGATGTTTGAGGCGATTTGAACCATGTGCTAATTACGAACTGGTCTACAAATTATTCTACACAGACCGATTTAATTGTTGATGTTTATGTGTGACCAATCCTTTCTCACCTTATATCTCAGTCATACCAATGAGACCGCTACCGGACTACTCATCACGAAAAAATATCCTCCTATTATAATTATCTCATTTCCCCTATATCTACTACCCGTATTATCCAAATCTCTTTTCAAATTCAGGCAAAAACTCTAGCCTTTGTAACACCTTTCCTCGTACTGGTAGATATACATTTGAATGTATCATAATTTATAAACCCTGTTAAATAACTTTCATTAGAATGTATCTCCTGATTTGATCTGAAATTAAAGAAAGAACCTTAAAATCTAAATGTGAATTAATCAACACAAGAACACCTTTACTTTGTAAAGTACTATCATGACTGAAATACCAACTCTCATCCCACATTAAACTACATGTATCTTATCAGAAGTACTGTATGTTTCTAGCAACACAATATCTGCATTAAGTAATCCTTACACTAAGTAAATATCTGAGATCTTTTGTTCTTTCCGCCCCCGATTCATTTTACATTTATAAAAAAGAAAATTTCAAGAAAGAGATAGTTTTTCAAAATTATAACAATGATTTATTTTGAACACTTTGGAGGAAAGTGACACCACAATAACAAACCATAATATTGTCTTCTTCATGGATTAGAAAATAAAGGTGATATTTAAGCAGTTGAAGTCTACCGAAAAAGATCCTCGAAGAAAAATAGAAGTGAACCTTATTCTTGTAATACGTACTACGACAAATTTATACAAAGACATCCACACCCAGACCAGACCAGACAACCAATTACATTATCCACAGAGGCCAAAAAAGGATGTTTGAACTTGTTGGAGTCGGTACAAAGTCGGTTTGCCAGTGTGACTGGGGTATTAATCATACCTCGAAAACCGACTTCTTAGCGATTCGGGGCAATGTTATAGTGTGTCTGGTCTGTTGTTGGTCTGGCATCTTCTGTCAGTTGAACCACCCATGAATCAAAATTTGTCTATTTTATTTTAGAACTGATTCTCAAAAGCGAGGATTTTAGTTCATCTTCTTTACTTACAAAATTCTATGTATGAATTCAATATGAGAATAATGAAAGTTATACATTTTAAACAAAGGGTTCGAGTATGAAGTGCATATGTACACTGAGAGAGGCGAATAATAAGCACTCTGTTAGCATCTTATAATAAGGATATATTGACTGCTTTGAGAGGCATAGTGGTTTCTATAGGGTCAAGGGAAACTCACAACCTGCTATGACCCCAAGGCGCTTGCGCCGCGGGGTCATAGCAGGTTGTGAGTTTCCCGAGACCCTATAGAAACAACTATGCCTCGAATATTAAAAGCAGTCAATATATATTTTATATACCGAAAAAAAGGAAAATGTTGACTCACCCATTTAGGTTTTCATTTTGCCTCTTTATTAACAAAAAAATGGAAACAAAAAACCCCAGTATTTTGCGATCGAGACTAGTACACAAAATGGCGATCGGTCGTCTGCGCTGCGTGGATTGGTAGATTCGTCGCCTGAATGCAGCGACCAAAATCGAATTGCACTCAAACACCGTTAACGGTATTGCGCATCGGTCATCGCACAAAAGAAACTTATACGGTAACACGTAAACCAAAATGGGGATCGCAGCAAAATGACGTCACGTTTCACAGCCATGGAAAAAGTGCTATGAAAAATGGATATAAACCGGTAGAGCCGGGAAAAATGACTATGAATTTCAATTAGCGGGCATGGTTAAGAACATGACTGCATTTTCAACCAATCAGAAGACAGGATTAGTAAAGAATCTAAAAATGAGGTATATAATGCTTATTATTGATGGAGATAATACTGACAAATTTGGTTTATATTCTGCCCATTCTAGATAAATGAAGTGGGTACTCTGTATCAACCTATTACATCATTACACAGTCATGTAGAGTGTTAAAGAAAAGTGATCTTATAGGTGGAATTCTTTATCATTCTCTGTCCCTTTCGTCTTTCTCTCTTTTTCCTGTTTTCTCTCATATTTCATATCGTTGTGTGCATGTGTGTGTACGTTGGTTTTCGTTTGTGTGTGTGATGGATTGGCAGGGGGCACGTCATCCAAGCACTGGTTATGAATGAGGCGTAATACAATATTGATCCGCCATGTTTTTTTTCTTTAACGAAAATCTGAAACCAGGTATATTTCAGGCCCCGTAAATAGAGAAAAATGGCAAGGCAATAGTTCTGTATTGTTGCAATACACTGTACAGTAATGTAGTCGGACTTCTGAAACCGAATATGGATATGAATGCAAAGTCCAATTTACAGAATGCTTTCATATAATCACGCTTGATTGCTCCTCAGAATAGTGCAAATAAATAACGCTAGTAAAGGGGTACGGGCTAATTTAAACAGTAGTTCAATGTCAAATGACAATATGCGACATGCTGTTTGGAGAGCACGGTAGTATATACGAGAAAAACGTAGTGGGTGTGAATTACGTTTAATATGGCGCTGTTTTCAGCAGCAGCAAAAGGAGACGTCCTGAAGATACAATCATTAATCGACTTGGAAGACAAGTCCGAGGATTCTGATGGAGTAGATGTAAACTGTTCGGATGTGTCTGGCAAGACGGCCCTCCACATTGCTTCGGAAAACGGACATTTGCAAACAGTTAAATGCCTAACCAATCATGGAGCAAAGGTGAATGTAATCGATGCTAACCTACAGACATCGATTCACTTATGCTCACAGAACGGCCATCTTCATGTGGTAGAGCTGTTAGTGAACGAAGGAGCAGATATTGATATTGGCGACAAAGATGGGTTTACAGCTCTTCACATAGCATTATTGGAGAGTCATTTTGATATTGTCAAATATCTCGTCAGTAAAGGGGCAGACCTGGGGAGACTAGCTAATGATTACTGGACACCTCTACACCTTGCATTAGACGGTGGTCATCTTGACATTGCAGAGTACCTTTTGACAGAAGGAGCCAACATTAACACTTCTGGTAAAGGTGGGTGTACAGCTCTACTTACTGCTGCACAAACTGGTAATATTGATGGAGTGAAATATATAACCAGTCAAGGAGCAGAGCTGGATAGGAGCACTGACGATGGTTGGACCGCACTTAGTTTGGCTTCATTTGGGGGACATCTTGACATTGTCAAAGTTCTCGTTAACGAAGGAGTAGATTTTGACAAAGCACTCATGAACGGTATGTCACCCTTGTGTCTTGCAACAAAAATAGGCCATCTGGGTATTATCGAGGTCTTACTGAACGTAGGAGCAAATATTGATAGCTGTAATCGAGACGGGTTAACATCACTCCACATCGCATCGTCCAATGGACACGTTGATATAGTTCATCATCTTGTTAGCAAAGGGGCACAGCTTAACAAATGTGACAATACCGGCAAGACACCCATGTCTTGTGCTTCTCAGGAAGGCCATCTTGAAGTCGTCGAGTATATCGTGAACAAAGGAGCAGGTATTGGTATTGGTGATAGAGATGGGTTTACAGCTCTTCACATAGCATCACTTAAGGGTCATCTTGACATTATCAAATACCTCGTTAGTAAAGGGGCAGAGCTGGAGAGACTTGCTAATGACTACTGGACACCTCTACACCTTGCTTTAGACGGTGGCAATCTTGAAATTGCAGAGTACCTTTCGACAGAAGGAGCCAATATCAACGCGTGTGGTAAAGGTGGATGTACAGCACTACATGCTGCATCACAAACTGGTAATATTGATGGAGTGAAATATCTAACCAGTCAAGGAGCAGAGCTGGATAGGAGCACTGACGATGGTTGGACCGCACTTAGTTTGGCTTCATTTGAGGGACACATTGACATTGTCAATGTTCTCGTTAACAGAGGAGTACAGGTTGACAAAGCACTCACGAACGGGATGACACCCTTGTGTCTTGCAACAGAAAGAGGCCATCTGGGCATTGCCGAGGTCTTACTGAGCGTAGGAGCAAATATTGATAACTGTAATCGAGACGGGTTAACATCACTCCACATCGCATCGTCCAATGGACACGTTGATATAGTTCATCATCTTGTTAGCAAAGGGGCACAGCTTAACAAATGTGACAATACCGGCAAGACACCCATGTCTTGTGCTTCTCAGGAAGGCCATCTTGAAGTCGTCGAGTATATCGTGAACAAAGGAGCAGGTATTGGTATTGGTGATAGAGATGGGTTTACAGCTCTTCACATAGCATCACTTAAGGGTCATCTTGACATTATCAAATACCTCGTTAGTAAAGGGGCAGAGCTGGAGAGACTTGCTAATGACTACTGGACACCTCTACACCTTGCTTTAGACGGTGGCAATCTTGAAATTGCAGAGTACCTTTCGACAGAAGGAGCCAATATCAACGCGTGTGGTAAAGGTGGATGTACAGCACTACATGCTGCATCACAAACTGGTAATATTGATGGAGTGAAATATCTAACCAGTCAAGGAGCAGAGCTGGATAGGAGCACTGACGATGGTTGGACCGCACTTAGTTTGGCTTCATTTGAGGGACACATTGACATTGTCAATGTTCTCGTTAACAGAGGAGTACAGGTTGACAAAGCACTCACGAACGGGATGACACCCTTGTGTCTTGCAACAGAAAGAGGCCATCTGGGCATTGCCGAGGTCTTACTGAGCGTAGGAGCAAATATTGATAACTGTAATCGAGACGGGCTTACAGCTCTTCACAAAGCATCCTTTCAGGGGCATCTTGAAATCACCAAATACCTTGTTATGAAAGGGGCACAGCTTGACAAATGTGACAAAAACGACAGGACACCCTTGTATTGTGCTTCTCAAGAAGGCCATCTTGAAGTCGTCGAGTATATCGTGAACAAAGGATCAGACATTGAAATTGGTGATAAAGATGGGGTTACAGCTCTGCACATAGCATCATTTAAGGGTCATCTTGATATTGTCACATATCTTGTTAAGAAAGGGGCAAAGCTTGACAAATGTGACAAAAACGACAGGACACCCTTGTGTTGTGCTTCCCAAAAAGGCCATCTTGATGTCGTCGAGTATATCATGACCAAAGGAGCAAGCATTGAAATTGGTGATAGAGATGGGGTTACAGCTCTTCACGTAGCATCATTGGAGGGTCATCTTGATATTGTCAAATCCCTTGTAAGGAAGGGGGCACAGCTTGACAAGTGTGATAAAACCGACAGGACACCCTTGTATTATGCTTCTCAAGAAGGCCATCTTGAAGTCGTCGAGTATATCGTGAACAAAGGAGCAGGCATTGAAATTGGTGATGAAAATGGGTTTACCGCTCTTCACCTAGCAGCATTCGAGGGTCATTTTGAAATTGTCAAATACCTCGTTAGTAAAGGGGCAGACCTGAGGAGACTTTCTAATGATAACTGGACACCTTCACGTCTTGCTTTCAATGGCGGCCATATGGGTATACACGACTTTCTTTTAGATAAAGAAGCAACACAGATCGTTAAGCCATTCATTGGGTTTGAAGAGGACCACTATTACTACCCTCGCAGTACTCAAGGTGGTGAGGCTTTCCCTGGCTTAATGCCCCCGTACTCCCGAACATACGATCCATATCGTACCAGTCCACAAGACATTTCTCGCTTCATGAGCAACACAAAAGAGACAATGAATATTAGTCTCGACGAGTGCAGCATCAAGGTTCCACTTTCACCAGACGATGCGAACAGAGCCAAATGTATCACAGCAGAAGCATTGACAAGAATTCCACCTGACTTAAAGCTGGAAAAAGACGAAGTTATCATCTCAGTTGGGCTCAAGCTATCCCCTCCTGGTCTTCAGTTTAAAACTCCGGTGGAAGTCACGGTCTCGCATAGCGCTATTTTCACCAACCCAGACAAGGCAGAAATTGTGCTATACACCCGAAGGACTGGTAAGATCTTCCTATTACCATAGATCCCATATTTCCATCTAAAACCCTTTTACTTCCGTTTCATTAATTTCCTTCTCTTCGTCCGTCTAATGTTCTTGAACTCGCTTCTTGAATCTTTTTCTTGTTGTGACAGTGCAGAGAGCCCCTGACTGCGACGACGAACCCATCACAATTAGGACAGAGATCTTCACACAAAATTAATCCTTCACTACTATTCTTGGTATCATATGACCTCACTTCAATGTTGATATTCCTCTCAGAATGTTCTTATTCACTGAGTTTTACTTGATAAACTTTCATTAGAATAGAAATTCACTTTAATTTGTTTTTCTTCAGTCTTTGTGTTTGAATAACTTATAAGTCGCACAGTTCATACAGCCGTCATTTACCAGATTCTTGTGGAAAGATCGTGGGGGAATTGTGGTAATTAAACAAACAAATGTTAGGCATGATCTAATACATAAAATTGTTTGTTAATAGCCAATCACCAAATAGCAGTTGACATTTTGTTAACGACATAGCTTATGAATAAACAATAACCCTCCAACAACGCTCCCCAGACCCCAGTCAATCCGCAAACATTAAAAAAATACTTTTCTTTCTTTATTTTATGAAAGTAAATCCCTTACCATTGACAGTTCACTGCATACCAAAATTAACACGGTCCCTCTTTTTTGTGCCCGTCTTGTTTAAAGGGTCTGATGAATTTTCAAGGATCGTTCCTGCTTCTGACAAAGCTGCTCGGTGTGTAGTTGCAAAGAATCACATTACCCTGTACTTAGACCATTTCTCGGAATGGTGGATTATCTCCTTAATCAGGAGATACTTCATCGGTAAACGGCTCATCTGTACGCCATACGTTCCCCTGTCAACATCTAGAGACGTCATGAATTACATCCTGCTCAATATTAAAGATGACTTCTGCGGCATGAAAGAGGTAGATTTATCATGAATTAACAGTTCGGTATTGTTTTAGCTGAAAAAGAATAAATGTTAAAATGGACATGAAATCCTTTAGTAAGTCCATGTAACTTATGATATTTTTGTGTCTATAGCACTGGTATTGGGACAGAAACTTTGTTACCATGTTCATTGAAATAACTTTTTGTTTTGTCCCCGATCTTCCAGTGGTTACGATGTCAAACTAGTGTGTGTAACGTTTTCTGAGTAGAAGGGTCCGTGGACGGAGGGAAGGGAGGAGGGGGGGGGGGGTGGGGTCACAACAAATGTAAAACAAATCACAGATATAATATTAAAACCCGATAAACATTTCGCATCTTGAAGTAAATAACCAGCTCGAGGCTCGAGACTAAAAGATTCATCCAGAATTGCCGCCCGGGTGTATAAGAGTACCTTGCAATTGCTGTAGTACATTGCAGTGCCCTGTGGAAGAACAGCACTATTGCAATTATTGCAACTATTATTATCATTATTATTAATATTATTGTCATTAACATTCTGTCAGTGTTGATTCATATATGTTCAACCTTTTGTAGGATACAATACGAGACTACAAGGTAGCCTTTCCTGGTGAGCAGTACTGTGTATATTGGGGAAAAGGACCCCTTTTTGTCAGACATCTGGAAAACGAAGACGAAGTGTCAACACAAGTAAGATTATCCTGACAAACAATTCGTCCGTTTCCCATTCGGCATAGCCTTATATATATATATATATTTATCCTGGGGCCTCACAGTTTCGAGGCCATTGCTTTGCCACTGAATCATGACTGTACGCAACGAGGGTTAGGGTAGGGGGCAACCCCCACAAATAAAAACAAAACAAAGAAAATGCAATAAATTATCAATAAATCATTGAATTTCCCCCGGTCCCCAACAGGAACAAATCTTCTGTACGGCCATGCATTATAGTTCAAGGCATGGCCACAGAGGAATTTTTTTCTGCAGGAGTCTGGGGAAAAATGCAATGAATTACTGATATTTCGTAGGGTGTTAATTGATGGTTATCTCTGATTTCTTTAGGAACTTGAAGAATGTGCTTTCTTCCACATGACGACCCATCGGATGCCGTTCACTCTTTACCCACGTGAAGCATCTGAAGTCCCCGTCAAATTCATCTTGAAGCAAAAAATCACGAAGCGTATCGCCTTCAAAGTACTGTACAACGGTAATACCAAGAGCACGAACTCCTTTGGGGTAGGGGTGGCTTAAAGCGTATTCTTATGCAGTTTCAGGAATGGTTATTGGCCTGAGCTTCGGACAAGCTGTGACAAAACATCATATTTAACACAAACATAACATTCCACAAACATTATTTCTTTCTTTATAGGCATTTTAAATAAGCTGTGGAAGAAGACGTGAGATTTTACGAATTCAAAAAACGCATTTTTATTGATACTAAACAAAACAGCTCCTGAGAAACAAAAGAACTTTTTACCAGTTTTGTCGATCCTGGTATCATTTTTTCATGTGATATGATTATACTACCGCTGGTACTAGTAAATTTGACCAATATCATTGGAACTATGCTAGTCCGTTTAGAGAGGGCCACCCTGTATTATGTACATTATTTGTTTACGTGCAATGCTATACAGTTCATTTGGTGTAGCAAAAGTACCATGGCAAGTAACTCCAATTTGGAATAATAATCATTCTAGGCTAATCGCTTCTCATTACGTTGATATCATGTATTCACAATTTAGATGTGCCGCATGAGAATCCAATTGCCCAATCAACTCCGACAGGAACTGCATCGTCCAAAGGCAGAGCTGAACCCTCTGATGTTGCACGGGGAACATCCAAATGTAAGATTAGAAAAAATAAGTATTAATACTATTTTTCCTGTTTTTGTTTTTTGTTTGTTGGTTTCATACACAAACTTTTGTGTGTGTACAAAAATAAACGCTTTTAATGGAATGTGCTTGTTACAAGTTGAAGTTAAATTTCAAGTGTAAGTTTAACGGTTCATTGATACAAATCCACAAACAACAACAATACATTAGGACAAAATACATTCATCGTTACACAATACATTAGATCAGAATACACCTAAGAAACAGGTTCATGGGTGTAAGGAAATTAAAGTTGATTTAAAGTACATGAAAACATGTCCATATTTTGAGACAATTTGAACAACATAGACAAAATTACATTGTGAGGAGACTCACATAAGCTTTTAATCTTGCGATTTACTCTTATGAGTGCAAGATGAAAAACTTGTTTGTATTTGTGCTATTCTGATTTGATTGATTATTGTATTTTCAGCATCTCAGCTCCCCGAAGAGCAGACAAGAAGCGAGCATCATCTTGAAACGATAGGTTCGCCATCACCTGAGACTGCAGACACAAAGGGTAAGACTATAGCCCAAGGAGCGGTTCTAGAGGAATACATGTGTATGTTTATGTGTTGTTGTTTTTTCTTGTGGGGGGGGGGGGGGGCAGGAGGGGGAGGGGGTAGCAGGGGGTGGGATCTTCTATCATTCATTTTGTACATGTGCTTCTTATTTGGGGAAGGGGGAGAGGCATTAGAACCGCCACTAAAGTCCATATTCTTGAAATTAGTCTTTGTTTTAGATATTATTTAATGTCCAATCACTGTATTGTTATGCCGTATAATTTTACTCTGTAAATTGAACTATTTCATCTTTTTGCTAAATGTCCAATGATTTTATCTCAATCATTTCAATAACCCAAACTAATACAATATAATCCGAGGGTCGACTTGCGATAGATAACGGATCAGTCAGAGGTCTTAACAACACAGGGCGAAGTCTGGTTTAATCATTTTGTAAAAGCTTTTTTTTACGTTGCTTTTTTCAGATGAAAGTAGTCCTACTGAAGTCCGTACAAGGCCTAGGCCATTAACTCCATCATCGATAGAGTCACCGCCATGTGAACATGCCTACCAAGTCACACATGACTTTGTAACAGAGATAGAGACAGTTGGTAAGAAGCTGAAAGACAAAGTCGTGTTCTAGGCTCGGAAACAACACAAATGTTAATAGTACCTCAACAAAATTAAGCTTATCTCCTCTTATCAATCGTAATTTTAAGGTGACATTTGGAGTTATGTTACAGATAGTAACGAACGAAATCCTTCGGCAAAACAATATTGTTCGTAATTATGCTACACTCGATTCATGTGTAATAAGTTGGCAGGCTACCTGAAATGGTTGCTGGAACTTAACCCAGTTAATAATAACTTAAGCACTTTGGGAGCACAAATAATCGTGATATACGCTTATATCCTTAACACGCTCTTCGGAAATTCGAACGATATTATTGGTTTACGACATCATCTTTTTGTTCAAATTTGTTTTAAGCTCCGACATCATCGACAGTGCCCGTCCATTCATTAGAGTCTGCAGCAGAGGAGGTAATGGGTGTCTTAGCCCCACAAGCATTTGCGGCAAACGTTGTCCAAGAATTGGTTCCAGGACTTTCAGCAGATCGGAATATGCACCAGCGTCCTGGGAACGTCTATATCAACGTCCAAGGGATGGTCATCAACAATCCCCAAGGGAATAATCCTCAAGGAAATACTGTTGCCCATGCTCCTGTTGCAATTGCTTCCATAGTACCTCCTAGGCTACAGCATGAGCTGCGTTGCCGGTTGAACAGAGAAAGCCCAGTTTTTGGTGACTGGAGGGGTCTTGCCATTGAGCTGGGACTTGGAGACTACATACAATCACTGGAGCAGTGCAAGAATTCGACTGAAGAACTACTCGTTCTTGCTGAGAGTCAAAAGAAGATTCAGAACCTTGGGGACTTGGCCAAGGCGTTTGAACGCATGAATCGTGGGGATTGCCAAGAGCTCTGCGAGAACTACGTGTTTGAGAGAACAAAGACAGCTGATCCTCGGAAGGATCAAAAGGAAGATGATGACACTGACATCAGTGATTAGGGAACAGGCTCAATGTGTTCCATATCATCCTTTAATACAGGGTCTATGACTCGTTAATCAGACAACCTGTGAACATAGCATTATATGGTTGTAATCCATCAACTGTCTGTCATTTGGTTTAAAAAACCACAATCATTAGATTTGCTCGAAAAATATAAAGGTAAAGAAAAGGTATACTCTAAGGTTGGTATTCTCCTGATCATTTAAGCCATATATAGGGGGAAATATCATGTTTGATATAAAACTTAGATCTCAGACCAATTTCCTTTTTGAACCACTTTTTTGAAAAAAGTCTAAATCCAGCATCGTGTTAAAATATTAGAAAAATTCAGGCCTATAAAATTGACCAAACATTGGTTAAAGAGGAAATATGCATGTTTGTTGGGTATGTTACTTTCCAATATTGCGTAAACCTTATTCAATTTTGAGTACACTTACCTAGTATTGTGTAAACTTTGACCCTCTTATATGCTACGCTGCATCAAGATTATTACATCGATTGCTTTTACAGGAACGAAGAATTGAGATTCATTCTTGGCATATTCATCGATTTTAAAGGGACTTTGTAACATTGTTCAGATGAGAGATAGTGGTGCTAAGGCAATGACTTCAATGCTAGATGTACAATTAAAGATAATCTGAAAATTTGAGCGAAAACGGACCATTATTCATGGTACAAATTGGGAAAAACTGATCCGATCGATTCCTTAATTCTCCCAACTATATTATTACAATTTAATTACATTTTAGGTGAATGGAAATCTCACAAAGCAATAAAATGGCTCTACATTCTATTCCAGACATTTAAGTGTTGACAGATTTTTGATAGCCTGTTTTTATGTCTTTTACTTCATGGAAAAACGGTTGGGAAAATTCAAAAAATGGTTGGGAGAATTTAGATTCAGAAGCGCCGCGCATCGACGCCCGTTCGAAAACCCGTTGAACTTTGTTAAAAATCTTCATATTGCGTGATTTAATTTCGGATTTGGGGCATCGTAGTTGGATAATCCATACATACAAACATAATTTTCCGTGTTTTGCATCCTGATTCAACAGATTTGTGAAATCAACCATCACAATGTTACTAAGTACCTTTAAGAAAGCAATTTTGACACCATTAATCTTTATGTACTGCTAGCTAAACTCTTTAATTATGGCATTCGAGTTTAATAAAGATCCAGAATGTTCAGTGTGGTCAAACGTTATCTATAAGGAAAAATATAATATATGGTGTTCCACAATGATCAGTGCTAGGGCCAACTCTGTTTGTATCTATATAAATGATCTGCCAAGACTGCCATCAGTAACTGATTATTTCAATTTGCGGCTGTTTGCCGATGATTCTAATATAATTCATACTTTTCCAGCTCACCAGGGCGACATTAATGTGAATGAAGTAATGAACAACACATGGAAAATTGTAAAAAATAGTTATAAAGATTAAACTGAACATAGCTGGAGAGGAAATCCAAGCGGTTGATGTTACCACTTATGATAGAAATCTGCCATGGAATAGTCATATTCGTTATGTAAATCAGTGTATCAGGATTGCATCATTTCGTTCCTAGGCGTACTTTGAGAGTATCCATTATCATATAAAACGTGGATAAAATCACACAGGTGTGGGGAAGCAATATAAGGTTAGCCTATTAAGAAGCATATTGTATTCACAGAAAATAGCAGTTCGTGCTTTTTTCATTTAGAGAGTGAATTACTCATACAGCTCAACTACTTTCATATTTGATCTGTTGGATTAAAGTTTGTCTCATATGTTGATATATAGTGTATAGAGTATAGTTACTCCACAAGGCAAACAGAAGGTTAACAATTACGTCTGCCAAAATGTAGAACGACACATGGTTGATTTCCTTTGTCTCTTGTGGTTAGTTACTTGATTAATGTCAGATTAAGTTACAACACATTTGTTGAACAAATCATGAATCAAAAATCCATGCAAATAGTCTGTTTGTGTACAACAATTATATTTAGTATTTTGTAAGACATTGTTAAAGTTATATATTTTTCATAGTATTGATTGCAATAGTACATTAATTTCTTTGTTTGTGTTTTGTTTTCTGAAAGTTACTTGTACAAAATACATTGTTGAGCTGTGCATAAGGCGTTAGGGTCAACTAGCACATATGCTTTTATCCGCCCATTTTTACCAACCAATATTTTCTCTTCTTGTACATATAAATATGTATGAAATAAATGGTACTTATTTGCTGTTCGTAAATAAATCTATCAAATACAAAAATCTAATAAAAATAATAAACAGTGGCAGGATTGTAACCAGAAAAAATATATACATGTATATGGAAGTGAATTAACATCAACTCAAATCACATGAAATAAAATGAATTCAACATTTGAAAGTATCTAGAAGGAACCCCAGGTGTTAAATTTAATATCTTGTTTAAGATAATGAAAACAATGAGCTCCTGTGGCCATGAGCAAGGCAAGACCAGTGATTTTATTGCCTTTCATATGGAGTATCCTTTTTCTAATGTCATTAAAAAACAAAATATATATATGAGAGAGACAAAATCTTTATAAAAAAACAACTAAGGAAAGAAGAAATCTGCGAAATTAAAGGGGATCCCTCATAAAAAATGAACATTATTACGTTTTGCGTACTGACATCCTTCTCATTTAAACGTTTATTACAATGGGGTTCGTCTTTTATGTTTCTTTTATTCGACGTTTATTCTTCTTCATACTTATCAAACTGTTTATGTATACTTTATGTACATATATATGTTTAATTGCATTGGATTAATTGAACTTTTATGTATATCATTATGATATTCGTTATAGATAGGTATGATAGGCACTCCTTTGTTATAAAGTTCATTAATTTTGTGTGAAAGCAAACAAATAAGAAACTCATAATTGCAAATGTATAAATAAATCGGTCAAAAAATAAAGCAGTTATGATTGTTTGAAAAATGATATCTCTATATGCGAATCTCAAATTGGCAATTCGGTCAATGGATTGTGATGTATTCGTGGACAATTCTTTCATTTGTTGTGTACAAAAAGACCAGTATTGTCTGTTTTTTCTCCTAGTGCCTTCTTCCATGGGGCACTCCTACATACAATGTATTATGGATAGCATATAATATTATATATTTTAAATGATATGTGTTTTTATTTGTGTTTGAAATAAATTGAATCGAATTAAATTGAATCTAAAGTGAAAATTTCAGTTTGAAAAGAAATTACATATTTGCACACCCAATGACGTTAGAATACCAGTCATTCAAAAAGGGCATTGACTGGAAAGCGGTCTTATTCTCTTTCTGCCAAAATTATTTGTGTATGAAACCCGTGACTGATGAAGCATTGAGAGCTCTACAGAGTGAGTCAGAAAATATGTCCCACTTTTTAAAAGTTGTACTGTTTGAAGTATGTATATTTAATCATGGGTTTCATGATATGTCTTGATAGAGTTATCCTCCTAGTACATTTAGGTACCATTTTCATTTGAGTCTCTGCATGCATGACTGAACATCAGACAATCTTTACAAGACTGCCAGATCTCACTTGCGCCAAGTTACTGGGCAAGGAATAAAACAGTGCGTTGAACAAAGACAGTCGGACAGACGCAGACACACACACACACACACGCACACACACATGTATGCATACACACGAACACACGCACACACAGCACACACCGTGACAATTGTTTCATAATTTCCCCTTTTCTGATTAAGCAATGATTTTTTATCAAGATCGCGGAATGTTTAAGTGGCATAGCCCTGACAATATTTCCCTTTAGTACAAATTCACTACCCCCATCATGTCATCATCATCATCATTGTCATCATCTTAATCTTCATCCTCATCATCATGAAGCACAACATCCGCCAATACGCACTAAGAGGACAGCAGCCACTCAACTTTTCGTACGAGAAGAAGAATTCCCGACAAAAAGTAACAGTTTGGGTGGGCCTTGTCTGTCTGGCAGTCTGTGTTCAAAACACTATTTTATTCCCCACCTAGCTACTTGGCGAGTGAGATTTGGCAGTCTTGTAAAGAATGTCTGATGTTCAGTCATGCATGCAGAGATTCAAGACATATCATGAAATCCACGATTAAATATTCATACTTCACACAATACAACTTTTAAAAAGTGGGACTTTTTTCTGACTCACTCTGTAGAGCTCTCAATGCTTCATCAGTCACGGGTTTCATACACAAATAATTTTGGCAGAAAGAGAATAAATTGCTGAGATTATTACATGTATCATCCGTGTGTGTATTTGACAACAAAGTGAACGCTAATCAGTATACGCTCTTAGAATTAAATTGCATGTAGGTAACTGCTGGTTGTTTTTAGAGAATTACCCGATTCTTGGCAATGATTTTAAAAATTCAGCGCCACAGGGTTTTGAACATTCTAGGGCAATATATATTTCATACCATAAAGCAATACACGTTTGGGTGATATTCTGAAAACTTCAGACTTTTAGAATACTGAATAAGAGGTATGTTAAGGGTATTTCAACACACAAAAGAACCTTCAGCAACGACTTTCTCGGAGCCAGTACTCCAGTTTGTATACAATTTGATATGGGCAGACTTAGGTTATTTTGTACAGAAGTTAGAATATCTGTGGATGTTTGAGGTGATTTGAACCATGTGCTAATTACGAACTGGTCTACACATTATTCTACACAGACCGATTTAATTGTTGATGTTTATGTGTGACCAATCCTCTCTAACCTTATATCTCAATCATATAAATGAGACCGATACCAGACTACTCATCACGAAAAATATCCTCCTATTATACTTTTCTCATTCCCCCTACCCGTATTATCCAAATCTCTTTTCAAATTCATCAAAAACTCTAGCATTTTAAACACCTTTCCTCGTACTGGAAAATATACATTTGCAATGTATCATAATTTCTAAATCCTGTTAAATATCTTTCATTGGAATGTATTTTCCAATTTGATCTGAAACTAAAGAAAGAACCTTCAAATCTAAATGTGAATTAATCAACCCAAGAACACCTATTCTGTGTAAAGTACCAGGACTTAAATGACAACTTCCATCTCACATTAAACTCCATATATTTCTTACAACATAATATCTGCATATTTATCTTTGCACTCAGAAAATATCAGGGATCATTTGTTCTTTTCCCTGATTTCTTTTTCCTTTAAGGAAGGAAAGAAAAGTATAAGAAAGGATAGATTGTTAAAATCCATCACTATAACAATAACAAATTCGGAACACTTCTCTTTGGAGGACAGTGACATCACAATCACGAACCATAATATTGTCTGCTGAATGGAACAAAAAAATAAAGGTGATATTTAAATATTTATAGTCTCCAGAAGAAAATCCATGAAGAAAATTGAAGTGAACCATGTTTTTGTAATACTACGACAAATCAAATACAAATACATCCAGACCAGACCAGACAACCGATTATATTATCCACAGAGGCCAAACAAAATAGGTCAGTTTGAACTTTTTGGAGTCGGTGCGAAGTCGGTTTGCCAGTGTGACTGAGGGACCGATTCTCAGCGAGTTGGAGCAATGTAATTGTGTCTCCGGTCTGTTGTCGGTCTTGTATCTTCTGTCAGTTGAACTACCCGTGAATCGAAATTTCTCTATTTCATATGTAAAACTTATTTTAAAGAGCGAAGATGTTAGTTCATCCTCTTTTTACTAAAAGATTTCTGAGAATGTATTCAATATGAGAATTATGAAAGTTATGCATTTTGACCAAAGTATGAAGTGCATATGTACATGGAGAGAGGCGAATAATTGGCACTTCGTTAGCATCTTTTAATGCTTAATTGGTGGCGATACACTATCAAATTTGGACATAAATTCTAGAGAAATGAAGCGAGTACTCTACATCAGCAGTTTACAGCATTACACATGTAGAGTGTTAATGAAAAGCGATAGTAGAGATCGTATTCCTTTTCCTTTCTCTGTCCCTTTTATCTTTCTCTCTTTTCCCTGTTTTCTCTCATATTTCTTAGTATTCGATGTGTCTGAGTGTGTGTGTTTGTGTGCGTGGGGAGGGGGGGGGGCAGGTCAACCTAGCATTGGTTATGGATGAGTCGTAATGAAATATTGATCCGCCATGTTCTTTTTCTATCGCGCAGATCTAAAACCAGGTTTATTTCAGCCCCCCCCCCCCAATAAACAACAAATAAAGAGAAATTGCAAGGCAATAGAACTGTATTGTAGCAGAACGCAGTACAGTAATGTAGGCAGACTTCTAAAGCCGAATACAGAACTGAATGCAAAGTCCAATTTATGTATTGCTTTCATATAATCACGCTTGAGCGTTCCTTCAGAATAGACCAAATATCATCGCTACTAAAGGGTACGGGCTAATTTACACAGTAGTTTAATGTCACATTACAATAAGTAACATGGTGTTTGGAGAGCACGGTAATATCATAGAGAGAAAAACGTTGTGGGTGTGAATTACGTTAAACATGGCGCTCTTTTCAGCAGCAGCAAATGGAGACTTCCTGAAGATACAATCATTAATCGACTCGGAAGACAAGTCAGAGGATTCGGGAGGAGTTGATGTAAACTGCACGAATGCATCTGGCAAAACACCCCTTCACATTGCTTCGGAAAACGGACATTTGCAAACGGTTAAATGCCTCACCCACCATGGAGCAAAAGTGAATGTGATCGATGCTAACCTACAAACATCGGTTCATTTATGCTCGAAGAAAGGCCATCTTCATGTGGTACAGATGTTAGTGAACGAAGGAGCAGATATTGAAATTGGTGACAAAGATGGGTTTACAGCTCTTCACGTAGCATCATTCAATGGTCATATTGATGTTGTCAAATACCTTGTTACTAAAGGGGCAGAGCTGGAGAGACTTGGTAATGATTACTGGACACCTCTACACCTTGCTTTAGACAGTGGCCATCTTGATATTGCAGATTACCTTTTGACAGAAGGAGCCAACATTAACACATGTGGTAAAGATGGATATTCAGCTCTACATACTGCATCACAAACTGGTGATATTGATGTAGTGAAATATCTAACCAGTCAAGGAGCAGAAGTGGATAGGAGCACTGACGATGGTTGGACCGCACTTACTTTGGCTTCATTTGGCGGACGCCTTGACATTGTCAAATACCTTGTTAGTAAAGGGTCTCAACTTGACAAATGTGACAAAACCGACAGGACCCCCTTGTATTGTGCTTCTCAAGAAGGCCATTTTAAAGTCGTCCAGTACATCGTGAACAAGGGAGCAGGCATTGAAATTGGTGATAAAGATGGGTATACAGCTCTTCACATTGCATCCTTCAAGGGTCATCTTGATATTGTCAAATACCTTGTTAGGAAAGGGGCACAGCTTAACAAATGTAACAAAAACGACAGGACACCCTTGTCTTGTGCTTCCCAAAAAGGCCATCTTGAAGTCGTCGAGTTTCTTGTGAACGAAGGAGCATGCATTGAAATTGGTAATAAAGATGGGGTTACAGCTCTCCACAGAGCATCATTCAATGGTCATCTTGATATTGTCAAATACCTTGTTAGTAAAGGTGCAGACCCGGGGATACTTGCTAATGAAGAGGACCACTATGACTACCTTCGCAGTACGTTCGGTAGTAAGGCTCTCCCTAGCTTAATGACCCGCCCATACTCCCCAACATACGATCCATATCTTACCAGTAAACAAGACAGCTCTAGCTCCTCGAGGAAGAGTATCACAGAAGAGACAAAGATTATAAGTCTGGACGAGTACAGCATCAAGGTTCCAATTTCACCAGACGATGTGGACAGAGCCAAATATATCACAGCAGAAGCATTGACAACCATTCCACCTGACTTAAACCTGGAAAAAGACGAAGTTATCATCTCAGTTGGGCTCAAGCTATCCCCTCCTGGTCTTCAGTTTAAAACTCCGGTGGAAGTCACGGTCTCGCATAGCGCTATTTTCACCAACCCAGACAAGGCAGAAATTGTGCTATACACCCGAAGGACTGGTAAGATCTACCTTTTACCATAGATCCCATATTTCCATATAAATTCCGTTCTCTCGTTGTGACAGTGCAGAGAGCCCCTGACTACCACGACGACCTCATCACAATTATGACAGAGATCTTCACACAAAATTAATTCTTCCCTACTTTTCTTGGTATCACATGACCTCACTTCGACGTTGATATTCCTCTGAGAATGTTCTTATTCACTAAGTTTTACATGATCAAATTCTATTAGAATAGAAATTCACTTAAAGAAAAATTGTTTCAGTCTTTGTGTTTAAATAACTTATAAATCGCACAGTTTATATACAGCCGCTGTTTTCAGGATTCGTGTGGAAAGATCGAAGGGAATTATGAGAATGATTTAATGCATAAAACATGTTGTTAATAGCCAATCACCAAAAAGCAATTGTCATTTTGTAATGTCATTGTTCATGAGTAAAACAATGACTCTCCAACAAGGCTCCCCAGAAAACCCGCAAACTTTGCTTACTTGCTTACTTTGCTTAAGTCGGGTCAACTGCCCGAGCTGTGATGGCCATCCACACATTCCTGTCCAGCATGGCTGCTTTTATCTCTGACAGTTCAAGTCCCGTATCCTTCTTGAGTAAGTCTGTATAAGTAAGATGAGGTCTTCCAGGTTTCTTCTTCCCGTGTTTAGGCTTCCAGAGTAAAAGCTGAGATATTGGTTCATTGATGTTCCTACAGCTGTGGCCTGCAAAGCGTAGTCTTCTTTCCCTGATCTTTTCTGATACTTTTGGTAGATTCCCGTACAGCTCCTTATTGGTTATATGCTGGCTCCAGTGCACGTTAAATGCTGTCCTAAGAGGTCTGGTGTAGCAACCATCTAATTCTTTTGCCAGCTTTGTTGTAACTGCCCATGCTTCGCAGCCGTATAGAAGCACAGATTCAACTGTAGCAACAAACAAACGTTGTTTGAACTGCCTAGGAAGAGAAGATTTCCAGATTCTTCCAAGCTTGCTACACGCTCTCCATGCTGCTGACTTACGAGCTTTCACA
This sequence comes from Strongylocentrotus purpuratus, assembly GCF_000002235.5. Classification (NCBI taxonomy): domain Eukaryota; kingdom Metazoa; phylum Echinodermata; class Echinoidea; order Camarodonta; family Strongylocentrotidae; genus Strongylocentrotus; species Strongylocentrotus purpuratus. The sequence continues at coordinate 12,097,839 of NW_022145601.1, forward strand.
TCTTTTTCTGTGCTCACCATCAGTGCTCCCAGGTACTTGAAATCAGGTACTTTCTCCAACTGAGTTTCATCATTTGTTTTTATAGTGATGATCCCCCTGTGATTGAATGACATGAACTTGGTTTTGCCTGAATTCATCCGGAGCCCGACCTTGCCTACCGATGTCTCCACCCTGCAAAACTTGCAGAAAAATACTTGCTTTCTTTATTTGTGAAAGTAAATCCCAGAGTATGACAGTTCACTGCGTAACAAATAAACACGGTCCCCTTTTTTGTTTTCTTGACAGAGTCTGATGAATTTGCAAGGATAGTTCCTGCTTCTGACAAAGCTGCTCGATGTGTAGTCGCAAAGAATCACCTTACTCTGTACTTAGACCATTTCTCGGAATGGTGGATTATCTCCTTAATCAGGAGATACTTCATCGGTAAACGGCTCATCTGTACGCCTTACGTTCCGCTATCAACATACAGAGATGTGTTAAACCGCATCTATCTCGTCATTAAAGACGACTTCTGTGGCATGAAAGAGGTATATTTATCACAAATTAACGGTTCGGTATAGTTTTAGCTGAATAAGAATTTGAAGTCCATTTTTAACATTTATTGAATTTAAATGAAAGTTTAATTGTACAGGAAATCCTTTAGTAAGTCCATGCAACTAAGATATATAATAATTTTTTTTTGTTTGTATAGCAAACACTTGAAGTAAATATTTAGTGTATATTCAGTGCAATTATTGCAACTATTATTATTATTATAATTACTATTATTGTCATTATCATTCTTTCAAATTGATTCATATATGTTCAACCTTTTGCAGGATACCATACGAGACTACCAGGTAGCCTTTCTTGGTGAGCAGTACTGTGTATATTGGGGGAAAGGACCCCTTTCTGTCAGACATCTGGAAAACAAAGAGGAAGTGTCAAAAGAGGTAACAATCCCAATATAATTGTTACTGTTGTTTTCCCCGAAGAAAATTTTCCTGACAAACAAATCATCCGTTACCTATTCTGCAGGTCTTAATATATATATCTTTTACATTACCAAAGAAATAGAGCTTTCTTAAAGCGATATCGAACTGATGAACTTTCCACCTTAGCATACTGTTCATTGCACAACACCATCTCATTATAATATAATTTCAGGAAACTCGATTCAAACATGGGTCATGATTCATGATATAACATTTAAATTACGACAATGGCACCGTTCCCTATAACTTCGTAGGATATTAATTAATGGTTATCTCTGATTTCCTTAGGAACTTGAAGAATGTGCTTTCTTTGACATGACGACCCATCGGATGCCGTTCACTCTTCAGCCACGTGAACAAATAGTATCCGGAGTTCTCGTCACTCTCATCTTGAAGCAAAAAATCACGAAGAAGATCACCTTTCCAGTACAGTACAACGGTAATGTCAAGAGCATGGATTCCTTTGGGGGGAGGGAGGGGTGGGGGGGGGGGGGGCTTAAAGACTTCCACTGGCAGTGCTGGCAGAGAAGGTCGTATTCTTGTGCAGTTTCAGGAATGGTTATTTGCCTGAGCTTCGAACAAGCTGTGACAAAACATCAGATTTAACACAAAAATTACTTTCCACAAACTTTATTTCTTTTCAATGACTTGTGTAGTAAAGACATGATATCATACGAATTTAAAAAACGCATTTTTATTGATACCAGATGTAATGCTCACGAAAACAAAATTAAACTTTTTACCAGTTTCGTCGATCCTGGTATCATTTTTTCATGTGAAGAGATTATATTACTGCTTGTACCAGTGAATTTGACCCGACATCATTGATAGTTTGATATTCCGTTTATATTGGGCCACCCTGTTTGTGTCTATTCATTAATAATAATTAAGACACTTGAAATGAAAATGAAGCCGGTCACAATGAAGAAGAGAACTTTAAGGACTTTTATTTCTAGAATTGTTTTAATTATTATTTCTATATAATTATATATATAATATATATACATTATTTTTAGGTGCAATCATTTAGTGAATAATAGCAACATGGCAAGAGAGTCGAATTTGGAATACTAATCATTTTAGGCTAATTGCTTCTAATCACGTTGGTATAATACATTCACAATTTAGATGTGATGCATGAGAATCCAATTGCCCAATCAACCCCGACAGGAACTGCATCGTGCAAAGGCAAAGCTGAACCATCTGATGTTGGACGGGGAACATCCAAATGTAAGATTAGAAAAATTAGTATTAATACTTTTTTTGCCTTTTCTGTTTGTTTGTTTTTGTTTTTTTTCATACACAAACCTTTGGTATGCAGGGCATCGTTTCACGAAAGCGTCACGGGTATACAAGTGAAAAACGAGTGTAAAAATAACACGCATTCATGGAATTTCGGCGAGCTTGTTATATGAAGCAATTTCCTTATTGTAAAGAGACGATTGAAACGAAATCGAACAACTAACCATGTATTTGTGCTATTCTGATTTGATTGTGATTGATTATTGCATCATCAGCATCTCAGCTCCCCGAAGAGCAGACGAGAAGCGAGCATCATCATCTTGAAACGATAGGTTCAACATCACCTGAGCCTGCAAACACAAAGGGTAAGACTATGTCCTATCAGGAGCGGTTCTGGGGGAATACATATATAGTTATTTGAGAGGGGGCACAGGGGGGTGTAGGAGGTGGGGTCTTCTAGCATTCGTTTTCTACATGTGCTTTTTTTTTGGGGGGGGGAGAGGGAAGCTCTAGAACCGCTACTACGGCCTATATTCTTGTAATTGGCCTTTTGTTTTGAATATCCTGTAATGTATTATCAATGTTTTTCTAATCCGTATAATATTTACTCTTTCAACTGAACAATTTTTGCTTCATGTTCCATGATATCATCTCATTGATGTCAATAAACCAAAATCATACAATATAATTCGAGGGTCAACATGCGATAGATAACGGATCAGTCAGAGTTCTCCACAGCACAGGTCAAAGTCTGGTTTTAATCATTTTCTAAAACCTTTTTTTTACGTTGCTTTATTTCAGACAGAAGTAGTCATGCTGATGTCTTTACAAGACCTGGGCCGTTTACTCCACCATCGGTAGAGTCACCGTCAATTGAACATGCCTACGAAGCCACACATGATTTGGTTACAGAGACAGGAGCAATCGGTAAGGAGCTGAAAGATAAAGTCGTGTTCTGGGCTCGGTAACAACACAAATGTCAATTTTATTGTATCTCACAAAAATTAGTCTTATCTCCTCAATCAATCGTAAATTTAAGATGAATATTTACTGACACTTAATTTTACGCTAAAGATATTAACGTACGAATTAACATCCTAATAATTAGTGGGTAGGCTACCTGAAAAGGTCGCTGGAACTTGACCGGGGTAATAATATTCTAGTCCTTTAGGAGCGCATATATTGTGATATACGCTTATTTCCGGCACATGCTCTTCGGAAATTTGAACGATGTAATTGATTTACGTCATATCATCTTTTGTTCGTTTTGTTTTAAGCTCTGACATCATCGCCAGTGCCCGTCCATCCGGTAAAGTCTGCAGCAGAGGGTACAATGGGAGTCTTAGCCCTACCAGCATTGGCGAAAGACGTTTTCAAAGAATTGGGTCCAAAATTTTCAGAAGATCAAATGCACCAGCGTTCTGGAAACTTCTATTTCAGCTTCCAACAGGTCCAATTGAATAATACTCAAGGAAATACTGTTGCCTCTCCCCCTGTTCCCATTACTTCCATAGTACCTCCTAGGCTACAGCATGAGTTGCGTTGCCGGTTGGACAGAGAAAGCCCAGTTTTTGATGACTGGAGGGGTCTTGCCAGTGAGCTGGGACTTGGAGACTACATACAATCACTGGAGCAGTGCAAGAATCCGACTGAAGAACTACTCGTTCTTGCTGAGAGTCAAAAGAAGATTCAGAACCTTGGGGACTTGGCCAAGGCGTTCGAACGCATGAATCGTGGGGATTGCCAAGAGCTCTGCGAGAACTATGCGTTTGAGAGAACAAAGACAGCTGATCCTCGGAAGGATCAAATGGAAGATGATGACACTGACATCAATGATTAGGGAACAGGATCAATGTGTTCCACATCACCCTTTAATCCAGGGTCTATGGCTCGTTAATCATACAACCTGTGAAAATAGCATTATATGGTTGTTGTAATCCACCAACTGCCTGTCATTTGGTTTAAGAAACCACAATCATTAGATTTGCTCGAAAAATGTAAAGATAAAGAAAATGTATAGTCTAAGGTTCGTATTCGCCTAATCATTTAAGCCATATCTAGAGGGAAATATCATGTTTAAAATAAAACTTAAATCTTAGACCTATTTCCTTTTTGAACCACTTTTTTGACAAAGGTCTAAATCCAGCGTCGGGTTAAAATATTAGAACAATTCAGGCCTATAAAAATCACTAAACATTGCTTAAAGAGGAAATATGCATGTTTATTGGGTATATTACTTCCCAATATTGCGTAAAACTTATTCAATTTTGAGTACACTTACCTAGTAGTGTGTAAATTTTTACCCTCTTATATGCTACGCTGCATCAATATTATTACATCGATTGCGTTTACAGGAACGAAGAATTGAGATTCACTCTTGGCATATTCATCGATTTTAAGAAAGCAATTTTGACATCATTAATCTTAATGTACTGCTAGCTAAACTTTTTAATTATGGCATTCGAGTTTAATAAAGATCCAGATTGTTCAATGTGGTCAAACGTTATCTATAAGGAAAAAGATAATATATGGTGTTTCACAATGATCAGTGCTAGGGCCAACTCTGTTTGTATCTATATAAATAATCTGCCAAGACTGCCATCAGTAACTGATTATTTTAATTTGCGGCTGTTTGCCGATGATTCTAATATAATTCATACTTTTCTAGCTCACCAGGGCGATATTAATATGGATGAAGTAATGAACAACACATGGAAAATTGTAAAAATAGATATAAAGGGTAAACTGAACATAGCTGGAGAGGAAATCCAAGCGGTTGATGTTACCACTTATGATAGAAATCTTCCATGGAATAGTCATATTCGTTATGTAAATCAGTGTATCAGGATTGCAACATTTCGTTCCTAGGCGTACTTTGACAGTATCCATTATCATATAAAACGTGGATAAAACCACACAGGTGTGGGGAATCAACATAAGGTTAGCCTATTAAGAAGCATATTGTATTCACAGAAAATAGCAGTTCGTGCTTTTTTCATTTAGAGAGTGAATTACTCATACAGCTCAACTACTTTCATGTTTGATCTGTTTAATAAAAGTTTGTCTCATATTTTGATAGATTACTGTGATATTCTAAAGTATAGCTACTCCACAGGGCAAACAGAAGGTGAACAATTACGTCTGCTAAAATTTAGAACGACACATGGTCGATCTCCATTGTCTCTTGTGGTTAGTTACTTGATTACCTATAATGTCAGATTCTGTTACAACACATTTGTTGAACAAATCATGAATAAAAAATCAATGCAAATAGTCTGTATGTGTAGAAAAATTATATTTCGTATTATCATTTTGTATATTGTAAGACATTGTTAAAGTTATATATTTTCATAGTACCGGTATTGATTGCAATAGTAAAATCAATTTCTGTTTTTGTTTTGTTTTCTGAAGGTTACTTGTACAAAATACATTGTTGAGCTGTGTATAAGGCGTTAGGGTCGACTAGCACATATGCTATTATCCGCCCAATTTACCGACCAATATTTTCTCTTGTTGTACATATAAATATTGTTGTATGAAATGAATAGTCCTTATTTGCTGTTTGTAAATAAATCAATTAATACAAAAATCTAATGAAAAAAATAATAAACATTGACAGGATTGTAACCATAAAAGTGATGTACATGTACATGGAAATGTATTAACATCAATTCAAAACACATCAAATTAAATGAATTCAACATTTGAAGTATCTAGAAGGAACCAGAGGTGTTAATTCTTTGAAAGCATTCTTTGCATTTAATTAAACTAACACAACTTGACAAATAGCGGGGAATAAAGGGGATCCCTCATAAAAACTGAACATTATTACGTTTTGCGTGAGACCCTTCTCATTCAAACGTTTATTACAAAGGGGTTCGTCTTTTATGTTACCTTTATTCGACGTTTATTCTTCTTTATACTTATCAAACTGTTTATGTATACTTTATGTACATATATATATTTAATTGCATTGGATTAATTGAACTTTTATGTATATCATGATGATATTCGTTGTAGATAGGTATGATAGGCGCTCCTTTGTTATAAAGTTCATTAATTTTGTGTGAAAGCAAACAAAAAAGAAACTGATGATTGCAAACGTTTGAATAAATCGGTCAAATAATAAAGCAGTTATGAATGTTTGAAAAAATGATATCTCTAAATCTATATGCGAATCTCAAATTGGCAATTGGGTCAATGGATTGTGATGTATTCGTGGACAATTCTTTCGTTTGTTGTGTACAAAAATATCAGGATTTTCTGTTTTTCTCCTTAGTGCCTTCTTCCATGGGGCACTCCTACATACAATGTATTATGGATAGCATATTACATTATATATTTTATATGATACGTATTTTCATTTGTGTTTGAAATAAATTGAATCGAATTAAATTGAATATATTGTGAGAATCTCAGTTTGAAAAGAAATGACATATTTGCACACCCAATGACGTTAGAATACCAGTCATTCAAAAAGGGCATTGACTGGAACGCGGTCCTATACAGAGTGAGTCAGAAAAAATGTCCCACTTTGTACAAGTTGTAATGTTTGAAGTATGAATATTTAATCATGGGTTTCATGATATGTCTTGATAGAGTTATTCTCCTAGTACATTTAGGTACCATTTTCATTTGAATCTCTGCATGCATGACTGAACATCAGACAATCTTTACAAGACTGCCAGATCTCACTTGCGCCAAGTTACCGGGTGAGGAATAAAACAGTGCATTGAACAAAGACAGTCAGACAGACAGAAACACACGCACGCACACGCAAACCCACACGCACACACCGTGACAGTTGTTTTATAATTTCCCCTTTTCTGATTAAGCAATGATTTTTATCAAGATCGTTGAATGTTTAAGTGGCATAGCCCTGACAATATTTCAATTTAGTACAAATTCACTACCACCATCATGTCATCATCATCACCATCATTGTCATCATCTTAATCTTCATCATCATCATCATCATCATGAAGCACAACATCCGCCAATACGCACCAAGAGGACAGCCGCCACTCAACTTTCCGTACAAGAGGTAGAATTCCCGTCAAAAAGTAACAGTTTGGGTGGGTCTTGTCTGTCTGGCAGTCTGTGTTCAAAACACTATATTATTCCTCACCTTGCTACTTGGCGCAAGTGAGATCTGGCAGTCTTGTAAACAATGTCTGATGTTCAGTCATGCATGAAGACATTCAAATGAAAATGGTACCTTAATGTACTGGGAGGATAACTCTATCAAGATATATCATGAAATCCACGATTAAATATTCATACCTCAAACAATACAACTTTTAAAAAGTGGGACAATTTTTCTGACTCACTCTGTAGAGCTCTCAATGCTTCATCAGTCAAGGGTTTCATACACAAATAATTTTGGCAGAAAGAGAATAAATTGCTGAGATTATTACATGTATCATGCGTGTGTGTATTTGACAATAAAGTGAACGCTAATCAGTATACGCTCTTAGAATTTAATTGCAGGTAGGTAGCTGCTGGTTGTGTTAGAGAATTACCCAATTCTTGGCAATGATTTAAAAAAATTCAGCGCCACAGGGTTTTGAACATTCTAGGGGCAATATATATTTCATTCCACAAAGAAATACATGTTTGGGTGATATTCTGAAAACTTCTGATTTTCGGAATACTGTATTAAAGGTATAGCTAGGGTATTTCAACCAACAGATGAACCCACAAATGAACCTTCAGCAACGACTTTCACGGATCCAGTACACCAGTTTGTATACAATTTGATATGGGCAGACTTAGGTTACTTTGTACAGAAGTTAGATATCTGAGAATGTTTGAGGTGATTTGAACTATGTGCTATTTACGAACTGGTCTACAAATAATTCTACTCAGACCAATTTAATTGTTGATGTTTATGTGTGACCAATCCTTTCTCAACTTATATCTCAACAATATAAATTAAACCGATATCAGACTACTTGTCATAATAAAATATCCTCCTATAATAAGTATCTCATTCCCCCTACCCGTATCATTCGAATCTCTTTTCAAATTCAGGCAAAAACTCTAGCCTTTGTAACACCTTTCCTCGTACTTGTAGATATACATTTGCAAGTATCATAATTTCTAAATCCTGTTGAATATCTTTCATCGGAATATATCTCTGAAATTGGTCTAACATTAAAGAAAGAACCTTCAAATCTAAATGTGAATTAATCAACACAAGAACACCGTTACTGTGTAAAGTACCATGACTTAAATGACAAACTTCCATCCCACATTAAACTCCATATATTTCTTGCAAAATAATATCTGCATATTTATCCTTGCACTCAGAAAATATCTGAAATATCTGGGATCTTTTGTTTTTTTCCCTGATTCTTTTTTCCTTTAAGGAAAGAAAAGTATAAGAAAGGATAGATTGTTAAAATCCATCACTATAACAATAATAAAATCGGAACACTTGTCTTTGGAGGATAGTGAAATCACAATCACGAACCATAATATTGTCTGCTGAAGGGAACAAAAATTAAAGGTGATATTTAAGTATTTATAGTCCACCAAAAAGATCCATAAAGAAAAATAGAAGTGAATCTTATCTTGTACTACGTACCTACGACAAATCAAATACAAAGACATCCACGTGCACCCAGACCAGAGCAGAGCACCGATTACATTATCCACAGAGGCCAACAATAAGTCAGTTTGAAATCGTTGGGGCCGTTACGAAGCCGGTGTGCCAGTGTGACTGGGGTATTAATCATACCTCCAAACCGACTTCAAATCGACCGATTCTTAGCGATTCGGGGCAATGTTATAGTGTGTCCGGTCTTTAGTCGGTCTGGCATCTTCTGTTAGTTGAACCACACATGAATCAAAATTTGTCTTTTTTATTTTTAGAACTCATTCTCAAGATATAGGATGATAGTCCATTTTTTTTTAGTAAACAAAATTCTGAGAATGTATTCAATATGAGAATTATGAAAGTAATACATTTTGAGCAAAGTACATAATATATGTACATGGAGAAAGACGAATGACTAGCACTCTGTTAGCATCTCATAATGCTTATTATTGATGGAGATATACTGACAAATTTGGTTTATATTCTGCCACTTCTAGATCAATGAAGCGAGTACTCTACATCAGCAGGTTACAGAATTACACATGTAGAGTTTGAAAGAAAAGCGATGGTTGAGATTGTATTCATTTATTTTCCTCTGTCCTTTTCATCTTTCTCTCTTTTTCCTGTTTTCTCTCATATTTCTTAGTATTCGATGTGTTTGAGTGAGTGTGTTTGTGTGCGTGGGGAAGGGGGAATCAACCTAGCACTGGTTATGAATGAGGCGTAATGAAATATTGATCCGCCATGTTCTTTTTGTTTCGCGCAAAATTAATCTGAAACCAGGTATAGTTCAGGCCCAAATAAATACAGAGGAATGGCAAGGCAATACGACTGTATTGTCGCAATACGCAGTACAGTAATGTAGGCAGACTTCTACAGCCGAATACGGATCTGAATGCAAAGTCCAATTTATGTAATGCTTTCATATAATCACGCTTGAGTATTCCTTCAGAATAGATCAAATATCATCGGTATAACAGGGTACGGGCTAATTTACACAGTAGTTCAATGTCACATTACAATAAGAAACATGGTGTTTGGAGAGCACGGTGATATATTATCATCAAGAGAAAAACGTTGTGGGTGTGAATTGCGTTAAACATGGCGCTGTTTTCAGCAGCAGCAAAAGGAGACTTCCTGAAGATACAATCATTAATCGACTCGGAGGACAAGTCAGAGGATTCGGGAGGAGTTGATGTAAACTGCTCGGATGCGTCAGGCAAGACGGCCCTCCACATTGCTTCGGAAAATGGACATTTGAAAACGGTTAAATGCCTTACCAATCTTGGAGCAAACGTGAATGTAATCGATGCTAACCTACAGACATCGGTTCACTTATGCTCAAAGATAGGCCATCTTCATGTGGTAGAGCTGTTAATGAACGAAGGAGCAGATATTGAAATTGGTGACAAAGATGGGTTTACAGCTCTTCACATAGCATCATTCGAGGGTCATTTTACATTGTCAAATACCTCGTTGAGAAAGGGGCACAGCTAGACAAATGTGACAAAACCGACAGGACACCCTTGTCTTGTGCTTCTCAAGAAGGCCATCTTGAAGTCGTCGAGTATTTCGTGAGCAAAGGAGCAGGCATTGAAATTGGTGATAATTATGGGGTTACAGCTCTTCATAAAGCATTATTCAATGGTCATCTTGATATTGCCGAATACCTTGTTAGAAAAGGGGCACAGCTTGACAAATGTGACAAGAAAGGCAGGACACCCTTGTCGTGGGCTTCTCAAAAAGGCCACATTGAAGTCGTCGAGTATATCGTGAACAAAGGAGCAGACATTGAAATTGGTGATAAAGATGGGGTTGCAGCTCTTCATAAAGCATCATTCAATGGTCATCTTGATGTTGTCAAATACCTTGGTAGAAAAGGGGCACAGCTTGACAAATGTGACAAAAACGACAGGACACCCTTGTATTGGGCTTCCGCAGAAGGCCATCTTGAAGTCGTCGAGTTTCTTGTGAACGAAGGAGCAGGCATTGAAAATGGTGATAAATATGGGGTTACAGCTCTCCACAGAGCATCATTCAAGGGTCATCTTGATATTGTCAAATACCTTGTTATGAAAGGGGCACAGCTTGACAAATGTGACAAAAGCGAAAGGACACCGTTGTTTTGTGCTTCCCAAGAAGGCCACCTTGAAGTTGTCGAGTATATCGTGAACGAAGGAGCAGGCATTGAAATTGGTGATAAAGATGGGGTTACAGCTCTTCAAAGAGCATCAATCAATGGTCATCTTGATATTGTCAAATACCTTGGTAGGAAAGGGGCACAGCTTGACAAATGTGACAAAAAAGACAGGACACCCTTGTATTGGGCTTCAGCAGAAGGCCATCATGAAGTCGTCGAGTTTCTTGTGAACGAAGGAGCAGGCATTGAAATTTGTGATAAAGATGGGGTTACAGCTCTTCACAAAGCATCCTTTAAGGGACATCTTGATGTTGTCAAATACCTTGGTAGGAAAGGGGCACAGCTTGACAAATGTGACAAAAACGACAGGACACCCTTGTATTGGGCTTCCGCAGAAGGCCATCTTGAAGTCGTCGAGTTTCTTGTGAACGAAGGAGTAGGCATTAAAATTGGTGATAAATATGGGGTTACAGCTCTCCACAGAGTATCATTCCAGGGTCATCTTGATGTTGTTAAATACCTTGTTATGAAAGGGGCACAGCTTGACAAACGTGACAAAAACGACAGGACACCCTTGTTTTGTGCTTCTCAAGAAGGCCATCTCGACGTCGTCGAGTATATCGTTAACAAAGGAGCAGGTATCGAAATTGGTGATAAAGATGGGATAACAGCTCTTCACATAGCTTCACTCAAGGGTCATCTTGATATTGTCAAATACCTTGTTAGGAAAGGTGCAGACCCGGGGAAACTTGCTAATGAAGAGGACCACCATGACTACCTTCGCAGTACCTTTCGTGGTGAGGCTTTCCCTGGCTTCATGCCCCCATACTCCCGTACATACAATCCATATCGTACCAGTACACAAGACATTTCTCGTTTCATGAGGAAGAGAAACACAAAAGAGACAATGAATATTAGTCTGGACGAGTGCAGCATCAAGGTTCCAATTTCACCAGACGATGTGGACAGAGCCAAATATATCACAGCAGAAGCATTGACAACCGTTCCACATGACTTAAACCTGGAAAAAGACGAAGTTATCATCTCAGTTGGGCTCAAGCTATCCCCTCCTGGTCTTCAGTTTAAAACTCCGGTGGAAGTCACGGTCTTGCATAGCGCTATTTCCACCAACCCAGACAAGGCAGAAATTGTGCTATACACCCGAAGAACTGGTAAGATCTTCCTTTTACCATATATCCCATATGTCCATATAAATTCCTTTCTCTTGTTGTGACAGTGCAGAGAGCCCCTGACTGCCACGACGAACCCATCACAATTATGACAGAGATCTTCACACAAAATTAATCCTTTCCTCCTATTCTTGGTATCATATGACCTCACTTCAATGTTGATATTCCTTTCAGAATGATCGTATTCACTGAGTTTTACTTGATAAACTTCTATTAGAATAGAAATTCACTTAATTTTTTTTCTTCAGTCTTTGTGTTTGAATAACTTATTAGTTGCACAGTTCATACAGCCGCCATTTTCCACATTCTTGTGGAAAGATCGTAGGGAATTGTAGGAATTAAACAAACAAATATTAGACATGATCTAATACATGAAATTGTTTGTTAATAGCCAATCACCAAATAGCAGTTGACATTTTGTTAACGATATTGCTCATGAATAAACAATTACCCTCAAACAAAGCTTCCCAGTCAATCTGCGAACCTTACACAAAATACTTTCCTTACTTTGTTATACTAAATCCCTGAGCGTTGACAGTTCACCGCGTAACAAAATTAACACGGTCCCTTCTTTCTATGTGTGTCTTGTTGAAAGGGTCTGATGAATTTTCAAGGATAGTTCCTGCTTCTGACAAAGCTGCTCGGTGTGTAGTCGCAAAGAATCACCTTACTCTGTACTTAGACCATTTCTCGGAATGGTGGATTATCTCCTCTATCGGGAGATACTTCTGGAGATACTTCATCGGTAAACGGCTCATCTGTACGCCATACGTTCCCCTGTCAACATCCAGAGACGTCACGAACTACATCTTTCTCGATATTAAAGACGACTTCTGTGGCAAGAAAGAGGTAGATTTATCATGAATAAAAGAGAAGGTTGAGTTCTGGGAAGAGGTGAAAAATAATTTGTGAGCGTTATCATTCTTATTATGCAAGTGTGGAAGAACATCAGATAAGACATGTTCCCTGAAAAGCATGGCTCTTCAAATGCCTTTATATTCTAAATATGTCATGTAACTCGTAAAACTCGGGGGGGGTTAGGTTTTTACGCCACGTGTCCGTGTAGTCCCATATACATCTTTCTGTGTACAGTGTTTGTAACTTTACCAAGACTTTGCCAAATTTCTTATCATTTTGATGATTCCAGAACCTTGCATTACACACAAATTCTATTATGCTAGATGATCAACCTTTGCTGGTCGATTTCACACCGTTTCTTTCACAATGCAATCGCATGACCAGAACTCAACTTCATCTTTAACAGTTCGGCATAATTTTAGGTGAACAAGAATTTGAGTTAAATAAATGTTAAAATAGGCAGGAAATCCTTAAGTAAGTCCATGCAACTTATATTACATGTTTATGTTCATTAACTTCATTGAAATAACTTTCTTTTGGTGTCTCCGGTCTTCCAGTGGTTACGATGTCAATACTTTTTTGTGCAACGTTTTCTGAGTAGAGGGGTTCGTGAACGGACGGGGAGGAGGGGTTGGGGCAGGGGGGCAGAGGGGGGGGGGGTACGTGGTCACAACAAATGTAAAACAAATCACAGATATAATATTCAAACCCTATAAACATTTCGCATCTTGAAGTAAATAATCAATTCGAGACTCATAAAAGATTCACCCATAATTGCCGCCAGAGTGTATATGGGTATACCTTGCAATTGCTCCAGTACATTTCAGTGCCCTCTTGAAGAACAGCATTATTGCAATTATTGCAACTATTTTTTATTGTTATTACTATTATTGTCATCATCATTGTGTCAATATGGATCCATATATGTCCAACCCTTTGCAGAATACCATACAAGACTACAAGGTAGCCTTTTCTGGTGAGCAGTACTGTGTATATTGGGGACAAGGACCCCTATTTGTCAGACATCTGGAAAACGAACACGAAGTGTCAACACAGGTAAGAATCTCAATATATTTGATGCTGTAGTTTCCCCCGAAGTTAAATTATCCTGACAAAACAAATCGTCTGTTTCTTATTCGGTAGAGCCTAATATATATATTTTTATCCTGGGTCCTCACAGTTACGAGGCCATTGCTTTGCCAATGAATCATGACTGTACACAGCGAGGGTTAGGTTAGGGGGCAGCCCCCACAAATAAAAACAAAACAAAAAAAATGCAATAAATTATCAATAATTCATTGAATTTCCTCCGGTCCCCAACAGAAAAAATTCCTCTGCACGGCCATGAATTATGGTTCAAGGCATGGCCACATGGGATCTTTTTCCGCTGAGGACCGGGGGAAAATGCAATGAATAATTGATAATTTCGTAGGGTGTTAATTGATGGTTATCTCTGATTTCTTTAGGAACTTGAAGAATGTGCTTTCTTCCACATGACGACACATCGGATGCCGTTCTCTCTTCAGCCACGTGAAGCATCTGAAGTTCCCGTCATGTTCATCTTGAAGCAAAAAGTCACGAAGCGTATCGCCTTCAAAGTACTGTACAACGGTAATATCAAGGGCAAGAACTTCTTTGGGGTAGGGGGTGGCTTAAAGACTTCCACTGGCAGAGAAAAGCGTATTCTTGTGCAGTTTTAGGAATGGTTATTTGCCTGAGCTTCGGGCAAGCTGTGACAAAACATCAGATTTAACACAAACATAACATCCACAAACATTTTTTTGGGGAGGCATTTTAAATAGTTGTGTAAGAAAGACATGAGATTATACGATTATACGAGTATACGATAAGATTCTACTACTACTGATAACAGCGAATTTGACCCACATCATTGGAAGTCCGTTTGTATTGGGCAGCCCTGTATTTTATTATGTACATTATTTTTACGTGCAATGCTATACATTTCATTCAGTGTAGCAAAAGCACCATGGCAAGTGACTCCAATTTGGAATAATTATTATTTTAGGCTAATCGCTTCTCATCACGTTGTAATCATGTATTCACAATTTAGATGTGCCGCATGAGAATCCATTTGCCCAATCAACCCCGACAGGAACTGCATCGTCCAAAGGCAAAGCTGAACCAACTGATGTTGTACGGGGAACATCGAAATGTAAGATTAGACAAAATAAGTATTAATACTATTATTCCTGTTTTTGTTTTTTGTTTGTTGGTTTCATACACAAACTTTTGTGTGTGTAAAAAAATAAACGCTTTCAATTGGATGTGCTTGTTACAAGTTGAAGTTAAAGTTCAAGTGTAATTTCAAGTTCATTGATACAAATCCACAAGGAACAACAATACATTAGGACATAATACATACATAGGTACACAATGCATACATTAGATCAGAATACACCTAAGAAACAGGTTCATGGGTGTAAGGAAATAAAAGTTAATTAAAAATAATTTAAAGTACATGAAACAATATCCTTAAATGTGAGACAATTTGAACAAAATCGAACAAATTACATTGTAAGGAGACACACAGAAGCTTTTAATCTTGCGATGTACTCATGAGTGCAAGATCTATGAAAAACTTCTTTGTATTTTTGCTATTCTGATTTGATTGATTATTACATTTTCAGCACCTCAGCTCCCCGAAGAGCAGACAAGAAGCGGGCATCATCTTAAAACAATAGGTTCGCCATCACCTGAGCCTGCAGACACAAAGGGTAAGACTAAGTCCTATCAGGAGCGGTTCTGGAGGAATACATATTATCTTTTGGGGGTAGGGGTAGCATGGTGTGGGGTCTTCTAGCTTTCGTTTTCTACACGTGCTTCTTTTGGGGGAAGGGGGGGGGTCATTAGAACCGCTTTTTGGGGCCGATATTCATGAAATTGGCCTTTTTTTAAAATCATATCCTTTACTATATTATTGATGTATTTTTACATCGTATGATTTTTACTCTGTAAATTGAACAATTTCATCTCTAAACTACATGTTCCATGATATTATCTCAATCATGTCAATACAAAAAAGTAATAAAATACAATTCGAGGGTAGACTCGCGATGATATCGGATCAGTTAGAGTTCTTTACAGCACAAGTCAGAGTGTGGTTTAATCATTTTCTAAACGCTTTTTTTTTCGTTGCTTTATTTCAGATAGAAGTAGTCCTACTGAAGCACTTACAAAACCTAGGCCGTTAACCCCGTCATCGATAGAGTCACCGTCATGTGAACATGCCTACCAAGTCACAGATGACTTGATAACAGAAAAACAGACAGTTGGTAAGGATTTAAAAGATAAAGCCGTGTTCTGGGCTCTGTAATACAAAATGCAATTGTATCTCCCAGAAAATAATCTTATCTCCTCAATCAATCGTAACTTCAAGGTGAATGGTTACTGACATTTGATTTAATGTTACAGATATCCTTTGGCAAAACGTTAATCTATATATGCTACACTCGTCCCATGTGTAATAAGTGGGTATAGGCTACCTGAAATAGTTGCTGGAACTTACACTTATTTCCTTTACACTCTCTTCAGAAATTTGAACGATGTTATTGATTTACGACATATCATTTTTTGTTCGAATTTGTTTTAATCTCCGACATCATCGACAGTGCCCGACTATTCATTGGAGTCTGCAGCAGAGGAGACAATGGGAGTCTTAGCCCCACAGGCATTTGCGGCAAACGTTGTCCAAGAATTGGTTCCAGGACCTTTAGCAGATCCAGTGCATCAGCGTTCTGGAAACGTCAATATCTACGTCCGAGAGATGGTCATCAACAATCCCCAAGGGAATAATACTCAAGGAAATACTGTTGCCTCTCCCCCTGTTCCCATTACTTCCATAGTACCTCCTATGCTACAGCATGAGTTGCGTTGTCGGTTGAACAGAGAAAGCCCAGTTTTTGATGACTGGAGGGGTCTTGCCAATCAGCTTGGACTTCAAGACTACATACAATCACTGGAGCAGTGCAAGAATCCGACTGAAGAACTACTCGTTCTTGCTGAGATTCAAAGGAAGATTCGGAACCTTGGGGACTTGGCCAAGGCGTTCGAACGCATGAATCGTGGGGATTGCCAAGAGCTCTGCGAGAACTATGCGTTTGAGAAAACGAAGTCAGCTGATCCTCGGAATGATCAAATAGAAGATGATGACACAGACACCAGTGATGAGGGAGCAAGTTCAATGTGTTCCACGTCACCCTTTAATCCAGGGTCTATGGCTCGTTAATCAGACAACCTGTGAACATAGCATTATATGGTTGTTGTAATCCACCAACTGCCTGTCAATTGGTTTAAAAAACCACAATCATTAGATTTGCTCGAAAAATATAAAGGTAAAGTAAAGGTATACTCTAAGGTTATACGCTGCACTGCATCAAGATTATTACATTAATTGCTTTTCCAGGAACGGAGCAGTGAAATTCACTCTTGGCATATTCATCGATTTAAGAAAGCACGGTTGACACCATAATTCTTAATATACTACTAGCTAACTCTGTAATATGGCATTCGAGTTTTACCTCTTGCATGGTTTAAGGACTATTTTAGTAACAGAACCGGGTTGTTCAACGTGGTTAAACTATAAGGAATAAGATAAGATGTGGTGTTCTACAAGAATCAGTACTAGGGCCAACTTTGTTTGTATCTAGATAAATGATCTGCCATCAGTAACTGATTATTTCAATTTGCTGCTTTTTGTCGATGATCCTAACATAATTCCTATTTTTCCACTTAACCAGGACGAAATTAATGTGGATGAAGTAATTAAAAATACCTAGAAAATTGGTCTATTGCTAACAAACTTACAATGAATTCAATGAAAACGTATTTCATGTTACTAAGTAGTAGAAGTAAAAAAAAATAAAAAGAAAGGTGTAAATGGTTAACTGAAAATAGCTGGATAGGATTTTAAATAGGTTGATGTTGCCACTTATGATAGACATCTGTCATGGAATAGTCATAATATTCGTTAATGATAATATGTAAATCAGTGTTTTACGAAGAAAGTTATAGAGTTATTTAGATTGCGACATTTTGTTCCTAGGCTTACTCGACATTATCATATAAAACGTGAATAAAACCACACAATACCTGCGGAATATAGGTGTGGGGGAGCATTTTAAGGTTAGCCTATTAAGAAGCATATTGTATTCACAGAAAATTGTAGTTCTTACTTGTTTGCATTTAGAGATTGGAGAACTCCTACAGCTCTGCTACTTACAAGATTGCGAATCCTAAGTTTGTAAAATTTGGATTATCTATCAATCTATACTTTCATGTTTGATATGTTTAATAAAATTTGCCTCATATTTTGATAGATTTCTTTGTATAGGTATTGTTGATCTTTTTATGTATTTCCATTTATGAAAGTTTGTATAATTTGGATTATCTATCAATCTCTATTTTCATGTTTGATCTGTTTAATAAAAAATTGCCTCATATTTTGATAGATTTCTTTGTATAAGTATTGTTTATCTTTTTATGTATTTCAATTTGGTGGCCCCTTTTTATAAGCCCTGCTTTCTCCGGGGTCACCAAACCATCAATGTGTTCCTCAACATTTTTTATGTAACTTATTTTAATGTATATGTATTTTGATGGTTGAACAAATAAATGAATTGAATTGAATTGAATTGAATTACTATGATATTCTAGAGTAAAGCTACTCCACAAGGCAAACAGAAGAAGAAAAATTACGTCTCCTGAAATTTGGAATGACACAAGGTTGATATTCGTTGTCTTTTTTGGTACGGTGAATTTTGGAATAGATTACCTATTAATGTCAGATTCTGTATTTTGTTGAACAAATCATGAATTAAAAACCCATCAATCAGTCTGTATATGTACGAAAAATTCTATTTCATATTATCAGTTTGTATCTTGGAAGACATTGTATAAGTGTTATATTTGTTTAGTATTGATTGTAATGGTAAATATTTTGTTGGTATTTTTGTTTTTCTGAAGGTAACTTGTACAAATGACATTGTTTAGATGTATGACGTTAGGATCGACTAGCACATATGCTATTATCTGGCCCCTTTTACCAACCAATATTTATATAATTTCGGATGGCTTTGAGTGTGATACCAGAATATATTGCTCGGCTATGACTATATTGGTCTCGTCTCTGACTCGTCCAATATTATGAGAGCAATATATTCTTGTATCACGCGAGAACAAAGCCATAGCAAATTATTATTATTATCGATATCAGGCTCACTAGCGAAATAACCAAATTTGACTTACCTCGGTAAATATGACTTTGTTTTCGTGTGATATCGATATCGACAGTTGAAGTTCACGGATGATTGAGCAATACGTAAACATTATTGATCAGTCATCCGGGTACTGCGCTAAAGATATTAAATTCACTGATTTCTTTTAAGACTTGGAGGCATTATATAGATAATCATTTTTCTTCTTGTACATGGAAATATCGTTGTATGAAATGAATGGTACTTTTTTGCTGTTGGTATATAAATCAATCAAATACAAAAAATCTAGTAATAAATCTAACATTGACAGGATTGTAAATATAAAAGTGATGTAAATAATTATATACAGAAATAAATTCGCATCAACTCAAATCACATCAAATGAAATAAATTCAACATTTAAAAGCATCTACATGTAGAAGGAACCACAAGTGTTAGATTGATTTTTGTTGTTGAGATGATGAAAACAAGAGGGTTTCGATGAGTTCATGCTGCATGCAAGGCCAGCGATTTTCTTTCCTTTCCTGGGAGGGGAGGGGGGGGGGAAGCGTAGGCCTATTGATATTATTCTTTGATAGTATTCATAAATTCATAAATTAATGAAAAAGGGGGCTTCGAAGGACTTCTGTTGCATATAAATTAGGCCAGCACCAGGACAAAAGCCGGGAAACGCACCTTTCAAGGGAACATTATTGTGACGACAATATAATTATAGGCGTTTTGATAGCATTCTTTGAGGTCTACCAATGCACTCTGTTGTATGAAAGACCACGCATGCAAATTTAAGTCCCTTTGCCCGTTTGCTCAACGAGGTAGACAGCTTACAGGGATAGTTGAGTTCTGTTGCAGAGGGCGCTACACAAAATAATTTTGTTGTGAGATAATGAAAAACTGAGTGTCAAATTTGAAAGAACATACAATTTAAATGAGAAAATCATCTTTGCTTGATCAAAATCCGTTCAGAGACGGCTGAAATATCCATAAATATAATTGTGTACCACCACAAATATTAGGTAATTTGAAAAAGCCGTTGAAAAAAAAACGAAATAGCGCCTTTTACGTCGTATTCCAGCCAATGCCGATGTTGGCTTTTTTGTTGGCATTTTCGTGTTAGTTAATACTAAGCAAAACCAGCCGGCTCATGCATTGTTATTTTTAATTAATTAATTAAGGCAGTCACCGTATTCGTTTGAAAGTGGAGCTGAATTGGTATGATCGTACTGGCTAAATTTCACACATAATTATTGGGGTCTAAAATTACATTCATAGCAATTTTAGGTTCTAAAAGGGCACTAGAAATGTCATAGACAAGAATAAGAGCAATAACCATGCACTTTGAAGGTATTTGCGGTCTGAAAACAGAACTCAACTATCCCTTTAATAAACCGCCCAAAAATCCTCTGAGTTTTCGAGACGACATAATATATTTTATGCAGTTCCGTATTTTGTTATGCAGAATATAGGTCCTGTGTATTTCACGCAATTAAGCCGATGCTTGTGTATAGATCATAATTCCATAAGGAATACCCAGGTTATTATAGGTTGTTGTATTGTGCGAGGGAGTGGATCTACCGACCAAGGATCTTCCCTTCAATTTGTGAAAAATGAAATCATGAAATTCTAGATCATCATACGGCCAAATTATCGCATAATATGCAATATGTGGTATGTAAAGAAAAATGATGTGTGTTTGTAGGTGGGGGGGGGGGGGGGGGTAATATGACATTAATCAATTCTGAGTAGATTGCATCACTCGATTGATTAACTTCCCATCCCGATGACATTCTTTAGACGATTAGTTTACAAAATCATTAATTTTGCTGGGAGTGCGAACTTGAGCTTGGTGAAAATGTAAGCGATACCAGCCGCAACTGTTGCAGCAAGAGGCGGGTATGTGTCATAACCAGTGGCTTCGGCGCGATGTTCCCCGATTTCGCGGCCTATAATGCAAAGTTGGGATTTTACTAGAAACTCGTAGGCGCCTTGCCCTTGAGAATAATACTCTTTGATATCTTGACCAATATGATACTTCATGACTGAGGTTTCTTCAATATCGAACAATAGAGGGACACATAACTATTACCCAATTCCCACATTAAGTCACGCTAAATTCTGACGTAAATAAGTTAATGATGTTTCGATAATCGTATCGTTAGAATGGCAGGGGAAGGCCTATATACAAGTATTTCCATTACGGGCTGGGGCGTATATCATAACACGAACCAGGATATCGGGAACGAAAGGATGGGTGTGTACCTCCATGGAGGACATTTTAACGTTGTTACTTTGAGATTTTGCATTTTAATATTGGTCTGTATGTTTTTTTAAACGCTGACAATACAAGCGTATGCAATAATTAAAACAACATTCAATTAATTTTCTGAAATATCATAAGCTCTCACTACACAGTAACTATATTTTCGTTCGAATAGTGCACACTAAAGATACTTTTTGTGTTTTGTTCTTTAATTAAGGATGAGTCCATGATCGATACTTAAAGGGATTGGGTTACTTTGCCTCAGATTCTTAAAAAAAATCTTGGATTTAGCTCATGCAGGCTGCAATCATAATTATAAACCTTTCGGTCATATAAATCCCATAACTTTTACAAGCCGATTACAAGCCTGTCTGATTATCAAGATATCTATGATTGGAATTAGAAATTTTAGAATTCTTTTTCATACCACCACAGTCCATTGGGAAAAATGAGTATGGTAAAAACCGGTCACTCAAAGATTTTTTTTACTTTTTAAGGCACTTCATGCTAATTTTGAATGGCAATTTTGTTAGGGCTTCAATATTACACCATATCTCAGACACTGATAACACGTAGGGCCATGCATCTCAGATTTAATATTTTTAAACGATGCCTTGGCTCGTTCAAATATGACGCGGTAAACCGCCTCATATAAGCCCCCGACTTTTTTTTTTTAATGTGTAAAAAAAAAGGGGGGGGGGGCAACTGCGCGTATTCACTGAGCTTTGTGTTATAAGATACAGAAATATCACGCGTTTAACATTGTTCCATTATCTTCTTTTTTTTAAACCGCCGCTGTTTTGCCATGTCATGAGTGAAGAAGCCTTTACTGTATTATATATCTTGGCGAATATGAATGAGACATCGAGGAGACCTACAGTATCGACGAGAGCGTTTGGAAATGTTAGAACATGTAGTGATGTAGGCCTAGGTAAAATGTGCATTCCGATCTTCCATTCCAATATTTGTCTTGTACTCGTCCTAAAGAGTGGAAATTGAAAATCAAAGAGACAAAGGAGCATACTAATAATGAAAAAAAGAATAAAACGACTATTCTCGGGCGTTTAACTTCCACGTCGCCCTGCCTTTGCATACTATGTAGAGCCGAGATCGTACACTAATTATAATGATTTTTTAAAGAAAGCTATTGACTATTTCTGATCAGAGAGAGCTATCTATTACAAACAAAGTTTGCTTGAAAGGCCAAGCTGATACGAAATTGATATTCATAAATTCAAAGACTTCAGATTTTAGTTCGGAGTTAATTTATTGAAAGCCATTACCGAATAGCGATCTAAATACCCGTCGCTAACAGGCTGCCAGCTCTAGATTTCATCGCCGGAAATGCGCGTGACGAGAGAGATTATTTGTTTCTAAATGTCTTTGTAAAAGAGTAAGGGAATGCCATTTCTTCTGTTAGAAGCGACGCAGTATGAAAAAGAAGCAGGAAATTTAAGGTCTCTCGATGGTTCTTTTCCGCTCTCCGCCATTCTTCCGCACCGGAAGTTGTGTTTATGTCAGATAAAAAACTATCCCCCGAAGCTAGCATGTACGGATCTCGGGCGCGAAACGGCTACGCTGATTTTCAGTTTCCCTCTTTGCGCAGACGATCGTTGTAACGCCGTGCAGCTTGCATTTGGACGCGATCTCCTCCGAACGGGCCGTTTCTAGCAAGAGTCCAGGAAAAGAATTAAGGTAAGCCTGTCCAAGAATATTTTATTTACAGTTTGTGCATATTCGTTCATTTTGACCAATGATAAGTCTCATTTAATGGACAGTAGGCCAATATACCTAAATACGGTAGGCCTAATGTTTTGAACTCCTAAGTCTTGGTAGAATTAGTTATTCACACATGCTAGCATGTACGGGAATTAACTTATAGAATGCACGTAAATATGATTTGAAAGGGAGATGATCACATGCTTTACTCTAAATGATTAACTGTCAAGATAGTTGGAATTTGTTCAAGATATGATTGACGAATTATATCTAAACGTTCTCTTATGACTCGGTTTGGTTGACCATACAGAACGGTTATAACAAGCGAACATCGTTTCTGATAGGTAATTAGTAACGTGAATTGGCTAATTACACTTCACCATCCTCCCTTTATTACCAGAAAATGGAAGTAGGCTACGCCCCCCCCCCCCCTTTCCAACATTTTGTAAATGATTATCGGGCAGCGCGCGGTGCTTGAATAATGCAATTTTAGATATCTTACCTAGTGTATTTTGATGGCTATATAACGTTTTAAGCATAACTGCAGCGTAATTTCTTTGCTAGCTCGCTTTGCTTTCTCACAATTTAAAAAAAAAATGGGATGTAGTTGACGTTAGGACCGGAGAGAGTCAGCCTTTAGATATGACATCGTTTCGTCATCATGACGTCATTCGGCACCAAACTTTCAACGCGAAATAATCGTCATTTCCTGAAAACGTGGTATGTTATTTTCAACGGGAATACATAAGCCTGTTGACAACGGTCGGATTTTGAATGGATGAGTGCGATTTGTCACAGATTTAATAGCATTAGATGAGTGGGTAAAGGGAAAATAGAGGTGAAACCGAATACAATTTATATTATCGGTTTCTTTACTATATTTTCAAAACATTGTTCTACTTCTTTCTTTACTATATACACTATTTTACTATTGTTAAGTCCCTTCCTTGCCTTGCTTCATCACCAGGGGCGGAGGAGCGTCTTCCAAAGTCTTCCTTAAATCTTTTTGTTTAGATAATGATATGTACCACTACATTGCGATTACATTACCTGGGATGTTTTCAATATTTTTTTATCTCTTTACATTGTTCGAGATAGTGTTTAAGCAAATTACTTTTTGAGTCGGTGTGATTGTCTGGATATTCATATGCGAGAAAGCGAAGCGAGTGAGCACCAATTTAAAGATTTGTAAGGTCCCAATACGAAAAATTACATCTCATAAAAAAGAAAAATACAAACCCGATCCTGACGGGGTTATAAGCACAATATAACCATGAAAGACTGAATATACTTTAAATGAATAGCATAATGATATCAACTATAAATACCGAGCGAGGTTAGCGAGCGAGCTTTGGGAGAAATTAAAGAAGAAGATGCTCTTGGTCGCTTTACGGGCACATGGAGAAATGAAAATGAGACCCTTGTCAGAAGGCAAAAGGACACTTATTACAAAGCATAAGGAGCCCGTGTAAACGTTAAGAAAGGAAATTATCATAAGTGAAAATGGGAAACTTCTCGCATCTGAAAAGGGGCACTCACAAGAGATGAAGGGATCGAAAGATAAAGGGCGCCTATCAGATTCTAATAGGGGCATCGATCAGAAGTGAAAAAGGGCAATTATGAAGAGGAGCAGGGGCTTTTATAAAAAAAAAAAGGAAAGGGGCGCTTACCACATGGACAAAAAGGTACTTAGAAAGGAAAAAGGACACTTATCTGAAGTTAAAGAGGGCACTTATGGGGTACTTGAAAAGGTGAAGGGAAGCGCCGCCTCTGCTCGTTACATTATCATGACTTGTTTAGAAAGCACGGTCGCAAAGACTAAAAGATTCATCTTAATTACTATATGTATTGCATATTGCCTTTCATCATATGAAGTCCAAGCCAATGGTGATCCATTATTTCAACTAGAAAATCACTTTTCTGGACCCTATACTCTGCGTTTGGACGTTCTTTGCATACGGGGCAATGTATTTATAGTTATTAGCAAAGTGAAGCAAGCGAGCAAAACGATTGTGGCCTCTATTTGTTTACTTGTTCTGTTTATGCTTGTTTCGTCAAAACAATTTGTTTTTCTTGTTTAAAACAAAGAAAAATCTCTTGACTTTTATGTTCCGAGATATTTCGGACTCACTAAATTTCCTTCACTGGTTCATGATAAGCGCAGAGATTATAGCGCAATCGAAATTACACCAACTCTGCTAAAATATACTGCGATAATGTCTGTGTAGATAGGATCTCATATACGAAGGCGATAATACCAAGTAAGACCTTTATCATAGTCGCCGATTTCACTCATTGGGTATGGGTTCGAGGTAATAGGACACTTCCGAATTGGGGCGAGGGCCTTGCTTGATACTGACCCCCTCGCATTCTCCCCTGACAAAGCTATAAATGGGGGTATGGGACATTGTGTCTCCGCCCCCTCCCAAACAGGATGAAAAGAGAGAGTAAGAAAGATAGAGAGAGAGAGAGAGAGAGAGAGAGGGGGAGAGAGAGGGGGAGGGGGCGGGTGAGATGCATGGAAAACGTATCGGGAAAGAGGATGACTAGACACCTCTTCGCCACCATACCATCCTCGCTCGATCACTTCGCCCGCTCCCATTTTCATCTCTGATATACGACCATAATTCCACCCAAAAAGACTAGACAGAAGTCATGGCACCCCTCTATCGTTGTTCATAACTATTAGCCCCATTCCAAAGCCGCGCCCTGGTGTAAAAATATATTTAATTAGTAACTATTTAGTAACATGCTTTTATGCTTGATAATTTATATACGCGTATTCAGCAAAATTACTAGGAAGCTTTGTGGGATTCTCAAGCGTGTTTATTCACTCTGATTTTCTGTTAAATAAATTACAAATTTCACATGCGTTTCCTCCTGACATTTGAACATACGGTACAATGCCGAATGCAATAAAGGCCTATCCATTGAGCTACTGGGCAATCATTGAAAAGTAGGAAGCGAATACCTCAAAAAAAGAGCTTGTGTTTGGGACATCAAGATTAATAATTTCTTTAGACCCCCAAGTTTGAATCCTGATCTGTTCGCGGCAGTGGGGGGGGGGGGGGGGGGGGGTGGAGTGGAAGTCTCTTTTCTGCATACTGAACAACGACCTGCGTTAGATGACTACGTACGTGTACTTGCACCATTCGCTGCCTGCTTTGTGACGATAGGTTAAGGTGCTTAAAACAGAAAAGGATCGTCACACTCGAAGCCTAAAAATTAATGTAAGAGGGTTTAAAAATATACCACGGACGGTCATTTCGACACCCTGCTACCTTTCCCCGTCCCTCGTTTCCTGCCTCCGTCCTCACGTATTACGCTTGCCCCGCTGAGTCATCCCAAAATGGCTCGTACGTCGCCGGCGGACGTGGCGAATTTAGGAGCGGAGAGGCGGTAACTAGGAGAGGAAACAGCGCGGGGCGAGAAGTCGTGAACTCGTCATCAGCTCGATCTCAGTACTACGAGGCTTTGGCTTTATCCGCTCTGTAGCCCCTCGCCCGTGTCCTTTGATTTAACTTAGAAGAGGGAAGTATCCCAGGGACTTCCCGTCTGAATTGATTTCAACTAGCCTTTGACTGGTTCTCAGGCTCTCACTTTCCGATTTTGGTAACTACTGACCAAAATTGATGGCCAAGTCTTTGATAAAGTAAAGCACATCATTCTGCTTTCTTCACGATTTCACTCAAAGTTGATTTAGAAATATTCATAGTGCTATCGAATGCAGACATACTAAAGCTTTCCAGTCGCAATGATTTTCGCATCTTATCGGGAACCCCTTTTAGCATCTAGGTGGAAAGAAGCAATATAGAAAGTAGACGGACATTATTAAGTTTCACGCCGGTGTTCGAACCCATGACCTTTTCAGTCAAGTGATTTAACCACTCGACTGCGACATCTAGTTTCAGGGCATAGAGTGGATCCAAACTGGGGTCCACTGGACATCACCATCATGGTGGGGGGGGGCGCTGGTCTTACTCGATGGATCGAATGCAAGTTAACCAGGCCTTTGCTGATGAGGTGTGCATGAGAGCTGCATGATCGTAGCATCTCCTTCTCATGTCTCATGTCCTCTTCTCCCTTTTCGCGCTCTCCTCACTCCCCCCCCCCCCCCTCTCTCTCTCTCTCTCTTTCTCTTTCTCTCTATGTCTCTGTCTCTCTGTCTCTCTCTCTCTCTCTCTCTGTCTCTCTCGCTCTCTCAATGTATATGTCTCTCTCTCTCTCTCTCTCTCTATCTCTCTCTCTCTCTCTCTCTTCAACATTTTGTCCGGGGGAAAGTGCCGTGAGTACAGCTGGTCTAACATTATTTGTGTGTTATTTGTTCATTGTTGTGCTTTATTAGGGGCCTCTTTGATCTTCCAACAATCACTGCATTAAGACTTTGATTCGCCTACCATTCCGAGGATGTGTTATAAAGCAGGGGGAGTGGAAGGGGAGGAGAAGGGGGGGGGGGTAATTATCAAAAATCGCTAGCAACCAGAAAAGAAAAAATATTTGTGTGTACTTTTAGGAATGCAATATTGCGTTTGAAAGGGGGCACGGGTCGGTTGTGCCCCTAAATCCACCAATGGTCTAATACAGTAGCCTATAATGTTACTGAAATAATATAACCAAGATTGGAGAGAAAACTTAAATCTTGAGTGATGCTGGCTTTTGACGTAACTTGCCGTGGGATATGTGAGACGGATCGCTGGCGATGACATTTTAAAGACCAAATTCTGCCGCCAAAATATTTTCATTGAATGCGTCATTTTGGACCTCTTATAAGTTATAGCTTGTATTACCATCTGACATCAAACGTAGCTAACCAAACAACGAAAGTGCGCTTATATATTATTATGAGGCGGAGATATCAAAGAAGGGGGCATCTTTTTTCACTCGCTGGACAATAAGACGAAATGAGAAGTTCTTCAAGAGGATATTCCCTTTATCTTCATCCCTCGTCTCTTCTCTCTCAGTCCCTCTCCCCCACACTCTGCATCTCTCTAATATATTCCAGCCCCCTTTTTGCCAAACTTACCCACACATAGGCCTACCGGTGCTTACGCTCTTTAGCAGGGGCTCCTTGTTTGATACATTAAGGTTATGATAAGACATAATTATAGCTAGTAAAAATCAACGTTATTGGTTTATTGTTATTGTTTTTTGTGAGGGTGACAAAAACGACAGCCATTGTAGTCGTCTAGACGCGAAAGACGTAATATTCCGCAACAACCCACCTAAACTCATATAACCCCAAGTCCCAACCCCGAATTCCCTCTGTTCCCCTATGTTTCGGTTCGTGGAGGAAAACCAAACAGACATGACCCCCTTCTCCACATCCTCCTGTTGTGGTGTCTAACGTTTTCAGTGTAAATGTCAGAAGGCGAAAATCACTTTTAGATTCACACTTTCTGTTGCTTCAGATGTTTCACTAAAAACTGTTTTGAAAATCACCCCATTATTACCCCCACATTTACACATGAGAAACTGAAAACAATAACAATCTTGAAGTGAGTGAATTGCACTTAATGTAATCGAAAGTAATAATAATAAAGACATTATCCACCCAGAGGGTACTCAAAGCGTCATGTTACAAAATTATTTCATTCGCCTGTTATAAATAATGTTATGCGAATTGCTTACATAAATTGTCGCTAAGTAGGGCAAGCATTATGGCTTGTCTTATAACTAACAACACGTAATTTATTGATTCGCATTCTGACTATCGAAATACAATTATTCGTTACAGGTGAATGAAACTTGATTTGTAGCGCGGCACTTAACAAAGATGTGTGCATTAAAGGCCCACAGCACTACTTTTAGCTACTTGCGCCCTCTATATATAACACACAATGCCTAATCGGTGACCATTGGTCCCCCATGATCCTCTTTTTCTTACGTTAACTGAGAGCTGAGTTGATGAGATAACCACCTGTCCAGTGACCTTGCACGGCGGTCTAATCCCTCCTGTAAACTACGGCAGATAAGCTTTAAAATTGATTACTTTACGAAAATGGCACATTAAAGTCTCCCATTTATCAACTCTTTCCATTGGTCCATGCTATTTCATTCATGTTATTTCATTTTATGAATTACTTTGGACATCTCTTTTAAATGATTTCATTAATCATGAATGATTTTATTAGCGATCCTAACCAACATCATATACCCAACATCTGACCTGTCGGAAAAAATATGGATACCTTGCAATCATAGTAATACAACTCTTTTCCAATGACAGATGTAAAGATTGAAATAAGTTGTTTTTAATATCTTGAGTATACAAGAATCGTCTGTTTGAACGCTTTACTAGACGTATTGTTTTGTCTTTTGCAGGTGAAAAGAACAATAGTGTTGAATTTCATCTACCTTTTTTGTTTGGTTTATATTATGCGATTGTTTCAAAGTTACTTGTGGTATAGCTATATCCATGGTTGAAGTTGTGCTGTAGTCCCTCTGCGGAAACAAGCCTCGCCTCTATGACGTCAGTCGTCGCGGAGCTAGCGGAAACTTGGTATTATCTGTGATGGCCTTATCGAGCCCAAGCAAGCCTCTACTGGGCGGCCAGTTTATACATCCCCCCCCCCCCCCTCGTTGCCCCTGTATCAAGGGGCTGCCAAGTGTGTGCTGTAGCCCCTCCCCTCATTTACATTTCTCGTCTTTTGGCTCTTCCTGCCCCCCCCCCCCCCCCCCATCCCCCCCTCTCTCTCTCTCTCTCTCTCTCTCTCTCTCTTTCTCTCTCTACACTCCTCTCTTTCTCTCTCCCCTCTATCTCTCTGTGACTTAAGACTATACGGGGCGGCCAAGTCTGTGCCCCCTCCCCATTTCCCTTTCCTCATCCTGTACCCCTCTCTCTATCTCCCCATCTCCATTGCCTCTTGTTCACCTTCTATCTGTATTTGTTTTTGTATCTCTGTCTCATTTACTGGTAACGCGGTCAAAAACAAGCTTGAAAAAATCTCTTAGTATGTCTGTCTTTGTTGCACACACACATATTCTCTCTCTCTCTCTCTCTCTCTCTCTCTCTCCCTCTCTCTATCTCTCTTTCTCTCTATCTTTCTTTCTCTCTCTCTCTCTCTTCCCCTTCCCCTCGATCCCATTTCCCCCATAAGTTTTTAACAGGCTTTCTCTGTAATTTAAGTATATCTATATCTTGCTTCCAGCCGACCCTATTCTCGTGTTATCTCATTTTCTTTATCCCTCCTTTTAATAATTTACAAAAGTTCACGTTATTAACCGTCGTATATTGCCAAATGATTTTCCGCTTAGCTTCCTTTAAGGTCAACAAACGGAAATGAAAAAGATAACTGTTGCTTTAAGCCGACAAGAACTCGAATGATCATGTGATTACAAAGTCATTGTCTTCATCACGTGCCTCGCAACAATGCTCAATGATTATGACAACAGAATCTGATTACATTTAGACCGTCTGATCTACCCAGACAGAATATGGACATTTTGTGT
This sequence comes from Strongylocentrotus purpuratus, assembly GCF_000002235.5. Taxonomy (NCBI): domain Eukaryota; kingdom Metazoa; phylum Echinodermata; class Echinoidea; order Camarodonta; family Strongylocentrotidae; genus Strongylocentrotus; species Strongylocentrotus purpuratus. The sequence goes on from NW_022145601.1 coordinate 12,128,502, forward strand.
AACTTTGTATAGTAGATGTTTAGCTTTTATATATTGTATAGAGAGAGGGAGATTGGGAAGACGGGGAGTAACAGAGAAAGAGAAAGGGGGAATGCGAGAGATAGAGAGAGCGAGAGAGAGAGAGTGAGAGAGAGAAGGGGGGTTGAGAGGAGTGGTTCGGGGGGGGGGGTCTCATAATATACACTTATTATCTCAATACGATATTGTCGGCTATTCCTTTAGTTTATTTGTTTGGAGAAACTTTGTTACATTATTATTGGCATTAAACAGGACAACATTTTGCCTATTTCGGACATCCTCCCTCTCATAATGAACCTGTTCATTAGTTTCTAATTATAATAACACCCTGGTTAATTTTTTTTTTTTTTTTTTTTTTTGTTATAGCGCAATTTTATTTTTTTCGCAATACGGCTGCCATTTTCATTGCGAATATTTTGATATTTTTATATAAATTCTGTAATAATTGAAATGTTGGTGCTTATGACGTTTCTGCAATAATACAAGCAAACAAGTAACCAAGCATTCAGACACGCTAGCAAGGAAACAAACAAACTTTTAAAAACCACAGAAACAAAAAAACATGTATTGAAACCAGACTTCCATTAAGTCCTACAACGAGTTTCGACGTTTATATTCTATTGCATTCTTCGATTCATTCGCTGAAATTTGTTCCTTGTATCGAAAAAGAGAATACCTTTTTTTTTCCGAGGCGCATGACCCGGTAGCATCGGTCAGGCCAAATTTCCGTCGATTTCCGTTCTTTCCTGTGGCAACTTCCTTTGGCGTGGGTTTGGAGCAGTTTACCTTGAGAAATAGCTCGAAAAATAAAGTCATGTCGCTACGGAGAAAGAAAATAGCAAACATATTCCATGACATCGGCGCAATTGGGCTTACTAGGGGCCGCGGGGTGGGGTGGGGGTGGGGGGGGGGGGGGGTAGGCAGTCTCATGAAAATTATATACCAATAATTCTTGACTTAAATGATTTTGCAGGTGTCAACAATTTTCTTCATATAAAAAAGAAATATCAAGATATTGAATGTAGAAACGCCTCAAGTGGAAAGAGCAATCTCAAGTTTATGGTGTATTAATAAAGGCCTATACCCCAGCTCGTTTATGGCCCTCCACAGTGATCACGTTTAGATTTAGCAAAAATTAATGTGTATTGACATTAATGGAATGGAAGTCCATTTTGTGTATGTATAGCCCTTTCAGCTTCTGTCTTTCCGAAACTTTAGCCCTTTTCAATTTAACGATGCGCCCCTGGCGCCTGTTTCACAAAGCCTTTTTTCAATTACAAAATTCAGTGACAAATCTGCTGATAACCAATCAGAAGCAAGGATTTCAGTAGCTTATAACAAAAACTGTCATTTAACACTGTCACTGATGACAAGTTTTGTGAAACGCCCCCTGATTCCGTGGCCGACATAAACCAAGGCCCTAATGTACTTTATTGATGAATAAATCGTACCCCCCCCTCTCCCTTCTTTCCCGCGACCGCCATGCAAATAATAGCATTATCTTGTCCAATGTGTTTGGACGGTGGACCTATGGTTCTGGATTCAACAAACTAATTTTGCAAAGTAGTTGATAGTGGTCCATTGTGTATTTTGCAAAGTGAGTTGATAGTGGTCCATTGTGTATTCAATGTCTTATATCAAAATATGGTAATTAAGTATAGCCTATATTAGTGGGACAAATCAGCTTACATTTTCCCAAGCATTAAGAGGCATGAGAACTTCAGTATTTCAACATTCTGATATGATGTGTGACCACAGCCCGCGATGAATATTTCATCATCATTATTTTCTTACAAAGCCTACAATAATATTGTCAACACTTCACTGTTCATATCGACAGCATGCAGGGTTATTATCAAACAAAACTAGTATTAAACAAAATCCGTTGCCTTGCTTCTTTAACACTTTTGCATGTGCACTAGATTTTTTTCATTTCATTTACATTTTAACAAATCTTGTTGTTATCGCAAAATTTATAATTTCGTTTTTGTTTTTCCTAAAAGGGGGAGCAGTCATCCTTTAACGGAAAGAACAACACCTATATCGTGTGACGTAATCCTTCTGAAGACTGGAGCTTGATATCGCATGTGAATCGCCAATCTGATTCTGACTCACAGATTACGTCACCGGTCAACCAACTGGACTATGGCAGGTGCTGAAGAATCAAACGACACCGAAAAGAAGAATGGAAATGTGGAAAAACAAGCGACGCAGTCATCGACGAAATCAACCACAGTGAAACCCGTGAAAGTCAAAGTCGAGATCGTTGCTGACGATGAGGATGACGAAGAGGACGTCGACGTTGACGAGAAGTGCCGCCGGAAAGACTCGAAAGCGATATTGATTCCAAATGGAAAGACACCACCAGTTCAGAAAAGGGAGACGGATGATGGCGTTGGCGATGTCGGACGAGTCACTAGCCGCAGAAGTTCAGACAATACAGGCGACAACGGGACTTTTTCAGGATCGATAGAGAACGAAGAAACTGGGTCTGACGATCTCAATCATGATCGCTATTCCCCGTTCGAAGGAATGGTATGTATCAGATTGACTAATATTTTTATTAATAATAATCAAATTGTCTTAAAATCTGATAATCTAAAAAAACGACCACGACGTGGTCATTTTTATGACCACGTACTTTTAAGAGTGTGCATGGTTGACTACCAAAACGTGGGTAAAAATGAACTCAACTGGGTCATTTTTTGACCACGTTTTGGTAGTCAACCATGCACCTTTAAAAACGACCACGTATTTTTAAGAGTATATAATTATACCCTTATATTGTGATTAGGCCTACAATATTTGCTTCACTTTATACACCATACAAGATATTGCTTAAGCATCTTGCTTTGCAGTTGGGTGTGTTACTCTGAAAATTTATTTGTGAGCGAGCGAAGCGAGCGAGGAAACATTTTAAGATTTGTGAGGTCGCAATGCGAAAAATTACATCTTATAACGAGGAAAAAACTCAATCCTGATAGGGGTATAAACGGAAGAATGAAAAGACATTTGGTAACAGAAGTATATGATCTACAGATGCATGCGAGCGTAGCGAGCGATCTTTGGGGAAATTACTCTTAGCCGCTTGAAATTAGGGGCGCGTTTAATGATGAGAGGAAAAGGGGGCACTTATCAGAAAAGAAGAGAGCATGAGTCAAAGTACAAAGAGTAATTTTCAGAGGTGAAAAAAGGGCAATTCTTACACCCTCAAAAAGAGGCACTCACCAGGGTAAAAAAAAGTCAGTCATGAGAATAGGAAATCGGTATTTGTCGACGGAAAATGGTCTACCATCAGATTTTGATAGGGGCATTTATAAAAGGTGAAAAGGGGAATTTATGAAAAGGGAATACGTCCCTTATTAGAAACGAAAAGAGGCACGTATCATTGTTAAAAGGAAAATTATCAGAGGTGAAAAGAGGCACTTATCGCACCTGAAAAGGGGCAATGACCAATTATAAAAAAGGGGCACTTATCATAAAGGAAAATGTTCATTAGTTGAAAGAAAGTAATTTTAAAGGGGGGTTTATCGGAGGTGAAGGAGGCACTTATCTGAAGTGAAAAGGAGTAACTTCTCGTACCTGAAAGGGTCATTTACCAGAGAAAGGGCACTAGTCTTATAAGAATGGAAAGTGGACATAGATTGCAAAAAAAAGGGGGAACTTGTCGAAGGAAAAGGGGCACGCTACCAAATAAAAGGGCACTTATCAGAGTTGAAAAGTAGAAGGGGCACTTTTACTAATTAATAGGGGCATGTCGTGTCAGAGTAAAAGGGGCACTATTAATTCCTATGTACTTTCGAAGATAACCCTTGACGCTACTTCACTGGAGGGCTTCAAGGGAGCGCTTCCACCCAGCATCTAGACCAAGAACTAAATAGTTTATTCCTCAGCACTATATCCTGACTTATGGATCCTGCTGTGTATCGTCGTAGAAGTAGAAAAAGAAGTGTAAAAGGGGCACTTTTCGGATGCGTGAAAAAGTGGGGGGGGTGCACTGTGCCCCCTCTACCCCCCCCCCCCCCCCCCCGAGGGACGCCTCTGGCAGCTGCACGTACGTTCTAAAATTATTTACAAGTATAGCGATCGACACCGCGGCGTCCGCCTCCTGGCATGCACGCCTCTGCTTAACCTCGTCCTACATAATTAACTGACTCATGATCATAATCATGCATCGCATCGATCATGATCATCAGCACGAGAAGCGCGTACTATTAATAGGCGCTCAAGTGCATCGGAAATTCCTACACATAATTATGCGCGCAGCCTAGTTAAGCGCGCACGTGAAGGGCGCACGTATGGGCGCGGCGCATTTGTTAAGCGTAAACGTTGCGCAATGATCTTGTTTTCTGAATCGAATATTTTGAACGCTTAACATATTACGAGAATTAACAGACTGCTCTAGATGTTACGGCCGATGTAACTTTAGCTGTAAGGTGAGGTTTGACGATCGTTCCATGATGATGCCGAACGGTATGATGCATATGCCGGAGGGCATGTTTATGATGATGCCAGAACAAGGACCCGGAGGAAGACACATGATGGCTCCGATACCGCTGGGCATGCCTATGGCAATGCCAATGACAATGCCCTCGCCCATGGGAATGCCAATGCAGCAGGTGCCCGCTCCCTGCCCGGGTGCGCCGGGCCCATCGACATCGTCTATTGCTGCTAGTGTTAGTAGTAAACCTTCTGGTTCTACTTCTACTTGTAGCGCTAATGATTATGAAGTGCAAGAAAATGTTTCTGGTGTTGCTGTTGCTTATTACACTGCTGAAGACATAAAGGTAGGAGTCCTACATTTTTAATTTTACGAACTGAATTTAGGACTCAATTAGGAGTTGACCTTGTCTTCTCAAATAGACCTATCTAACGTTAGCCATTCTAACTTTGTTAGGTCCGAAAAAATAAAAGCAACATTCTCAAAAACAAAATACAAAACAAACCAATAATTTGTTTTGTTTTCGTTTTTACTTTTCCTTGTTATCCTGGATCTTTTCCTCCTAATAATTTTTCTTTGCTGACATAGGCCTAGGCAAGTTTAGAACATTACCCTATCATATCATAGTCTATAATATATATCAGCAGATAAATGAGTAGACTAGACTAAGTAGGCTTAGATCTATAGTTATACTCACTGTGTTTCTCTCCATATTTTGTTTTCGTGCAGTGTGAGAGCTCGGAGAGCGACTACTTTAGCCCCATACAGGACCAGAACGGGAACGTGGTACTGGAAGTAGCCTGCGGATCAAACAGCGCGTTACTCTACGTCAACAAACTCTGCCAGGGCTCCAAAGGACAGTGTGTCCTCTTCGAGGTAGGTCACAAAATGTCACCAAAAGTACTTTCAATACGATCGCAAAGACTTTCAAGAAATCACACGAAGGGCGATTTCCTAACCCCTCTGTAGGCCTATTGTTTATAATAATAGAAAGAAATCATGTTCAAATTAGGAGATAATGCGTTTGCAAAAGATAATGGACAGGAGTGTTGAAATGGCTCTAGGTTCAATTTAAAAGAAGGCTATGAAATCACGTTTTTGGTAGATCCATGCAAAGACCGACAAGACCAACACATCACGGATTGACGGAACCGACAGACAGGCTAGGCCTTGCAAAAATTATCTGAGGATGCGTTCGACTGAAGGTTCGTCAGACCGACAAAAAAGCTTTCTGACGACTACTCGGAGGGTTCTCGAGACCAAAACTGGTCTTTTTGGAAAATGGTCAATTATAAGATGTCCTTGCAAGATCTTGCTTTCCCAAAGATAAAAAAAACCTCGATATCGATTCGCATTACGATATGTCTCAGATGCAGTTCTATAGCAGGGGACGTCGACCTAGGAAGGGGGCGGTATCAGATGCCCCGATCAAAATATTCCAATCACCCCCCATTCCCCCTTTAAAAAAAGAGAAAGAAAGAAAAGAAAAGACAAAAAGAAACGGATAAATAAATGAAGGAAAATAAAGTATTAAACAAAATCCTAATAGACACCCATACTCTTATTGCTCGTTAGTATACTAGATAAATATAGATCTAGGCCAATCCCTGGGAAAAAGCTTATATTAAGTCTCGTTTACAGCTGGAAAGGTCGATTAATTGTCTAAATGGTGTACGTATTCATTTTCGGGGAAATAGTTCCTTTATTTCGAGAAAAGTTTACTTAGATTTCGAATGACATTTCTTATGTGTCGTACAGTCAATATCGTTTTTACATTTCCTATTTTCTTCCCGGATGGAAATGACTGAGAATTTGAATAGTAAGGACATTACATTTTCGTTTTGATTCCTGTTTAATTCCACGTATATAGTATAAAAAGCGATGATGTATTTCCTTGTACTAGGATTTTAACTTTCCATAAAAGTTCGAACATTTTTGGTATTGGTCATTCCTTCGGATATCCACTCTAATGGTTTGCAGTATACATCTTCGACATTGTAGTATAAATATACGTCGATGTTCTCTATCGTTGGCTCGTTTCAGGACCGGTGGTACACACCAAACGAATTCCAGTTTATCAGCGGGCGAGAGACGGCTAAGGATTGGAAGAGGAGCATCCGACATCGCGGCAAAAGTCTCAAGATTCTGATGGGGCGTGGCCTCCTCATGGCACACCCACTCATGTGTGAGTGCGACACCTGCCGATTGAACTTCGCTTCTGTAAGTATACTATGACGGGGGTACTGCCCCGTTCACACAACCGAAGCAACTCCCAATCGACCAATAACCCACAAAATCTTTTACTTTCGTAGTCATGTAATTTTCAATTTGGTCTGTTGTCAGACTTACTTGGTCTGTTGTCAGACTCGTAGATGTGACCGGGGAATAAGGGAGAGGAAAAGACGTCGATGCAAATGGAGAAGGCATATCAGTCAGGGCAGGCGCGTACGCAGGGGGGGTTTGGGGTTAAACCCCCCCCTTTGGAAATTTTTTGTGTGTAAACCCCCCTAAAAAAACCTAAAACCCCCCCCCCCCCCCCCCCCCCCCCCCCCCCCCTTTTGGATTTTTTTTTTTTTTTTTTTTTTTAATTATTAAAAAAAAAAAAAAAAAAAAATTATTCCCATGGCCGACCTAAAAAGGTGACCTTACCCCCCCCAACGGAGCAAAATGTCAAATTTCCAAATTTCGAGACCAAAAAAAAAAAAAAAAGTGTCCTCTTACCCCCCCCCGCTTATTCAGCGGTCGGCTGAGTCGTTGCGATTTTTTTGGGACCAAAAAAAAAAAATGTGTCCTCTTACCCCCCCCCCCCCCCCCCCCCCCCCCCCCCCCCCCCCCCCCCCCCCCCCCCCCCCCCCGCTTATTCAGCGGCTGGCTGAGTCGTTGCGAAATTTTCGGACCGATTTATAAATGTTAAAACCCCCCCCTTGAAAAAATCCTGCGTACGCGCCTGAGTCAGGGTATCATTGTCATTTCACTGACGCAGGACTACGCCAGCGACTGGTGTGCCCTTTAATTGACGCACCATGTGAAGTTCACTTTTAACACCGAATGCATGGGCAAATTCAATACCCCGTTGAATTGTACATAACTTAGAAATCTCGTTCCGAAAACGTGATACATCTTTGTAATGTTCGTACATGTAAAAATGTGACGTACAAGGCCAGTGTAATTGCCTTATTAAGTTAAAATCATGTTTTTTAATTAATGGCTTATGGGCTACTTGCCTTGCCAGGCTTGAATTAACACAGGTAACAGCCGATCAAAAAACACATGAAAAGACTTATCTTTGTTAGAATGTCGACGTTGAGTCATGGTCAAGACTTCTGCTCTTCTACATGTATTATCGAATCGTCAACCCGTGTGCGTAAATTTCCTCATTTATTGTTTCTTGAATTTGGGCAAAATTCACGGAAAAGTGTCGGGGAATTCCGCTTTTCGTAAAAATATGTTGGTGACCCAATCCGAACCTCCTATCAAACTTCTGTCGATGTTAAGGCGTTGGCTTTCGGAATTATGAGGGGGGCGTTTCACAAAACATGTCATCAGTGATAAGTGACAGTTTTTATAAGCTACTGAAATCCTTGCTTCTGATTGGTTATCAGTAGAGTTGTCACTGAATTTTGTCATTTGCCATTAAAGAAAAGGCTTTGTGAAACGCCCTCCAGGCGGTTGACATGTTAAGCTGCGCCTTTTTGTTGATCTACTCGTTTTTCGGAATTCGACTTGCTTTCCACGTCAAGTTTTCATCCTCCCACTGTACTCCGACACTACTCTCTCTGCGCCTGGTTTAAATCTAATTTATTCTAAATTCCTCTTTTGTTAATGTTTATGAGAGTAATGGTACGGATAAGAGAAACTTGAAACGAATGAAGTCTACATCTACGTTAGATTTCATGCGATGGGAACAAGAACAGCATCTTTGATAGAGCATGAATGCAGAATTTGGAGAAGAATAAATTGAATTATTTTTTCATAACACGGACATGATGCGAAGATAGTATAAAGTGGGTAGAATACGCCAAATAAACATAAACTTGTTTGTGCTGTTTAACCCTAAAAAGGCCGGGCTATTTGAGGTCTTAGTACGGCCGGGGGGGGGGCATTATGGCCCCCGATCGCCGTGAAAATGTGCACGCATGTCAAGTGAAGTGTATAGAATAATATAATAATTTCAATTTTTTGAAAAATTCACTCATTTGCATATTTATAGTTATTTATGCAAATAAAGTCACAACAATCACATTTTTACCCATAAATCATATCTTATTCATATTTAAGCATTTTTTTTTTATACGACAAAACAATTTGGAAGAGCCAGCTTATTCCTTATGTTATCCCTTGTTTTGATAATTTCTTATGTTTTTCATTGTTTTTTTAACTTATGTATTTCATTGTTTTTTTAACTTATGTATTTCATTGTTTTTGTTGTTTTATTTCATTTCTTACTACAATTCAACTATTTTGACTCCCAAAACAACCACCTAAACTTTAAACAAGACCCAATAATCCATGTTTGATCTGATTTTAGGAAAAATGACTTTTCCACATGTTTTCTACACAAATCACGAAAATGAGCGATTTTCGGGCTGACATGCTAAGACAAAAGGTCACGTGACCTTGTTACCGTAGGTCCGATTTTCAAAAAAAATATTTTAAAAGTTGCGCAAGACTCGAAAGAAAAAAGTCAGCGAGCGGCGGGGCGCCATCCATATGCGTTCCCGAGCAATCGGAAATATCGTGGAGGGGGGGGGGCATAATGCCCCCCCCCCCGGCCTTATTAGGGTTAAGAAGATCACTTTACTGTGACCAGTTTAGTTATAATTATGTCTTTGCGGCCCATGGGATCGCTAATCTCCGAAATGGTGGAGGGAGAATAATGTGATGAATCGATGATGATAATGATTGGAAGTACTTATATATTGTTTGACAGCTGAAGACGTCAGGAGAGTTATTTGGGAGATTATAACTGTCCCTTTTTAGCAACTAGCTAAAATTATGGGAAAACTAAGACCCGCTTCTATTTTGTTTAACATTCTTTTTTAAAGTGTTTATAATTATATATATATATTTGTATAGGGGGGTAATCTCGAGCTCTATTAGAGATATGCCCCTTGTTAATGATGCCCTTTATTCATATACATGAAGCGCTTTCGTTGTTTTTTTCGAATAAAGGTCAAGCCAAAAAAGCACGATAAAAATGCACCTTTGTACCTTACGTTGAGAACGTAGAGGAAATGCATAAATGATTGTAGTATCATAGGCCTAGGTACGATTCCGTGCATTCATCTCCCTGTTTCGAACTTTATACTTTCGATAAGTCCAATTATTTTATGAACAGTAATCAAATTTCAAGAAATTGTAACGGGGCATTTACATAGGCTATAAAGAATACAAGGAAATCACAAATATGTTATTCAGTGGAATCAGTGCAATATGCAAATGACGTTGGTTCTAAACGGACATTTATCGCAAAACAAGCGGAAATGATGGCCGGTGAAGCGATTGGGAAAAACATTTAAAATGGCAGGAAACAGCGCAGCGCCAGAACGGAAACAAGACTCTATTAACGTGCGAGAGACGTTGTGGTGCGAGAGGCCACAATCCATAGCGCCGACTAGCGGAAACCTCACGACATCCGGTTTGGGTCATCGGTCATAGAATGCCATGTATAGACGAAGACCAGCCAGGATGTTACAATTAACAAGTCCATGTGTACATTTACATATGTTAAGAAGCGACTATACCAATAATTGCATTTCCCAATACAACGTGTATAGGCCGTTGGACGTGTAAGCTTAGTTCGAAAGTCGCTTTTGTAACAATTACTTCCTTTAAAAATATATATATATATATATATAATTTTGAAGTCTAATTTCCTTCCTGTGTGGATATTTGGACATTTATTTACTGCTGGTGTGCATCTTGTTTTTGTTTCAAATTCTTATCCCTTTTTAAATCGTACATACATTGTAAATAAAATATTTTTTTAATACAAGATTTGATACGAATAATTTGAGCTGCTTTGGAAAACACAATGCATAGTTTTTCAAGAGAAGTAGACTCTAAAGGACATTCTATAAAGATCTCTGTCGATAAAATCAAATGCCTGTACGTTGCGTTGCTGTGAATTGTTCATAAGCGCCTGCATGGTTTCTGAATTCTACGATTTGATCTCAAAGATATTGAATAATAACTGCTAGGACGATATTAGAGAGTAATTCTGAATATGTCACAACTGCCAATATCAAAGAGCGCCAGCTTTCATTGGCAGTCAGGTTGTTACCCAGCGTCAAAACTTAAATGACAAGCATTTCAGGATTGTTGGCGCGGCTCTCGGACATACTACTCTTTAGTATTTGTGATTGATGATGACGTGCTTCGCAAGCCGCCATCTAGCACTCGTACACATCCTTAAAAGTTAACAACAAAAGTGAAAGTAAAGACCTGGATCCGTTGAGTGTTGGTTGTAGTCTGACTGTTTATATCACTATCTCTCTGTCTGTCTCTCTTTCTCTGTCTCCCTTTCTTTATCTCTCCCCAAACGAGAGAAATAAACGTTTCTCAATCTGCTTTGCTGCAGTATACGACCGTCACATTATACTTTATACTTTCTATATACCAACTGTCCAACAAAAGCATGATCAATTACACTGATACGAGGAAGCGTCTAATTAAAAACATCAACAATCAAACAAGGAACAAGGAATTAGAAAAGTCAAGGAAGTGCAACACGCTAATTAAGTGTGGTAGACGTGTAAAATGACGATAGCACCTTCATTTGACTGTTTATAGATTATAGCCGATTTACAATTTTTTTTAAATGGTAGATTTCAGCATTTATCCTGGAAGAAAAAAAAATCATTTAAAGAAAAAGCAATGCTCTAAATTTATATTGACTGCGCTAGGTCATTTAAAATTAAGTCAGACTCAGACATGGTCTGTGCAGGTACAAGTACTTAGTATGATTGTACATCATATGACAGCCCATAGTCCTCATGATACACATTCTATGACGCAACCTATCTGTGTTGACTTGATGAGATTGTAATCAACGATCCGATGCAGTCATTTTAATCTATGAGCCTCCCTTGAAAGGAAGGAGGCCCCCTATCACGAGGTTATCCGTCCCCAAGCTCAGCTCATCCCGTGTTCCTGTGTACACTACCGCTCCGCTAAATCATCTCTAAAGATTCACTGAGCCCTAGACCCCCGATAGCCCCCTTTTCCCTTTATTTCCAGGCTATCACCCACAAACATCCCCATCATCAACATTATCATCGCCCCGTTCATAAAAGAGAAGAGAGACAGAGAGGGAAAGAGAGAGTGAGAGGGAAAAATGGCGATAGAGTCTCACATCCTCTCCCCGCAACTCTCCCGGGGATTTCCTGCTGAGCCGCGGCCATCTGTAAGTGAATATGCGAGCGGAAGAACGTTCAGGAAGGAAATCGTCGGGGTAGGGCAGTCCAACTCGGGGTTTTCTTCTCCCTACAACTGGGGAGGAAAATCCGTCTAATTTGAAGTAAATTATCGAAAGCCTTGTTGCATTTGCACAGGATGAATTGTAAATACATTTTGACGCGGGTTCCTGTACAGGAATGAGTGATTGGACGCGGTCTTCTTTGTGATGAGAAACAAGTGGTTTGCGTAATAACATAGTGCGATGTAGGAGGAAAGAGAAAAAGTGGACATAGTTTTTTTGGCGCCAGGATGAGCATTGCATGACCTGGGGGAAAGCAGCGACCTGTATATCCAGTACTGACTGACATCATATCACAACTTATTCTGACGCCATTTTGGAGTCTTTGTCTTGTCTTACTTCATTGCCAATCATTTTCTAGAGATAATGAATTTCAGTCTGTACCTGCAACGAAACTCGTTAATGTAGGGATCCTTTTCGACACAAATAACTGTCTTGGAAATTGAAAACCATCTCGGCGCTTTCTTGTCTGCGGCAACATCCACGATTGTAGCGCAGTCAGCGATTTATTGAGGATGGTTTTGGTAAGAAAGAACACCAAGGCACACTCTTTTGAGTCATTCATGCATGCACGCCATCGTTTGTTCACATTCATGTAGTACATTCTAATGTTCTTCTTCAAAATCGCATTACGAAATGCATGTATCTGTAAGATCGAGACACAATATTACGAGGAAAAGGATGCCCCTGTGGCATTCTTTGCAGAGTTTCTCATTTTCTTTCGTATTTCTCATTTTCATCTGTTTTAGTTGCTTAGTTTTAATGCCCTTTTAACGGGAGCGTGCATGTGTGTGGAGGTGGTTTGCGTACAATTGTGTGTGTGCGTGTGTGTATGTGCGTGTTTGTTGGGAATATCTCCTTGATCACATGGATGAAATATAAGTCCAATCACTTACAACTGTTTTATTGGTTTTTTGTTTATCTTCATTAGTACCTGCAGTTTACACATCACCACACAGTAATGTTTTCCCTATTGTTTTTTTGTTGTAATCCATATACCCCACATACTTTTGTTAACCAGAAATGAAATCTAATTCTGCGTCATATTTTGTTCTTGATATACGAATGTCAGCATTTTCATGTGTTCGTCCGGTGTATGTAGTTGGTTTGCAACAAGCCTTTTTGCCATTTTCACTTTGAAAAACAACACGATTTCGAAGACTTTCGACACTCATCGGAAATAAGTCGATACACTTTTATTTTGTTGCTTGATCTAAATTCAAATAAACATATGCTCAAGAGCGACTGCTAACGAAATGTACGGATCTTCACAACACTTGGAGATAATTATAACAAACAGTCTACCTCGAATTGACGTAAAATTAACCTTTAATTACTTGCAGTTTCTATCGTGAGATCCTACATACCACGAATGTGTATGTCATTCCTTGACCTTCCAATGTTATTGATACCGAGATTGTTTGGTAATCATTTCAAATACACAGAATGATGATAATACATCATGTCCATGAATGTCTGACAGCTGGCGTCTCGTCGTTTTCAGATGTCGGTAAGGCTGTCGATTGGGGGGATGTGGAAGGGGTTGGTTCATCTTATTTTCCCTGCTTTCCTATCATTTCCCTCTTCTCTCCCTTTCCCTCTTCTTCCCTCATTCTCTAGCTTTCCCCCTTTTTTTTTAAACATTCGATGGGGAGGGAGGGGGGGGGGGCATGTGTCCCATGCGCTTCCTTTTCTTTGATGCACGTAGATTAATCTTTTTAAAAGTTGTCAAAGTGTACTCTGTCGTTTTGCCACACAATGCGACGATTTACATAATGTTCCATCATGCATCAAACGTATGTGTAGCTCATTTATGTCACGACCTTTGTAGATTGTTGTTGAAAAGGGTGAATCTGCACGCCAGAGTGCATTTGAAATCTTGGACAAGGTTCTCTAAACATGTTCACTTGATCAAAAACTTGTCATTTATCAATTACTGCTAAATAATCCTCTTTCAGAAAGGACTACGAACTGCTGATCGACGAAGCGCAGTGTCGACGTCAACGACCAATTCGAACGGATCGTTAGCGTTGGTTGATAGATCGAGACTTCGACGCACAACGGGGTACGTACGATACATTTTTTTTAGGGGAGGGGGGGGTGGCTGACGTTAGATACTCGATATAACTAATTTACCATGGAGGTGTCGTGATATCATGTTTCATTCACTTGACTCTCAGTCCATGGGTTGAGGGTTTGAATCCCAGCCCGGTACTAATGTCATTTGACAATTATTTACATTTGCTACTCTCCAGTGAAGACGGTAAGTGATACATAAAACTGACTCATTAACTTAACTTAATCGATCGATTCCCCCCCCCCCCCCCCCATCTTTTTTTTTTTTTTTTTTTAGCCAGCCACTTACTATGGATGCTATTACAACTTTAAATTTACTACTTCTCCTTCTACTTCTTCTACTTCTACTTTTTTGTTTCACCTCTACTTTCCTATTGCAATTCTTTTATTTTTTATTTTTTATCTCATCTTCTAATTCTGCTTCTGCTTCTACTTGCAAGTACATCTACTTCCAAATACTAAGAGCGACCTCTTTTTCGATTGATGTTGCTTTTAATATTTATATGTTGTACATTAATCTACGATGCTGTTTGACAAAATTTTGTGATAATAAGTTTCACAACTTTTAAAACACATTGCTATCACTACTGCGAATTTAGCATCTACTTTTTTTTACTATTGACTTGAGCTACATATACTATAGCATGTTTTGGTTCAAGATAATTTAGTTTAGAACCCGCAATGATCATGAAAGGAAGTCCCATATTGCTTCCCGACAAATCGCAAATATATGCAACTCCTTAGTTATAATCAAACGTATGTTTCACGCTGTGCACGGTTGATCACGGTTTCTTGATTGGTAAACGTTCCCATCTCTCTCTTGTTGGAGTCATCTGAAATTATCAATTCCTGTATAAATCAGCTCAAACGGAAATGCCCATTACCGTCATGGAAAATGATAAAAGGGTCTCACTTCTCTTTCTTTACAGTATGGCAGGATGTAAGGGAAGGGGCGAAGGCTGCGTGATGGGGTGCAATAGAATAGCAGTTTCTAGAGACACTTACCAGATGAAATCAATTTAGATGACATTTATTGAGTGTTTGGTTGAAAGGCGGTTATTTCCGCCTTCAATAATGATGACAATGAGATCATGATGTGATTGTTCAATCACATTATACTCAACTACGTGGAATTTTATGGACGTGATAAAGAAAAATTATGATTAATAAGTCATTTTTCGTTATGAATGTAGGATGACAGTGTCATACAGAAAGTGGCCTTGATGATTTAGATGTGTCGGATGTTTGTCTGATGTAGCAGCAACTATTAAATACAGACTATATTAACCCCCTGCCAAAAGTGACTGTTCAAAAATACAATGTTTTAACTCTGTCAAACAGCAAAATACAGCTATTGTTAACGTTGTTTGCAAATAAGATAATCTTTTTGAATGGTTATTTGCCATTAAACCCCCTTCAACTACCCAATATGACCCTATCGCAATGAAAAGACAATCGTTTACAAAACTCTTCCACAATATATATATATAATTTAAGAAAAGTGACCGCATGGGAAGTATCCATATGGTGGGGGGGGGGGGGTAACGTATCTTAACGCAGTCGCTCGTGCTGTAGCTCCATTAGAATATGCTTTGATTCTTAGACCTTAGCCTTCAAGTAAGGGGGGGGGGTGGATACGTAGGAACCACTGTACCTGGGGTTACGATCAAACTCCGAACCCGTCTAAAATAAATAATCAATCAATCAAACGAACGAATGTTCTAACGATTCTGATTGGCTTAAAGTAGACCTATAAAGTTACATTCCATGCAATTGTCTGCAAGATTATGGACATAAATAATATTGGTATCATTTGGTCTTTTTCGATTTTTAGACCAGACGGTGAGGGTGGTCACCTCAACGAAATCATCGACCAGCTTCAACACAGCAACAGCAACGGCTACTCCAACGGCAATCACCACGTCTACGACAACGGTCGTAAACGATCTCTAGGGGTGGACAACGTGAGTCCTACGGGGTCAAGCCCGTCGTCGTCGATGCAGTGTGGACTTGCCCTAGTCAAGCGACCACGGAGTGTCTCGCCAAGGGACGATGATATCTATGACGAGCAGCAACGGAAGATTTTTGAGGCCGCGAACTCGCCGGAGCCTCAAAACATAGGTGCGTTTAAAGTTATGTTTTAAAAGGAGCATGTTGTTCCTAGAATGAGTATTGTTTACCTAGTCGTGTGAAGGTACCAACTTGAAAGTTGTATAATTGTGTGTAAACAAGGACCCGTCAAAACAACCTCAGAGAATGCTGATAATGAAACGAAAGTATTGTTATATTAATGATTCGTGTTTGTATAGAATATTCTTCTAAATTTTCTTATAAGGAATACATGTTTCTTGGGAATAATCATCTTCGTAACTATGATGAGTGAACTTTTGTTTAAAAAAAGGGGGAAAGAGAAGACGAAAAAGAAGAAGGCAACATTTTCATATTTTCCATCACTACCTTTAGTTGTAAATCTCACCGAGCCCATTAACGGACGAACGTGATTATTTTCTTTATCACAGAAAACCTTCGTCGTTCACTCAACATGAGCTCAAGCCGCTCCAACTCCCCATCAAGCGGAGACCGTAACTCACCCAGCACCGGATCGCATCACTCTTTCTACGGTAGTCATGGCACCGGACGCAACGCGCCAACCGTAATGGTCGCCGCATCGGTAAACAGCAACAACACCACCCCGGTAACGAACGGAGCGGGGCCCGCAGATCTCAGCCGTAACTCATCCGCTTCGCCGCAGAGCGCTGAGAACGTCTCGCCGACGAGGTTGCTGATTTCGCAACCGCCGCAGATGATGGTGAAACACCAGACGAAATCCCGTAAACAGACCGCACCGCAGCATCTGGATGTCGGGAACCATGGAGACGAGGTTGGTGCGGGTTCCACCTAAAAAAGGGCGTGCCGACACATTAGTAAAAGCTTAAAGTAACATAATAGACGAGGAAATTAATAAGAAAAGCTTAATAGTATCGATGGTTGTAATCATTATGAGCACTACGTTTCCAATAGATACCTTGAAATATACTTTTCTTAGTTTCCATTTGTAAATATGTCTCAATTATGTTACGCATTTATGTGTTTTTTTAACTGCAACCAATACAAATTTCTTTTGTGTTAGCAAGAGACAAATAAATGCATCCCATCTTAAAGCCCGAAATCATGTTTACCTGTTTAACTGTATTATTGAAAGCTGTTATTAACTCTAAACACAAGGAATATTTCTTTCTTCGAAAAAATATGTCTATTCTCTTTGCGTTGCTATCACCGAATGAAAATGTTTAATAAAGTCATGAAGGTAGTGGGATGTAATAATTATTGCAACTACTTTGCCGATTAGGGAGGGTAAAAAACCTCTTCACAAGAATAATTCCACCAAGCACACTTGCTTCACTTGTAATCGTATACATTGTTGATGTTCTGTTGCAGGCCCATCCACAGCGGTCAGCTCACATCGTTCTGTCAAATTATTCCGGTCAACAATATAAAGCCAACGCTGCAGTTCGACCAAGGTAATGTAACATTGTTTCATAGAAGCAGTTTTTTTTAAACGTGTGTGTGGTATCTGAGAATTTCGCATGTTGTTTATTGTGTTTTGTAAGGTAAATTACGTATTTCTTCGCTGTTATTATGAAGCATCAGCCAATTGAATTGTTGTACAAATGTTCTTTGTGTAAATTATAGCGACACAAACACATTAAACACCTTGAGATTCAATAACATGAATCCATTTTTCTTTTAAAGTTCATTTTTGCCAACTTTTCCCTATCTCTTTATACCATTGTATTTTTGTGAAAACAGAACTATATGAAAAGTGAATCCGAGTATACGTTATCCACTCTGTTTCCCCTTATAGATATCAATCGACGCCCGTCTACAATCATCGCAGCACAACCAACTCGTCTACTAACCATCACGCCACGGGCAGCTCCGGGGAGCTTAATCTCTCGACAAACGGTGGTTCGCGAAGAACGCACTCCTCCACACTGACACCGGTAACGCGAGGACCGTCACAGCGAGCTCCGGGCACGCCGTTGAAGATGATCGAGCTAACCCGTCCCGAGATCGTTCCCTCGTCTAGCAGTGGATACAGCAGTAGACCGAGTAGCACGCATAGCAGCTCCAATACAGGTAAAACAAACAAATAAGCAAATGAACAAAAGACAAACAAACAATCACACACACACAAAAAAATGACCGACAATGAAATAATCAAAAGCAACAAAACGAACGACAAAAAAAAACAAAAAAACTACCATACCACGCCCCTCCCCCAACCACAATTAACTACTCAAAGATTGGGGGACCTTTGTTAAAAATAGGTTTTGAAGTTTTATAAAGGTATTATTGCTGGCGACATTTTTGCACCGAAATACTCAGCTTATGTTTTTTAAGCGGTATGTTACCATCTCATGTAGATATCACTCTTTGATGTGTTTTAATATCTAAAGCTATCCTGAAGAATATTAAAAGTGAATAAATTTTATTTATAATGATTAGATAATGAAAATTACAGAAAAATTAACGCTCACTTCATATTAAAAATAATCTAAAATGTGAGGGGGAGGGGGGAGGGAGGTATGCTATTATTACCCATTTCATGCTATTTTCGTAACAAGAGGAAAAAAATTAATTTCTCTAAAGGGCTTATCGATATAAAAGACGTGATTACTCGATAGGCAAATGCTCCTTCCAGGTTATTTATTGTAAATTCTATAAAGTATGTTTTCATCTTATGAAGATAGCATAAACAAAACAAAGCAAACAAAGAAAAAACAAAAGCAAAAACCAACAACATACATGTTTCAATTGGGAGGTTCTAGATGAGCTTGCATTACCAAAAAAATGAGGCATTTTACTGTTATCTTTTAGAGCAATAAATCTCAGGGAGATCAACAACATACAGAGATACCCAAGTTTTGCCATTGCTTCAGATGGTTGTTTTTTTTCTTCTTAAAAAGAATATAATGATGATGACAGACAGTATGATAAACATACAGGATTGAAGAAAAGCATTTTCTATATCCAGATACTTTTGACTGGCATGATAATTTTAAATTATTGAACCCTATATCCAAGTGCTTGTGTCTCTCTCCCCCGCTTAAGGTGAAGAAGGCAGATCGCATACTCCACTTCTTTCTTCAATTGGCAACACTGATGCAGTCTTTCTCCCGGCAGATTTAACTTCATGGTCCATCTCCGATGTTTCCCACTTTGTGCAGTCACTGAAGGGGTGTGAAGACTACTGTCCAGTAAGTATGAATGTGAATCAGTGATGTAGCAAAGGAGGGGAATGTGCCCCCTCCCCAATTTGAAAGAAAAAGGGCAAGAAAAGAAAATGAGAGAAAATAAAAGGGAGAGGGGGAAAGGCCAAGAAAAGATGTTTATAACCCCTCGCTCAAAGGCCTTGTTATTTGCATTTGAGGTATGATTCGTGAAGAAGCAAGGCACAAGACTGCAAATACCCTCAATATTTCAGGAAAAAAGTACAGCATGCATACTTATTTAACAGTGCCATAGATACAGGGAGGCGCATGCCCCCCCCCCCCCATTCGAACGGAAACCCAAAAATAGAGAAGGAGAAAATAGCAAGAGGAAATAAAAGAGAGAAATAGAAAAAGGACAAAATGAGAAGGTTTTAATTAAGACCCCCTCCCTGCACACCCTCCCTCCCTCCCTCTCAGAGGCCTTGTTCTATGAGCTTATCATTTTCCGAGACAGGTGCCCCCCCCCCCCCCCCCCATGATGCCATTGTGTCCTCAATGGTTGGACTCCTTCAATGCCATTGATTTTACATAAACATCGTATAACATACACCCACCTCCAAATCAAGAATTTTAAGTGCCATTTATTTCATTTTCCTGAGACATCTGGGATCGCTTAGATAATTCTGAATTCTTCAGTTCATTTAGTTAGTTGTATAAAACTCTGAAGCATGCAGATCTTAGCTGGATTTCTAATTTTTTTAATATGTTGAAAACTTACCATTTCGTTTTTCTATGGTAGGTATTTCGTGAGCAGGCCATCGATGGTGAGATCCTCCCCGTACTTACAGAAGATCACCTTCTTCACAACATGGGTCTCAAGCTGGGCCCTGCCCTCAAGATCAGGCTCCACGTTGCCCGACGCCTTGGCTTCACGCTGGACGGTCAGTACTGCAATACCATTGCACCTCCCCCTCCTACTTCTCACACACCCCAGCTACCACCACCATCGTTGACACCTCAGGAATCTACAGGTACCCCTGCCCCGCCCGGCCCATCGACGCCCGGGACAGCTAGTACAAAACCAGCTAGTGAGGTGTTTACAGAGGATGATTAGCACTTAGGAGGTGCCTTTACCTATTATTGACTACCAGTATGTGACTGCTTTTGCCTGTGCCTCTGAATAATTTATGCAATTTTATCGGTTGTGGCCTTTTTTTTGGGGGGGGGAGCGTGTGTACTTGGAAATGTTACATTAAAAAAGGATGAATATAAGACGATATTTATAATTTTTACTAAACTGGCCAACTCGCAAAGAATATATTTTGAGTAATTTTGAGGATGAGTCTTTCAGATGGAATAAGAGGTCTGATCAAATCGACAGCTGGTACTGCAATATCACTACTTCATAACTCCTTATTCATGGCGATCAAAATGAACTCTACATAACTTCAGGGGAGTGTTTCACAAAGATCCTAAGTTTGACTTAACATTTATGGAAAGACATTTAGCAACTATGAAAATATTTTGTAAAAGTTATTTTAAAAGGCATAAAATGTTGATTCAAATCATTCATATTTTCTATTATCAAGAAAATTTCATGTTCTTGATGTGGAATTTATAAAAAGTCTAAAATACTTGAATTTTCGATCTTGAATATATTTTATTTTAAGACTACAAATGGCTCTCCACAGTTTTTTAAAAGTAGGACAGAGAAGTAGTACTTTCACAGAATTTATTCTGTAGTACCGGTATGTTCATTCTTTCCACAGATGTGAATTGTATTTTTTCAAATTTGTTTATCTTTGAATGTGTTTGCTAACTACATTAGCTTGAAGGCTATTCTGTGGCTGGCTCTCTCCCTGTAAAACTACACATTGCTTTCTCAGGATTTTATATTTAAGATTTGTAACTTAAATTGTCGATCACAAAACCTATGCATATCGTTGATACATCTTCCATTTTGTTGCCATCTGTATGCTATGAAAAAATACAAAAATTCCGATGCCATAAAGTTTGATGGGATATCTGTAAGATACATGTACATGTACATGAATTTATACTTGTCCCCATTCCCAGCATTACCTACAATGTCCATTTGAATTGTGTAAGTCTAAGTTCCGGGAAATTGAAATTTTGGCAATTTAGACATTTGATATATATTGTTTCTTTTATCAAGTCATGATATTTCAAAGTACATATGTAAATATAATATCAAATTTTGCATTTATGTCAGAAGAAGCAATTTCTTATGTGAACAGCTGGGTAGATTTACGATATTTTTCTCATTCTATTATTTTGGAAGTGTAAGTATGTATATTTGTACATTCTATTTATTGTTAAATACTTGATAAGGTTTTCCTCTTTCAATTGCTTTCAATTTTGTTGCAGCTTGCTGAATATTTGAGTTATTTTCAATTGTAAACTTGTAGTCTATATATGTATATACAGTATATATGAAACATGCAAATGATACAAGTGCCTCCTATAACTTCCAAATTTTATTAATATTTTGATATTGAAAATATGCATCAACAAAGAACTATAATCTGTTCTTGGTCATATGAAGTGTGCTAATATCTGTTGTATCATATGGACATTTTAATAAATTTTATTTTGATAGTGAAGTTGTGAGCATTTTGTTTTCTGTATGTGTAATTTATTCTTCCACTCCTAACCTATAAGTCCATGCATGTATGTAACGCCTGCAAATACCAAATTAGGTACCCAGCATTTTCATGAAGAAAAAAATCCCAGATTTTTCCGCTTTTTTTCCACTGATGAAGTTTAAACGTCCAGACAAATTTATTTTGACCCATTTCCAGTATGAAACGTCTCCATCTAGACCTAACGCAAAGTACAAGACTGACCTCTTCCATTCTTTTGTTTAGGGCCAATAAAATTGTTGGCTGCTCACAAAAAGATTGTCAGAGCTGTGTGTTGTCTGCCTTCTTGTGAGCAGCCAACAAATTTCCTTGTTGTTTCTCCAGATTTGAGTGCTTTCTTCTCAAATTGCCAAACTAGTCCCTGACTGGATAAAAGGGAAACTCATTTCCCAACTTTTGCCCCATTTTCAAGATGGCTAGGAACTGTGATTTACAATGTGGGAAACAAAAGAAATAAAAAAGCAAAACAAGCTTGACTTTTAACTATATTATTTAGGCAAAGATAAACATACCTTTTCCTTTATTTGTTCCCCCTTTACATCTTAATGTAATGCATATAAAAACATTCATTTAAAAAGTATTCTTTAATAGAAAGTCTTATTTTTTCAAAAAATTCTCTCATTTTCATCATTTGTTGAAGGAATACTTCCTTCAAGCTCATTTATACATGACATGATAAACCACAGCTTTTTTCTCCAAATGTTAATGAATGCGAAGTGGAAGTGCAAAAAAGAAGGAAGGATTAATAAATTTTAAAAAGGCCCTATGCATACTCACGTACCTGTTTATTTTTAAGATATAGAACGTGAGGCTAACAACCCTAATAACATTTCGATTCGCTGTGGTGTTGTTTTTTATAGACAGTTTACGATGCTTTATAGGAATGATGCTTTAGGATTATCTTAACTTTTTTATTTTTATTTTTTAGAAGAACATAATTTGAAGACAGTCGCAGAATTTGAAATGTTTACATGTATATGTGCCCTATTCAAAGAATGTGATATATGAAAATTAGGAAATACTACTATTACTATATAATGTTCTCCAAGTCTATTCTTTTTTATTTCAAATAGTCCAATTTGACATTTGGGAGAAGATATACTGATATAAGAATAGAGGGTGGGAACTATAAACCATGGCATTTGTTTGATTAGACCTTAAAGCCACATTCTCTTGGGTTCTTGTAGGGAATTCTTTACAATTCAGGTATTTGTGCAATAAAAGATGCTTCTCTTTTTCAATAAATATAAAGAAGTAAAAGAATGGATATAAATTTATTCAAAGAGACAATTGGATAAAAGTTTATCAAAGGCACATCGACACTGCCTCTAGCTCTTCTGGTTCAGTTTCTTCTTGTTCTTCTTTTGCAACTTGGGGGATTTTTTCTGGTTTTGGCGTCCTGTAGGCTTGCTCTTTGAGGTTTTAGAAGTCTTTTTACTTGATGTTGTCTTTCCACTCCCTTCCTCGCCGTCTTCATCTGACCACATCGCAAAGTCCTCCACGACATCGTCTTGGTCGTCTTTCTCCTCCCAAGTGTCCTCTTTCCTCTGACTTGGTTTAGATGCTTTCTTGGACGACTTCTTCAAGGGGACTTTCGTCAATGACTGGTCTGCTTCGTCGGCTTCATCTTCATCATCATCATCATCGCTTAAATCAGCAAAGTCATCTTCATCCAAGTCTTCCAGATCATCATCGTCATCATCATCGTCTTCATCGTCGTCACGGTACTTTCCCTTCTTCTTGGGACGTTCCTCCAACCTCTTCTGTTTGCGCTCCACCCTCTTGAAGAGGTCTTCCTCGTCGTCTGATCCCACGTCTTTCTTGAAGAGGTCCTTCATCTCCATCTTGCTCTCCAGCTTCCTCTTTTTGCTCTGTGTCATCGTGGGAATCTTGTCATCAACAAGCTGGGAAAAGGAAGAGAAAAAAATTCAAAGTATAAAATTGAAATAACCTGTATACTGCCCTCTTTTAAATTAATCAGTTCAATAACTGGCCCATTTTTGGGTTCCTTTTTTAAAAAGTCCAGCCAGGGGGGTGTTTCACAAAGATCCTAATTTGGACTTAAAAATTATGGAGAGCCGATAGCATCTATGAAAATATTTGTCAAAGTTATTTTGAAAGGCATAAAATGTTGATTGAAATCATTCATATTTTCTATTATCAAGGAGATTTCATGTTCTTGATGTGGAATTTATAAAAAGTCTAAAATACTTCAATTTTCGCTTTTGAATATATTTTATTTTAAGGCTACAAATGGCTCTCCATAATATCTAAGTCCAAATTAGAGTTAAGTTTGACTTGGGATCTTTGTGAAACACCCCCCTGATGTCTCATTCACCATTAATAAAATTGTCAAACTTTTTAAAGTTATGGGATTTTAAGGGTCATAAATGGCTGAGCATGGCTGAGCACAATATGATTGCAGGGCCCTCAGGGAGAACAGTATAAATACTGATGAGGCTACCCTGGGTAAACAAGAAATATTATTATTATTATTATTATTAGCACTGTTGTCCTCAGAACTTGTTGTAAAATTGCACTTCTGTGCTGACGTGCCGAACATATTCCGGTACGTCTGAAGTTTAATCAAATGCAATAGGTGTAAAGTTATATGAAGGTTAGTCAGGATACGTCCTAACAAAAAATTCTTTCTTAACTTTTTAAAGAAATGGATTAGAAAGCAGAATGAAGTCCTCATAGATACCCATAGGTTGGCAATCAACATTTAACTTTAGAGGCAAGGATCTCTGGTTTTACGAAGAACCCTAAACTTACCCTTTCTTTGCCTGCTTCCTCGTGCTTCAACTCTCTTTCTCTCAGCTTCTTGTAGGTATCGTAAGATTTCAAGATGGCCGTTCCTTGCTCACGATTCTTCATCTCCCATTGTCTCTGAAAAATGAGATAAATGACAAGAAAGTGAATAGAGGATCCAAATCAATCGCAAGTCCTGTATTCAATCGCAAGCTTCCAGTCCCCTGTCTCTTACATGTACAAAGTTGAGATTGATATCAACTCTTTATAAGACGGGGCCCAGATCTCAAGGTATGAAAAATATCATTTTACAATTATCACTTCAACCTGTATTCAATCGCAAGTTTCCAGTCCTCTGTCTCTTACATGTACAAAGTTGAGATTGATATCAACTCTTTATAAGACGGGGCCCAGATCTAAACTTGGAAATATCATTTTACAATGATCACTTCAATAATCAATATCTCCTACCAAACAAAAACTAAAGTAGGTGAAATGAAGCACCCAAATAACATTTGGTATGCATGAAGTTTAATAGTCCTACTTAATTTCCAAACAGCCTTAATATCAAATCATATTTTCCTTTAACGTCTTTAATTAATCATTTTAATGTCTCATATAATATCTCAGGGATCTAGATCTTATGTAGGAGACACAGGGTCCTACATTGTGCATTGTCAATTTCCATGTGCAGAAGGCCATAATTCGCTGACACCAGACTTGGTGAAAACCATAAATGGGTGTACAAGTCTGCACACAGCAACCCTGTAGGCCTATCAAGAAATACCCCCCTCGTCTCTTGGGAGAGTCTTCGGGTGAGGGAAAAGTGAGATAATGACTTTACCATATGGGGATAGATGGGTGTGTGTGCGCGCGTAGGAAAACGCCAGCAACCGCGGACCACTCCATAGAAAACTACCTCAAACCGCGGACGTACCTGCAATGGGGGACCGTCCACGGTTGCGATACCGGTTCCGCCGTATCAAATTTACGACGTAGGGGGCGTTTGAATATTAGATGTCACAGCGTGTAGGCAACATCGACTGGATCAGTCCGATGTGTATCGCGAAATGTCACAGCGCCCCCTTTTGACTGCGCGAGAGAGGCGCTCGCTACCTGAATCATCCCATAGGAGGTACGTCCGCGGTTTGATGTAGTTTTCTATGGAGTGGTCCGCGGTTGCTGGTGATTACCTACGCGCACACACACAAGTACTAAACTTGGTCCACGGTTGACGCCATTTCCCTGTAGTGGTGGGTGTGTGTGTGTGTGTGTGTGTGTGTATTTGGGTTTTTAAAGACGTGTATCAATCAGATATGATTATTTACGTCTGCAGACAGACCTTTAACGTCTCCGTCCGAAAGACGTGACTCAGTTTCGAACCTACATGACTCAGCTTCGAACTTGCGTCATCGGCTGAATCAGTTTGTTAGCTGGATTACAGGCGCACGCCACCAACGCCCTGTTGCAAAGCATTACATACGGCCTGTTGGTCATAAAGTTGAAGGCTAATCCTTGTTACTGGGTAAATACCCAAACGGTGGGAACTTATGAGTTTTTAAAAATTTCAGATATACTCACAACTGCTTTGTCATCTGCCAGTCCGAATGACACCCTTTCTCTCCGCTTGGTGATCTCCTGACAATTCTCCAGAACTTTGTCCAAGAACTGCTTCATCTGACGGGTGAAGTTGGCCACCTTGCATTTCTTCAGGAATGTTCTCAACTGAAAAATCAAAGAGAAGACATGATTCTAAAATGGATGCAGAGCTTTTACATATCAAACAAGATTAAAACGTTGTGGTGACTTGGGAATATCAGAGCTGCCAACCTTGTATGGCCAAAAAAGGAAACCATGACGGCAAAAAAAAGGAATTTCAAGCAAAAAAAAAGGAATTCATTGAAACAAAACTTACAACCACGCGCGACAAACTTCCAATGCGGAAATGTCCATTCCACATGCTGTTTTTTCCCATATTAGGACCTATAGTTTATTTACAAGTAGGTATTCTGTTGTTGTTATTTTCGTATGATCAGAGTTTCATTCTTGTTGAGAATATTTTTCTCTTCAAGCATGTATTAACAATATTTTTCTGTTGAATTTGTGATCATTTTAGGGCAGATGTTTGACGTGCACTATGTAAAATTTAAAAAAATTAAAAAAACATATTTTATGAAGAAAACAAATTTGGAGGGAAAAACATAATGGTTGGCAGCTCTGTGGGATGTACCGACGGACAACACAAAAACATAATGCCTCCGGCTACTTTGTAGCAGAGGCAATAACAACTGCAAGATGAACACGTTGTGGTGACTTCAACTCTCCCAATGTCACTGTTTCTATTTTTGTTTTTTCACTTGCAAATAGCCAACATTCAATGATAACTTTTCTTTGTTACGTTTCGGTCAACTTTAATTTTATCACCATAAGAAATTTTTTGTGTGTTAATTATCTTAAGTTCTACCAATCAGACTTCACCTTTTTGTTATCAATCAATCAATCAGTTTTTCTCTGGCGAACTAGAAAAATAATTTTCACAACTCTGAACATATTTCATTTATAAAAATTATCGCCAGAATTTTTTTTTTTTTACCCTCCTATATATTTTTGAGATTAACCAGAAGAGTTTTGGATTTTACTATGGACAATGCAATAAACTGAACTTCATGATAATTATTTAACAAAAAGAGTAGAGGTACCGTGGTCGAGTGGTTAAGTCGCCAGACTGTCAATCACAAGGACTGCGGCACTAATGTCCTTTGGCAAGACATAGATCAACATTTGCCACACTCAACCCAGGTGATGTAAATGGGTACCTGGCAGGAATTAATTCCTTGAAATGCTATAGAGCGCCGTAATGGCAGCACAGCTAAAGCCGGGTAATAATCTCCAAGTTTGGAAGCACTGATTCTAATAGGCGCTATATTAAAACTGAGTATTGTTATTATTATTATCTCACCTCCAGAACTACTGGAAGAGCCAGCTCAGGAAAGCCGATTCGATGGCAGTGAACCTGAAGATGCTCGATGAGAAGATCATACACTTGATCCATCACACCATCCTAGGAGAGATTAGAAATGGATTAAATAATGCACTGGCAGATCCTTTTTTTGGGAGGGGGGGAGGGGGATGGGGGAGGGAGCATGACCAGCCCATGCCCATCTTTAAACCCTCAGTGGAATATCAAACAAATTATACTTGGTGTGCCCTTTCTTTCCATTTTAGACCCAAAAGGCACCTGAAAAACCTGAATTATTTCCCCCCCCCCACCTTTTTTTCTTTTTCCTCTTTTCAGAGAATTTTTCAGAGAATTTTTCAGAGATAAGTAGATTAGCATCTAAAACTTTTGATAACTATTGTCTTTTTTTATGTGTTGTCAGAAATCTTTAGGAAGTGTGGCAGCTCCTATCCTTCTTTTACAGAATCCTGAAGCAGCCTCTCCTATCAAAGAGGTGGTGTGGTCTAGTGGAAAAGTCACCCCACTGCAGATCACAAGGTACAGGGTTCAAGTCCTGCCACCGCACTAATGGCAAGATGTTAATCTACATTTACCACTCTCCACCCAGGTGTAACTTTCTGCCAAATTCAGAGTTGATTAAGTCTGCTAGCATACATAAAACATGTTACTTTGGCTGCTTCGCTACAATCAGGGTAATGTGTGTAAAGCGCCATGAGCGTCAGAGCCTGGTGGATACCGGCGCTATATAAATATCCATATTATTATTATTATAAAAGAAGAGACATAAAATATGTGGACTTATTTAACCCTACGTTAACTGGGGGGGGGGAGTCAATTTGACCCCCCCCCCCCCCTGTAGAAATTTCGTGACTACTCCGAAACCGCGGCAGATATAAAATTTTCCTTTCACGGCTTTTTTCTTTTGAGTCTTACGCATGTTTTAAAACGATTTTTTTGAAAATCGGACGTATCGGACCATAGTATTCTATACACTTCACTTGACATGTAGGCGATCGGCAGTGAAATGGCCGAGATCTTGGGGGGGGGGGGGGTCAAATTGACCCCCCCCCCCCAGTAAAAACCTGGTCTGAAATAGCCCAGTTAAAATAGGGTTAAAGGCGGGCTGTACTAGTTCAGCCAAAAGGGATTAGACCACATAGCGAGGTCACTGACAGGTGGCTATCTCATTAACTCAGCTCTCAATCAACATAAGAAATGGAGGTTCATGGGGACCAACAGGCACCGATTGGGGAAGTTTTCTATATAGAGGGAGCAAGTAGCTACCACTAGGACAGTGTGGCTTTAACGAAAAGTGAATCTCTCTCACCTTAAAGGCTCTCTCCTTCAGCTGTGAGTTTGAAAGTCTCAACATGACGGCGAAGTTGAGAGGTTTGAAGCTAGCAATGGAGTGCTTCTTGTTGAAATCGGTCTGCTGCAGAACCTAAGAATGAAACATGAATAGGCTAGTTTAAAGATAAAGTTGAGTTCTGGTCATGCTGGGATTTATTAATTTGGAAGTATTTGATCAATGGAACAGATCTTACTGGGCTACTTTTTTAATACAACTGACATTTTGATGGATCTGATAACTTAGTTAAAATTTAACAGAAGTAAGAAAAGACATTGTGCTTTTACCTCTCTAAAATGAAATACCCAAGTTACAATATAAACAGATATTATAGATACCAGGGGTGATAGTGAGCACTAAATAAAAAAAAAGGGGGGGTTCCTCAACCACACCCCCTTGAGTAAAACAAACAAACATTTAGGGGAAAAAATGGCATCTGACAACATCCCCCCACCCCCTTTTGATGAAAAAAAATTGGGGAAAAATTGGGGAAAATCTAGAAAAAAGGGGAAAATCGGTAGGAAAAAAAAAAAATTGGGAAAAATTGGGAAGACAAAAAAAAGTAATCAAGAAACCGGGTAATTATCAGGCCTGAGATACGCACAGGACTGTTCATGGAGAAAAAAATACATTTGACATACCTCCAAGACGAATGGAAGGAGCGGGATGAAGGTACCAGTAGCTTCTGAGAGGAGATTCAAGGCCCGTACCACATGGAACCGTAGGGGGTAGTAGCGTGCTGCTGGGATGAGCCTGTGGTTCAAATAAAGAGGGTGTAACAGTTTCTCTTAAAGGTAATACCAAGTTTTGGGAAATTTTGAAAATTGGCTGGATAGTGATTCTTTACAATTTTGATATATTTTGATGCCCATGTGGATTTATTATAAGCAATAACAAAAAAACACTTCTGCTTTCGAGAAAAATTGAAAATCAAAATAGCGCCTACGGCCATACAATGGTAGCTGCGACCATGAAAATCTCAGAATATGTTGTTGTAATATATAATTTCCCAACGGGAAGAGCCAATTGGTTGATTATAGACAAGAAACATTGTTTTATAGCTGAATTAACATTTTGACCTTGAGAGGGAGCTATACAACATAAAGAGTTAATTATTTACAATTTTATCACTTCAGACTTGATTTCAACCGCGAGAACAATCACTGAATATTGTAGGATTGCATATGCTTCCAATATGTTCATTGGAACCAAATTCATGACCCCCATACCAAAACTTTGTATTACCTTTAACACGGAGTTAAGAACAATATAAGGTGTTGCAAAATGATAATATATAATTTGACCTATTACAGCAATGAATAAAAATATCCAGGAAAAATTATGAGAATGCCTTGAATAGCTATAATATGGTGTTCAAGGCGCTTATCAACACTTTTACTGGTCTAACTATACAGCAAACACCAAACACCAAACATCAAACTTACTTGATGACACCTATGGATGTCTGGACTAGAGGATACACCAGAGGTTTGAGTGTTTCATCGTTGTGAAGTGTAGCCAACACTCGACACCAGAGGTAGATGCAGTGTATGTACTGCCAGTTGTAGACAGACTGGTACATGTCCTACAGCAAGATCAATCATTGAAGAAGAAAAAAGGTTTAAATTCAGTCAATTTTGACGCCTCATTGTGTAGCTTCCTTTCAAGAAAAAATTGTTAAACGCCATTGTGAATTATCTTCGTGTAACAGTATCAGGCTACTCCAATGTAAACATCGTAGCAAAAAATCCCCCCCCCCCCGCCCCCCTCCAAAAAAGAAATATAGCCAACACAGATAAATACAAATGGGACAATGATGTAGGGAGACAGGGTTAGTTGCCTGGATAAAATCTACACATTTCATTAGATGCCCTGCTCATTTTGTTTGATACTCTGCCGGTTCGATATGTACATATAGAAACGCTGATTCTGAGTGACAAGACGTGATAAACGCACTCATAGATAGATCTAGCATGAACACGACAAGGATACAGAAAACGTACCTTCTTCTTGACCGTGATAGCGTTTCGGAGGTGTATGGCCAGCTGGCGGATGTAGATGAAAGCATGCTGGTACGTGAGCTGGGTGTTGAGAGCAAACATCTCAGTCATGGATCGCTGCATGAAGTTGATGACTGGTAGAGTACTGGGTGAAGTGAACTTGGTGTTGCGCACGTAGGCAAGGTACAATTGCTGTGGTTAAAGAAAGGGGGGATGGTTGTCAGTTTCTGTGTGCAGAAGGTCATTTAATATTCGCTGACGTGGTGGAAATACTATTAATGGGTGTGCACGTCTCGCACACAGCGAACCCATCAAGAAATACCCTTATTCTCTCAGACAGTCACTACCACATGGGGGGGGGGGGGATGGGTGAAAATGCAGAGTATTACACAAGGCCAGTTGGTCATAAAACTGAAGGCTAGTCCTGGTGATTGACAACACCTGTTATTGGGTGAACACCTGAATGGTGTTAAATTCCCAAAGAGAGCCCACTACTATGCATCTTGAAGAAAAAGAAGGTGCCATTACATAATTAATCACAAAGTTTTGCCTTTATGAAAACAGACTAAATTTACACCAGGGCTAAACCACCCCCCCCCCCCCAAAAAAAAAAAAAAAAAAAATATGCATGAATAGAAAGGGCAACTATTTCTGCACACCCTGCATCCATTTTAGCATGACTAAATTGTGTTTGATGACATGAATTTTATCAAGGAAAATAAGTTTTAACATCTCTAAGTTGGCAAGAGTTGAGAAACTCAAAATTATTAGTTTTCAATCAAAATTTGCTTATTTATGCAACATTTTTGCAACCTTTGAACCCATGAACATTGTTTTTGTAAACACAACCTTTTATTTTAACATTATAGCAATAAAAGCCACACTGTCCTACTTGTAGCTACTTGCTCCCTCTATATAGAAAACAATGCTTAAGCTGTGCCCGTTGGTCCCCAATGATCCTCTTTTTCTTATGTTAATTGTTAATTTATTCTGTTAATTGTTATGTTAATTGAGATCTTGCAGGGAGTACTAATCCCTCCTTTAAAACTAGTACAGATAAGCTTTAAAAGAAAAATATCCATGTTGCCATTTGAAAAACAATGTGAACAATCTAACCTTAAAAATAAATCATGTCGTGAAAGGATTAACCTTCTCATCCCATAAAATCACAATGATTCTTTAGATATCATTAAACAGGAACAAACACAAAATCATGTCAACATGAAATCAGTTGCCATTTTTCCTTCATGACTGGTTTCATGTTTTTATACGTCAAAAGTATTTTGATAAGAAGACAAAGCTTAATACTTGGCGCTCCATATATCAGAGGACTAAAATTAAAGATAAACTTGAGTTCTAGTAAAAAAAGAAAATGAATTTTCACAGAATCTAACGAAACTTACACTGAATGTTCAAGATTACAAATAAATGTCATGTGCCAAACAATTTTGGAAGAAAATGTATACTGGCTGAGTAATGAGCATAGAAAGATAAGGAAATCAGGGTAGTACCAGCCCCGACAACATGTGTGTTGTCCCATGTACAGCTTTCTGTGTAAGTGATTGTTACTTTACCAAGACTCTGCCAAATTTATGATGATTTTGATGACTCCAGAACCTTGCATTACACACCATTACTTACATGCTATATGATCAACTTTTCTGATCCATTTCACACCTTTTCTTTCACAATGCAATCGCATTACCAGAACCCAAGTTTATCTTTAACCCAGTCAAAGTCAGTCCAATTTGATCTTTTTATTTTATTTCCTAAAATTACAGCATTCTATAGTTTTTTTTAAAAGCAGTAGAAAGTTTTTAAAAGTGCTTGACAATATCAAACATTAGCATTTCACATCAAGGAGGCTAATACAGGATTCTTGTGCAAATAAATAGTTAAGGGATCCGGTAACTCTGTCTCAGGTTCTGAAACAAAATCCTGGATTTAGCTCGTGCTGCAATGATAATTATAAACCTTTAGGTCATTCAGGAACCCCATGACTTTTACAAGCCTGTCTGATTTTCAAGATATTTATGACTGGAAATCACAACCAAATTTTGTGTTTGCCTAACAGTCTTCATAACACTACAGTCTATTGAGGAAAACAAGTATGGTAAAACTGGTCACTCAAAGATTTGTACTTTTTGAGGCACTTCTAGATCATTTTGAAGCGTGATTTTTTTTTAGGGCTTCAATATTACACCATAAGACAAACACTGATAACACGTAGGGCCGTGCATCACAGATTTAACATTGTTAAAGGATGCCTTTAATGTCATAAAACCCATCCCCTTGCATCAGCATGGATATCGCGCATCTGTCCCATTCTCACCTTAAGAATGAAGTCCAGTCTGGATTGTTTCGTACATCTCACAATTGAGAACAGACACAGGAAGGCCAGAACTCGTACTGTCTCTTCCCCTGTACTCCACAGATTTACCAGTTTCTGTGAAAGCAAACAAAATTGATAACATCATCTATACCTCAAAAGGTGCTATAAATGATCATCCCTGATTATAATTCCTGTAAATGTCAAATATCATAAATTCAGAAGATTAATGCAGGCTATGAATCTGGAGCATAACTTTCTATTTCCAAAAACATATTATGTTAAGTTTGTGCATGATGGATCAACCCCTCCCCCCCCCCCCCCCCTCCCTCTCCCACTCACTGACAACGTAGGCTAAATAATAATAATAATAATAATAGCTAGTTCTTATATAACGCTTTTCAGGACCGAAGGCCCTCTCAAAGCGCTTTACAGATATATATATATATATATATATATTATTACCCCGGTCATAGGATTCAGGCTTACCCGCACACAATGTATGCACATTCTCCACTCCCTGGGGAGCAATCCAGCCAGGCGTCTTTTTTTACAAGCGCTAATCTAACCACATTAGCTTTCGCATCCTACCGGGTACCCATTTAACACCTGGGTGGAGAGTGACAAATGTAGATCAATGTCTTGCCAAAGGACATAAGTGCCGTGGGGGGACTTGAACCGCGAACCTTGTGATCCACAGTCCGGTGACATATCCACTCATCCACAACACCTCTACTAAATACCGTACCCTCCCCCCTCCCCCACCCCTGTATCAACTCCCTGTTCCTTATCACCCCAGTCACACCAACGACACCAACATCAGGGGGGTGTTTCACAAAGATTCTAAGTCAAACCTAACACCAAGTTGGACTTGAAAAGTATGGAGAGCCATTTGTAGCCTTATAATGAAATATATTCAAAAGCAAAAATTCCAGTATTTTAGACTTGAACATGAAATCTCTCATCATAATAGAAAATATGAATTATTTGTATCAACATTTTATGCCTTTTAAAATAACTTTTACAAAGTATTTTCAAATATGCTAACGGCTCTCCATAATTGTAAGTCCAACTTGGAGATAAGTTCAACTTAGGATCTTTGTGAAACACCCCCCAGACCACCCCCAACAAAAATTAATTGTCTGTAGTGACTAATACCTAAATATTTAATGTGTGTAATGCGTGTAATTGGGTTTTTACAGACGTGTATCAATCAGATATGATTATTTACGTAAGCATACAACTGACCTTGATGATGACCTTGACGAGTTTTGGGAAGCATGTGTAGTAAGGGATGAGGTTCCTCACATGACGTAGCACCACACTCACTACGCTTGGCTCAGCGACATTGCCTAACAGCTGAGAGTGAAAACAAAAGAAAAAAGAATCAAGATTTAACTTAGTATTCAAATACAATAATATCAAACATTCAGACAGCAAGGTGATTACTCATGATTCGTATAAAAAGAAGGGGAGGGTGTTCTTAGTTAGCGAAAAGTACGGTATGTTAAAGATAAATGTGAGTTCTGGTAAAAAAAAGAAAACAAATTCTCACAGAATCAAACGAAACTTACACTGAATGTTCAAGATTACAAATAAATGTCATTTGCCAACAATTTTGGTAGAAAATGTATACTGGCTGAGTAATGAGCATAGAAAGATTAGGAAATCAAGGTTAGTTGCCCCGACACCATTTGTGTAGTCAAATATACATCTTTCTGTGTACAGTGCTTGTTACTTTACCAAGACTGGGCCAAATTTATTATGATTTTGACGACTCCAGAACTTTGCAGTACACACCAATACTTACATGCTACATGCTAAACTTTTTCTGATCCATTCCACACCTTTTCTTTCACAATGCAATAGGATTACCAGAACTCAACTTTATCTTTAATCATTATAACAGGCTGAAAAATAGGTGAACTACAGTTTTTGGTGCTTGCATAGATGTCTATCTTCACTTTACACATACTACACAGCCAGTATTGACAGAGTGCCAGAGTGAAGACAATGACTTGTCCTATCACTTTGTTCTGATAATTACAAAGAAATATATCAAACAGGGATGCCAGTTAGAATTGATCAGAGGTCCCGAAAATCACCTAGAATGAGCTATTTTGTACAGAAAAAAGCCTAAACTATGGTCTGAAAATAACTTGCCAGGGCATGAAAATTGGTATCCCTGATCAAACTCATGAAAATGAAGAAAACAAAATAATGTCATTATAACAAGATTTGTGTTTGTTCATCAAGTTACAGAATTAAAATATTTTTCAAGGAATGAAGAAGTTGGCATTCATACATGTAGCACTGTAACACTGAACTGAATCTGAATCTTCACAGTTTATGGTCAGAGATTAAAACTGGACTAAAGAAAGTACACTTTTAAGAATACTGTAAAACAAAAAAATAAATCGTGCGCATTCAATATTAGAACATTTTGCGCATAGTTCAGACTTGTGAAAGCTTTATGCAACAGAATTCTTCAATTACACTGAATTTTTGCAATTCATGACATCTTCTTGCTGTGAAAATGTCTGTCATTTACAATTTGCAAACATTCTGGTTTTAGGATAGTGATTATGGACTTGGATATGGACCTTAATGAGATCGGTGAGATAGGCTTTAACATCTACGTGATGGTGTTTCCATTTGGGAGAACTTGACGGTGGTCTGTGAAGAGAAAAAACAAAAATAAAAAATACAACTCTTGATTAAATTTCATGTT
Organism: Strongylocentrotus purpuratus; assembly: GCF_000002235.5. Classification (NCBI taxonomy): domain Eukaryota; kingdom Metazoa; phylum Echinodermata; class Echinoidea; order Camarodonta; family Strongylocentrotidae; genus Strongylocentrotus; species Strongylocentrotus purpuratus. The sequence goes on from NW_022145601.1 coordinate 12,164,511, forward strand.
TGACTAATACAGTCAAACCTAACAACAGTGACCGTATGATCTCCATACATTCATTCATTGAAACATTGATTATAACCTTCCAGGACCTGGTATGAATAAACTTATGAATAAAGAGTGGCCTACTTGGGATACTCCCAAAACCTGTTTTGTAAACAAACAAAGGTTTACAGTCTATATAAACCAGCTCGCTGATCTCACATTTCTATTCATATTGGCCAGAAACCTTGTGAGTCTTCTCATTCTATACTATATCCCAAGTTGGCCACCCGATATTCAAATGTGTATCTTCTTTGTTTTATCTTCATATATCAAATTGAAATCCAACTACATTGTACCACATGTACTACATCTGTGAATCTTGATGTATACCCCCTCTTTCTTTATTCTTCTTTCTCTCTCTCTCTTTCCCCTTTTACCAACATTTGTTCCATCATATTCATATTATTATGTATCCATTGAGGGTAGTCATGCTATCAAGCTTTGCTTACTTTGTCAACCCTCCTGTTTGATGTTTTCGATTAGTTACTTCATTCAAAATTATATTCTTTTGAAATGTGTAAAATTTGCAATGTTTTGTTTGTTATATATTTGTAAAAGTGCAAAAGAAAAAGAAAATCAAACAGAAATAAATAAATCAAATCAAATCAAATCTCACGTTTTGCCAGCTTTATCCTCTAACTCCAAGGAGCGTTGAAGTACTGGATACACTTGCTTCAAGCATAGAGACACAACCGCATTGAACGCTGAAAGAGAAACAAAACATATGTCAAAACACTTGAAAGGAACCTCTAATAACAAGATTGATTCGTCTTCTTACATTACCGTACTTGCCGGCGATAGGGGCGCAGCGCCACACAGGCCGCATCCCCAACAAAATAAAACAAAACAAACGGACCAAACAAAATAATCATAATTTTCTCGTAGATTTTTCTAAAAACCGACACCAAATTCGTCAATATTATTATAAATTTACAGTAATTTAGCAAATCTTCATCAATTTTTAAGCTAGTACTGTATCGCAGGCAGATTTGTATGGGACTTGATCTAGATGTATATGAATATGGGAATTTAAATTGTAAATATGAACAATTGAAAGAGGAAAATTAAATGAATCAAATTGAATTGAGAAGACATTGATCTTCACTCACCTGCTGATCCATCTACGGCATACTTTGTCCTGACACGTTCTTCAGCTCCTGCTTGTTGTACTGCAGCACGGAATGCTTTCATCGCTTCCCTCAATGCTTTCACTGAATTTTTCTGTACAGGCACAAGAAAATTTGTTGTAGTCATTGTGGCCAGTAAGGTTTTGACAGACATGTGTACATATCTAGTAGGATTACTTTATCCCTGGGGGTGTTTCACAAAGGTCCTAAGTCGAACTACCACCTCTCTTCTTCTTCTTCCTTCCATCATCATCATCAACACCATCATCATCATCATCAGCATCATCATCATCACCAACACCATCACCACTATCATCTTCATCTAATCATCATGTTTGTAGCATTCATACCTCAAGTTACTGCCTCCATTTATCTACCAGAGCCAGGGTGACTGGAATACCACCCCTCTTCTTCTTCACGCTTCCATCATCATCATCATCATCATCATCATCATCGTCATCGTCGTCATCATAATCGTCATCATCACCATCATCATCATCTATATCATCATCATCATCATCGTCGTCATCATCATCACCATCATCATCATCTATATCATCATCATCATGTATGTAGCCTGCATACCTCAAGCTGCTGCCTCCATTTATCTACCAGAGCCAGGGTGACTGGAATACCACCCCTCTTCTTCTTCTTGCTTCCATCATCATCCTCATCATCATCATCATCATCATCATCGTCATCATCATCATCACCGTCATCATCATCATCTATATCATCCTCATCATCATCGTCATCGTCGTCATCATAATCACCATCATCATCATCTATATCATCATCATCATGTATGTAGCCTGCATACCTCAAGCTGCTGCCTCCATTTATCTACGAGAGCCAGGGTGACTGGAATACCACCCCTCTTCTTCTTCTTGCTTCCATCATCATCCTCATCAACAAAGTCTTCTTCATCACTGTCAACCTGGAGTAAAAAATGAGAAGAAATCGGTGAAAAAATAGAGAACTGGTGAGCGATTTAGCCTTGTAAAACTCAAATAATAAATACAGTCAAATGGCTAAACTGAACCGAAACCAACACTACACTGACCGATTCTGGAGCATTGTGGTAGGGTAAGGTTCTTTTTCACTGGTTCTGTTGACAGTCTGTAGTCAGTCTTTTTGGTGTGCCTAGGATATCAAATTGTTACTATGATTTTTGAAGACAGCAAGATAATCACATTTCTATTAAAGTTCTTGTGAAGTTTCCACATCTTTAAGAGGAATATTTAACAAAAAAATGAGAGCTGAATTGAATAAATCCTAGGCAAACCTGACCGCTTCCCACAGGTTGATCCGCCGATCTCCTCACAATTTCTCAAAATTAGAATTAGAATAAGCTTTGTATTTTTATTACCTCACCAGGCTTCTTTGTATCCAGATCATCTTCATCTCTACTCCCTTCTTCTTCATCGTCGTCATCTTCCTCCAGCTCCTTCTCTTCCTGCTCACAATTTCTCAAAATTAGAATTAGAATTAACTTTGTATTTTCATTACCTCGCCGGGCTTCTTTGTATCCAGATCATCCTCATCTCCACTCCCATCTTCCTCCTCATCGTCCTCCAGCTCCTCTTCCTCCTCACTCTCCATCTCCGAATCATCCGATTCATCAAAGTTCAGGAGCCCTCCTTCATTCTCCTGCAGGAACTCAAAGAATTCCGGGTCAGACGTCTTCAGTTTCTCCAAGGATTGCTTGTGGCCTGTGATCTTGGTGACTTTCCCGCTACAATGATTATAAAAGATTCACAGAATGCTTGGTACAAAGCTACATCGTTAAAACATTTTCTATTGCGTTCTATCACCCTGTTTTCATTCTCAAATTCTCAAATGTTGTTCACCTATTGGCCCGAATTCACAAAGGAGGTTTAGATTTAACTAGGATTTAACCCATGGTTTAAACCCTCATTTACATAACCCATGGTTTGAAATAAGCACAAAATAAGCGCAATAAACACAAGTCAGAGGTCCAATATTAGACGCGCAAGGCAATGACGCTCATTTTGCGCTAATTTTTAAACCATGGGTTTGTTTACAGGAAATCTAAATCTCCTTTGTGAATTTGTGCCTTTGTCTCACATACCGTAAATCTCTGTGTATAAGAAACACATTTTTTCCCTGTTAAAGGTAAAGACCAGTTATGGTCATGCGATTGCATTGTGAAAGAAACGTTGTGGAATCAATCAGAAAAGGTTGATCATCTAGCATCTAGCATCTGCAAGGTTCTGGAATCATCAAAATGATAAGAAATTAGGCCCATTCTTCGTAAAGTTACAAGCGCTATACACAGAAAGATGTATATGGGACTACCCTATATCTCTCACAGACCATGAGAGAAACAAATTTACCAAATATATGAATTGGTAGGCAGTTTCCCGGCAAATTTTTTATCGTCATGTATTAGTCAAAAACATATTCTTTCACATGATTGGTAATGAGAGCTTCCATTTCATTTTTTGAAATTGAGGCGTTTCCAATACTGGTCTTTACCTTTAATATTATAACAACAGAAACAATTTTTGTAGTGCTGGTCACAATTACCTTTTTGGCTCTTTTCCATCTGTCTTTTCATTGTTGTCATGTTGATCATCATCATCTTCTTCTTCAGACACGATATCCTCTGCCATTAAGTCATCTATGGACATATCTGCCAATTTGCTGCAAAAAAAAAAATCATTATTAAAGGCATCGTTTAACGATGTTAAATCTGCACGGCCCTACATGTTATCAGTGTCTGTGATATGGTGTAATATTAAAGCCCTAAAAAAAAAATTGCACTTTAAAATGATCAAGAACTTCAAGAAGAGCCTCAAAAAAGTAAAAACCTTTGAGTGACCGGTTTTACCATACTCGTTTCCCCAAATAAACTGTAGTGTGGTGAAAACCGTTTGGCAAACGCAAAATTTTGTTTTGATTTCCAATCATAAATATCTTCATAATCAGACAGGCGATTGGCTTGTAATAGTCATGGGGTTCCTGACTGCCCTAAAGGTTTATAATTATCATTGTAGCATGCATGAGCTAAATCCAGGATTTTGTTTCAGAATCTGAGACAAAGTTACCGGATCCCTTTAAATAGATCTAATACAACTTTCATTTGGGGGGTTCTCTAGAAAAAAATAAGAGAAAATGTAAGCAGGTAAGTAATTTAGTTTTGAGTGAGACTTGTCATAATCTCTTTCAGAGAAGTCTATGTTCTAATATCATTTGCAATGAAACTACCATTTTCTATCAAGTTGCAGAGGTGATTGATAGTTTTTTGGAGTCAGAGTGTGGAGGGGGCCAGGGAAAAAATTAATGTTTATTTTTCGGGGGCTACTTTTCAAGCTTGCCTGCATGAAAATACCATTCTAAAATTTGTTTTGCATTGAACTCTATGCAAATTTACAGGGGCTCTTTTCTGATTTTCGGGGGCTCTTTTAGGCATTTCGGGGGCTAATTCGCCCCGAGCCCCCGTGTATTTTTTCACTGGAGGGGGCGGAAAGCCCCACTGCACTACTGATAGCTACTTGCACCCTCTATATAGCAAACAATGCCTCATTGGTGACCATTGGTCCCCTATGATCCTCTTTTTCTTATGTTAATTGAGAGCTGATTAGATGAGATAACCACCTGTCAGTGACCTTGCTTGGCCTGGAGGTCTTATCCCTCCTGGCCAAACTAGTGCGGTGGGGCTTAAAGCAGTTGCGCTATATTCGACGGGTGGGCGTTGCCATCTATCTTGCCAGCCCAGATAGCCTGCCGCTTGTTCGTTCGTTCATGTCCCCTGCCGCTGACCTGTCTTAACAACCGATCGCAACGATAAACAAATGAGATGTAATCGGGCGATGAGGTCTCCCTTCATTTTGAAAAAAACGTCATAAAATTAGAAAATGACGGAACATAGCTGAAGCTGAAGACGGTTGGCCCCATCGGTAAAGGTAGGCTGTGACATCCATTCATTACTTATTTGTCATCATCATTGATTCATTAAATTGTTTATAAACCCATTTAAAAGTATCATACCATAGGCTTTACAAAAAATTGTGTTTAATAATGTGCCGCTGCATGCAGAGTGCTTTACTGTAGATACTGGTGTTGCCAACTTGCCCTTAGTAATACACAGCTAGGCACGTTCACGGAGCACTAGAGGGCGCCCCGCGCACATACTTTATCTGCGGTGGGTCGGCACTAATCAGCCCAAAACTTGGATATGGGAGGGTGGAAGGATATATCTTTTTTTTAATGTTATCCGGTCTTACCCCTAACCATCCTATGTTTAATCTAAGTAAAAATAACATATGAGTACAATAAGAGAAACATCATTACTGATGCAACTTTTTAAATATTAGCCTAGAAATGACCACCAAACGGGAATTTTTTTTTTTTTCTTCTGACAAATCTACCAAAAATCTGGGTTTAAGATAAATCACATCTAGGCACAGTAATACAAATACGATTTTCTGAAAATTTAGGTATGACTTTTTAAGTTTCTTTCAAGTATATTTCTGTGCATTGCAGCGCAAATATTCTTCACTGCTTCAAAATCACCCTGGAAATTTTTTTTTTTGCAACAAATTTGATACGAGGTCCGCGAGTGTTCCCCGTTCCTTGCGTGTTAAAAGTTAGGTAATACATAGTTTGCATTGACTTGCGCACACAAAAAAGGCTCAAAAACAAAATGTCAAATGGAGAAATAAACAAGCTTTTGTATAGTTATTAGAGATCTACCAAGGTTTTTTTGTCGGTTTAATTCATTATATAGGGTCTAGTCTCAATTAGAATTCAGAATTATCTCACTGAAAAGTTAAGAAACCGACGATTCTCGATCGTAGTTATTTTCATTTTGCCAGCAGCCAATCTAGCGTTGTTTTGGCAAAAAGCTAGGCCGCTGCCTTCCCATCGCAAAACCTTTTGAGTCCCGCTAAAACCTTTTGCGAATCCCGCTAAGGGGCATTGCGTGCGCTGGAATCTCCGAAGGGGCATTGGTCTCGCTGGCAAACTTCCAGCCCGCTACCTTCCCATGACAGACCATTCGTGGTATGGTGAGACTGTGTGCGCGCGGTACGATTTTGGTTACGAGAATGCACGCAACGCAACCGTGCGCGTCACTTTCAGCTGTCGAATGTCTAAGGACATTTTTAGTAAGAATACTTCTTCTTATAGAGTAAAGGAGCCCGTTTTCGGCCACTTAAGACAAAATCCTATTTTTAGGACTCTTTACTTCCTATTTATTATCATTTCTTGTTCAAATCATGAAGCAAATATTATTATTATTTAAACAAAAAAAGAATCCCAGAAAAAAATCACGAATTGCCATGACAATATTCATTTCAATTTTCACTGTTTTGGAGCCAGTTATCGGCCGAGCGTTTCAGTTTACGGCTGCATGTACAAAGTCAATAGGAAGCGCTCGCGCGCGCCGTGCGTTTCCGCGCTGATGTACAGCACAAGCGGGTGGAGCAGGTATCCCACGCCGGAGCTCCCTGGTGCTCGCCTGGCCGAAGACAGGCACAGCGGTGATCGGAAGTTGGAATCTGAATTAGACAGAGATATCGTGTGTGCGTCGCGGTGTGCGGCTGCATTGATTTAATACATGCGATGAGATACTTTTGAGCTTGCGACTAGCACAAAATCGGGCTCTAAATCTGAAAAATACTTGAAATAAAGCTCATTTTATGGTACCCATATTTCTTACAGACACGCGTAAGATACTCGATTTTTCAGATTTGGGTAGCGGGACCGGCGATTACATCGCTAAAATGTGATATTTTAGGATATATTTTCCATTGCAAATGTGGTTCTTCAGTGACACTGGCATGGTATGGTATGTGTGGGATATGTGTTATGCTATTATGCGATGTATTTTAGAGTGATTTTACCTTGCATCCAACCAATCGGCCGAAAACTGGAGCTGGCCGATTACCGGCTCCTTTACTCTATCTTTGGTTGTACAACAATTAAAAAGCTAATTTCATCAAATTTGCTCCTGACATGGTTCAGACTAGACCGAAAACTTCAGTCTCTCTAATCGTCGGTTGTTCCGCTGAGACTACGTCTGGCTCCACTAGACCTCCGATTATAGAGACTGAACGATGGGGACCTCTTACTGTGAGGGACTGTACAGAACAAATGGTTCGGTTCGACCGGACCGCGATGAATGAGATATGCAACGAAATTTTCACTCTTTACATCCTCATAACTGCTGCAATTATAATAACAATTAAAAATAACATATATATAGCTTATTTGACTTACGATAGCTTGCTCATTTAGATCCTAAATTAATGATTAATCCGAGAAAGTCTCGTCGTCAACATTATCCGTCTTGGTTTTAGTTGATGAATATTCATTTTTTCTTTTCAAACGTCCAATAGCTACCGTAGCTACGTACGAGTCGGCCCAGCTTGACCAACGAACTCCCACGAAACGAGTGCTCTGATTGGCCATTGGCGTAGGTTGACCCGGAAATATACCGGCCGCCGGGTCATATAGAGTAAAGTACCCGGTAATCGGTCAGCTCCGGTTTTCGGCCAATTGGTTGGATACATGGTAAAATCACTTTAAAATACATCGCATAATAGCATAACACATGTCCCACACATACCATACCATGCCAGTGTCACTGAAGAACCACATTTGCAATGAAAAATATATCCTAAAATATCACATTTTAGCGATGTAATCGGCGGTCCCGCTACCCAAATCTGAAAAATCGAGTTTCTTACGCGTGTATGTAAGAAATATGGGTACCATAAAATGAGCTTTATTTCAAGTATTTTTCAGATATAGAGCCCGATTTTGTGCTGGTCGCAAGCTCAAAAGTATCTCATCGCATGTATTAAATCAATGCAGCCGCACACCACGACGCACACACGATATGTCTGTCTAATTCAGATTCCAACTTCCGATCACCGCTGTGCCTGTATTCGGCCAGGCGAGCACCCGGGAGCTCCGGCGTGGGATACCTGCTCCGCCCGCTTGTGCTATACATCAGCGCAGAAACGCACGGCGCGCGCGAGCGCTTCCTATTGACTTTGTACATGCAGCCGTAAACTGAAACGCTCGGCCGATAACCGGCTCCAAAACAGTGAAAATTGAAATGAATATTGTCATGGCAATTCGTGATTTTTTTTTGGGATTCTTTTTTTGTTTAAATAATAATAATATTTGCTTCATGATTCGAACAAGAAATGATAATAAATAGGAAGTAAAGAGTCCAATAAATAGGATTTTGTCTTAAGTGGCCGAAAACCGGGTACTTTACTCTAGCTCTATTTTCGAGTGCATGAACGTACTGTTTCACAGGACTAAGATACAAATTGGATAATTCATATAAGTAAGTCCGTAAATTATACATTTAATATTGAGTTATCAAATTTTGATAACTGTAATTAGGACAAATGACATATCGACCTAATTTACATCTGATTTAGAAATCAGGAAATTAGATCTAAATAAAGAAAATCGGGGGAGAAATGTCGGTAACGAAAAGCTGTTACGCTGTGGCTCTAATTTACCCCCACGGTACGAGATCTCTGGGTTGCCATCTGTATTGGGGAATGACAACAAATGTCAGTTTTATTAAAGAAATGACCCAAATCAGATGGTTATTGCTGTCTAGGTTCAGACTAACGTTAATTGTCTGAATCTGATGTGTTTTCAAGTCAATAACTCAATTTGGTGAATATTTTTTTTTGTATGAATTTGCCCAACAGTACCAGAGTACAGCCAGGATGTGTGTCATCAGACTCTATTTTCATACACAATGATTTATCCCATATACTTCCTCAAGATTTTATTCCCTTATAGAGTATCAAACATGAGAAGATTCAATTCGATGGCAATAAACCCCCAGATTGCAGTCACACGCCAACAGTCACAACATTGCCCCACACATAAAAAAATTTGTAGTTAACCTGAGTGATATGGCGAAAAATCGACGAGACCCTGACTTTAGTCCTAATTAACCGAGTTATTATAAGCTTGTCTGCGATAGTTCTCGGTATTTCTAATCGAAAGGGAACATATAGTTTTGTATACTCACCTCTTCTTGCCACTATTCGTGTGTTTCTGCTTTGATTTCGTCATTTCTGCTTGCGCTTTTTAGCTGTATGTGAGGGAATTGAAAGATTCACATGTGGGAATCGATAGAATGGCACAAGGCGCATGGAATTATATCCCCCCAAAATACTCTTTATAACGGCAAGTCTATAGAAAATTACACCTTATAGACGTATTATTTATTATCAATCAATATAAGAGAGTTTTAATTCCATAGATTATAACATTTATTAGATCAATGAACCTCGGTGTGGATTCATGGAAGTATTTTTTCTGGAAACAAGGCTAAGTCAAGCGAATCAAATCATGCACGTGTGTACCGGTGAACTCAGTGGTCTCAGTGGCATATCGCATGCATTGGTGCACCATATGGATGCACAATATACACATGATACAAGCACAATGCCCATTAACTTCCTGGAGTTAAATGCCCATCAACCATCAATTATAATTAAAAGGGGGTCATTTTTCGGGGTAAATTTTGTATATAATTTGGGGTTTTCAACGAACATATATATGTATATATATATATATATATATATATATATATATTTTTTTTTTTTTTTTTTTTTTTTTTTAAGGGGGGGGGGGGGGGAGGTGGGTGATCGATGTATTATTTTTTGGTTACATTTAGAAATTTCATGAAGAAGGATCATAACTCGTATATAATTATTTCAAAGAAAACCTGAAACTTTGATAATATCGGGGGTGTTTCATCAAGCCTTAATCTTAGTTGATGACCGCTTAATTGCAAGACGACAGCTTCTATTAATTATACTTATCTTGGAACCACTTTCAATTATAATGGTTCTTTCAATAAGGCTATAAACAAACAGGTTAATCAAGCCAGGAGAGCCATGTTCAATTTAATTTGCAAGGCAAGGAAGTTGTGCTTACCTCTTGATATTCAATGTGAACTGTTTGATCAGTTAGTTGTCCCGATTTTATTATATGGTAGTGAAGTTTGGGGTTATTTTCAGAAGTTAGACGTACTGTATTGAAATATTTCATAGACTCCTTAAAAGCTTGCTTAAACTCAACCGTGGAACTGCAAACTGTATGGTTTATGGCGAAGTTGGTAGATTTGCTTTAGCTAGTAAAGTGGAGAAACGTATATGATCAATTTTTTGGGCGAGGGTTAGTCAGGGTAAAAAATCTAAGCTTTCATACATTATTTATAGTCTGTTACGTAAGCTACATGAAAGTGGTGATTTCGAATCAAGGTGGATTGTGAAAGTTAAAAGTATCCTAGACAAGAGTGGAATGTCAAACTTGTGGGTTGAGGATACCCCCTTGAACCTTGGTTAGGTTAAGTCAGCTTTGGAACTTAGATTAAACGATATTGATTTGCAAAACTGGAATAATGAAGTTTATAGAAACCGCCTATGCTTAAATTATAGGCTTTTTAAACAGGAAGGTGGTTTGGAGATTTATTTGTTGAAATTGAACGTATGCATGTGATAGGATATATAGTTTCGTTGTGGTAATAATAAGCTGCCAGTTACCAAATGTCGTTATTTATCTGATCAACCTCTTGAGTTATGTTCCCTATGTAATATTAAGGTGCAGGGTGATGAATTTCATTATGTTTTGGTGTGCCCGGCTTTCAATGACTTTCGTAAGCAGTATGTTAAGGAATATTATTACAGTAGACCTAACGTTATCAAATTTCATCAGTTATTCAATGCAAATTCTGTTAAGCAGTTAAAGAACCTTTCCAAATTTTGTAAGATCAAGTATGTCTAATTTTGGATAATTTGTTTTGACCTTAGAGTTGTTGTTAAATTGGTTGTTGCCGTTTTTAGTAGCATAGTGTACATACATGTATATAGTAGTGTTAGTACTGCCAGTTGAGATGTAGGGTTTATTTATATTTTTTTTAAAGTAGACCTATACCCTTAAGCTTGCCTTCATTTGTTTGTTGTTCGCTGCCAAAGATTTTCTTGCTTTTAAAGATTTTCTGTGTGTGTTTAAAACAAATATTTTCTATATGAATATCATTGTTGAACATTATATGTACTATTCAACTGTATTTCTTCCATGCCCCATAAGGAGCCGTTAAAGAAATAAAAAATCATTGTCATTGTCATTGTCATTGTCATTGTCACGTGAAATATGAAATATGGAAATTAGACTTTAGTGCGTGTCCAAGCATGACCGCAGTAGGCACTACTGACTAGAGGTCATGATTAGTCAAGCGTGAATGGTTATGGGCGTAGCCTTGGGCGTAGCCTTGGGCGTAGCATACTACCGGTATCCGGCCGTTCCTCCCTGATAAGCTATAGCTCCTCGCAATCACGGAACAGAGCTAAGCAGTGCCGTGGCCGTAGAGTTAGAAATTCATCTTAAGTATCAGTCTATACTTATTTAGTGACATTACTTAGGCAAGCTGTGAAAAAGGGAACTGAGACTTCGACACTGGATTCTGGAACGTACTCTTCATTTCGTCGACAAATGTGCTGTTTTCTCTGCACTATAGGGGCCTAAAGTATAAGTTCCAAACAGACCTCAATAATTACCGGTATATAGGTACAACCTAGCTCGTATTCGTTGTGCATTGTCGACCCCTGGTGAGACTTGGCCTAGCTGTAGTGCATCGTAAAGGTAAAGTACAAGTACATGAAGTAGCGCATATTGAGTGGGAATCGTTTGGTTCTCTGAGTGTCGTGTTCCAGACCAGAGGAGATCACCCGGGGGGGGGGGGGGGGCAAATCAGAGCCAGATCCAGGGGGCACGGGCCCCAATTACCCCTGGCCCCACAAGTAGTAAAAAACACCCTTTTTTATTTAAAAAACGGAAGACGGGCCCCACCCCTGGCCCCCAGTATTTTATTTATTTGTTATATACTCAAGAGAGAGGGGGGGGGGGGGTGTTGTTTAGTTTTAAAAAATAGTGCCCACTAAAAAAAATTGTAGTAGAATCTATAGCCTAGACCTAGACTAGATCTATTTAGTATTTAGTCACCATCTTTTGGATGGTGACGTTAAAGGTCGGTCCCCATGCAGACGTAAATAATCATATCTGATTGATACAGATCTGTAAAAATCCAATTACACACACACACACACACATGAACGGGGGGGGGGGGGGGGGGGGGGGGGGGGGGGGGGGGGGAGAAAACAAGAAATTGGCATATTTTTGTACTATTATTTCTGTTATAGCCACCTCCAATTCGCCTTATTTCATGCATCTTCTATGCAGGACCTCATAATTTTCAGATCTAATTTGGTATCTATTTCATATTTAATTTGCACCCATATTATTTCCAATTAACGAGAGTACACCATCAATTTCGGTCAGATTTTCTACTGAACTCCACAGATGTCTCCAGTGCAATTGTGCCATTTTTACTTAAATTTAATGGCCAAAATTTAGGGCACACACAATTTCCGAAATACATTTAATTTAATTAGTGACACCAATTATTTCGGAATACTTTGTTTCCACTTTTTACCTAAATATGTCATCATTTAAATCTTTCCCCAATGGGCTTTTTTATTGAGGGCACTATCCATTGGCAACTAGGTTTAGTTATGTCCGCATAATTACAAAATTATAAATCATAAAGGTAATTTGTATATCAGGATGACCTCTTTTTTCTTCTTTTATATCTTCTTAGGCTTTAGGTCAAGGCCCTTTTTTGTATAAAACTTGTTATCAATAATAAGCAGTGGCGGATCCAGGGGGGGGGGGGGGGTGTTTATTAAACCCCGTAAGTGATGTTTTCCTGGCATCTATTAACGCAATGGAGACCATAAAAAGCAGTGCATGATAACGTCTTTTTAAATCAAGTAACAGTTTAATACACAGTTATATCCAGAGTTATCATGTGTTTGGTTAAGTTACCAGATGAGTTGAATATCTTCTCACAATATTTGCACTTGAAAGGGTTTCTCTCCAGCGTGCGTTCTTTTTTCTTTCTTTTTTTCTCTCCTTTTTTCTTTTTTTTTCCTTTTTTTTTTTTGTTTTGTTTTTTTGGGGCCGCCCAAGGGGGGGGTTTAACCCCCTAAACCCCCCCGTAGATCCGCGCCTGTATACAGCCCACCTGATAATTACAAAAATAACATTAGTAACACCACCAACCATAATAATCATTGTTGTCATTATTATTGTGATACTGCTTCTAGTACTACTCCTACTACATGTACTAGGAAGAAGGACGGGAAGAGGAAGAATCTTATTGTTTATTTTTTGTATTATCGAGGCATACAAATGCACAGGGAGGTAAAAGAGGGAAAAGTAAGGCGACGAAGAGGGAGAGAGAGGGAGAGAGAACGAGAGGGGATATGGCCCGGGATCAAATTCAGTTCTCTTCAATTTATTTGACCCAGTATCGATGATCATAATTTTATCTACCATGATGATGTGATTGCCATGTGTACGCCACACCGAATAGCACTAGCTCACATTTTGTTATTGTTGTCAAGAACTTATTGGCATGCAGCCAGTAGATTTTCTTCATGTGTTTGATCTTGTATTGAAAAAAAGATCAAACACATCATCATAATCTACAGAGTGCAACCAAAAATTTCTTAACAACAATTGAAATTTCTTTCAGGAAGCCTAACACTAAAAGCTGTTTTTGATTCAAAGAGCATCGTAGAGACGATGAACAAATAAGAATAAAAGTACATTCACTTCTATTTTCCCCGCCAAATAATCCGAACAAAAGAATCAACCGAGGGTAATCAACTGTTAAAAGAATTTATCATGAGACCTTGAAAAATGAATTAATACTGCTTGTCAAATATTATTGAAGAACAGCAAAGGCGAACGCGATAGTCGCTACAATTCAGAAATCATTGCTTGCATTGCTTTTCTCTCAAAATTACCGTGAGATATCAAGCTACATAGAACTATGATCGACACATAAGATATTGTCTTGAAAACAGTCAGAAACATTAGAACTTGAATGAATAAAACATAATGCAAATGAATAAGACTAGAATGAATAGGACACAAGTTAATTTCTACCATTTAAATCATCCAGTACCAAATACCTGAGCAAAATTCGAACCAGATGCATTAAATGGTAAACTTAAAGACAATGATTCATGACAATTGTCAATTGTCATGAGTTTATCGTCTAGACGTATTGCAAAAGTTAATCAGAATAATAATGATACCTCTACTATAAGGCCTAATTCTACATGTACTATACTACACTACTGCCATTGTAGATTATACTGATAATACAGATGATAATAATGATATGAACAATTATAATAATACTATATACTTATACTAATCGTCATCAAAATCATCATGTTCATATTCATCTTAATGATAACAATAATAATGATTATAATAATTACAATAATAACTTATCTTAACGATAATAATCATGATAAGGATAATAATCACAATAACAAACATAATAATTACAAAAATAACATTAGTAACACCACCAACCATAATAATCATTGTTGTTATTATTGTGATACTGCTTCTAGTACTACTCCTACTACATGTACTAGGAAGAAGGACGGGAAGAGGAAGAATCTTATTGTTTATTTTTTGTATTATGGAGGCATACAAATGCACAGGGAGGTAAGAGAGGGAAAAGTAAGGCGACGAAGAGGGAGAGAGAGGGAGAGAGAACGAGAGGGGGTAGCCTATGGCCCGGGTTCAAATTCAGTTCTCTTTAATTTATTTGACCCAGTACTGATGATCATAATTTTATCTACCATGTGATTGCCATGTGTACGCCACATCGAATAGCACTAGCTCAAAAGATTTTACTCACTAATATATATATATATATATAGTAAAGCTACATACACTTAACTGAATGAAAGAAACCTATAGAAAACGGACTGGATCTTATTGAAAATACTATTCTAAACAAGAATGTACTACATGTACTACATTACGTTACAATTTCACGAGAGAAATAGAACTCGAGAGGGGAAGAAAAGAAGAAGTGATGAAAATGAAAGAAGACTAATAGCATGAGAGGAAAGAAAAGAGCTAAAAAGAAGACAAGAAAAGGGTGTAAAAAGGAAAAGGAAGAGCAAGAGAGAGAGAGAGATAGCCTTGAGCTTTTGATCGGCTAATGAGTAATAAATGAAACAGATTTTGAGCGGAGTAATTATCTTTCGCCGGAGAACTTGCATAAGGAGCTAAAACTTGATGTTTTTTAAATCAAACATTATGGGGAATAGCAAACAACGGCTGAGCATTTATTGCACTAATTGCCAGAGGAGCATTCATGTCTTCCACGAGGCCGCACTTTTGGATCAGAGAGCAATTTAATTGTCGGTGGAGCATTGTCTTTTGCGGGGTACTTTTAGGGAGGAGCAACAATTATTGTCGTAGTAGCCTTTGTATTTTACGGGGCACTTTTTTAGCGGAGCAAATGTCGGCGGAGCAATTGTCGCGTTTTGCGGAGCAAATGTCACCGGAGCAATTGTCGGCGGAGCAACTGTCGGCGGAGCAACTGTCATTCGAGGAGCATTTGTCACCGGAGCAAATGTCGGCGGAGCAATTGTCGGCGGAGCAAATGTCGGCGGAGCAATTGTCGGCGGAGCAAATGTCGGCGGAGCAAATGTCAGCAGAGCAACAGTCGGCGGAGCAACTGTCGCGGAGCAAATGTCGCGGAGCAATTGTCGCGTTTTGCGGAGTAAATGTCGGTGGAGCAATCGTCGGCGGAGCATGTGTCATGGAACCGTATCAAATTCATGGCTGTTTCATAACATGAATCATATTGGGATGAGTATTGGGTGTTTCCAGATAAAACAAAAATTGCAAAACAAAATTCCTGTTTTTCAAAAGGGATATGATATGCAGGAGAATAGTTTGTTTAAATTCAGACCTAGTGTATCTATTCCCCTCTGTTTAAATAAACTGGAAAAATATTAAAAGGTTTAAAGATATATGAAGAAAAAAAAATCAACTCACACACACAAAGCAGTTTGGTTTCCATGAAGCTACATTTAGCTCCATTGAATATGCTTGTATGTATTTCATGAATGTATGTAGGATGTTCAATGCATTGAATAACAAGGAATTGTGTTTTCTTATGCATCTTCATTGACTTTTTGAATGCATTGCATGATGATCTTAAATGTTGATAAAATGTTTTAAAAGTTGGGATACCATTGTATTTTGATACTGCTTTATAATTAATGTAGAGTTTCCTCAGACCGTTTGCCAAACATATTTGTATGTTTAAAAAAAAAAAAAAACATGTATGTATCATGCCAACCCTTACGAATAATCCAGAATATTCTGATTTTCTTATTTTCAAATGTTGGCAGGTACATGTACAAGTATGTATTTCTAGGACCTGAAAATCTGGAATATCCTGAATTTTCAAAATTTTGAGTTTTGGGGGTTTTGTTTGTACTTAAGCCAAATTAAGCTTGTTTTATCATGTGACGCGATTTGAGAGTTCACATTGCATGCATTGAATGGCTGCATGATCGAGCAGCGAATTTGTATTTGCTTTTTGAAAAGATTTACCCGTATTGCCAGTTACACTGCCGCTGCAAGTGCGATTTCTTGTTTTCGAAGGAATATACCGTGCTAAAAATTCCTTATTCTTATTTTCATATGTTAGCAGGTATGTAATAGCAGTATGATTTTTTTCTTCTTCAGATTTAAGAATCACCATGACTTCCGTTGAACGCAAAAAGAAGATAGGAGTAGCCCTGTTTGGCGTGGGGCGTGCTGGCACGATCCACATCAAGAACCTTGCCGCGTCTCCTCGTGTAGATCTAAGATGGATTGTGGAAGAGGACACCAAAAAGGTCACGCCCATCCTGGAGCAGCTCTACCTCTACGATACCCAGGTCATCTCCACCAAAGACATTTCTAACGTCTGGAATGACGAGAAGTGAGTAAAAATATAGTGATCCATATTCTACTACTGGTAATTCAGTTCAGTCCCGCCCCCACCCCCCCCCCCCCCCACTCAGTGTTATTTAGGCTACGCATATGCTGTTCCCAGCGACCCCCCCTTTTCAGCAAAAGTCTGGTGTGTAAAGTCAATACGGGTCAACCTTTTTCTTTTGTTATACAAGCCTTTTTCAACACCCCCCCCCCTTTTAGCAAAAGGTTGGTGTGTAGAGTCAATACGGGTAGACCTTTTTCTTTTGTTACGAGCCGGAGAGTTTGGGCACAAGCATCGTTTCCCTCCGTTCACAGAGTGGGGGGGGGGGAAGGGGCCGTGTTTCAATCTGACCTTTAAAATAAAGTTGATCGAGTTCTGGTCATGCGTTTGCATTGTGAAAGAGTTAGTTGCATGTCTCCAAATATGTATTTAAGATAAGAATCAGACAAAGGAGTTATGGGATGCCACATTATGCATGGTGACAATAGTGTGGAATTACTTTTGAATTCCTCTAGTCTTCTCTATATTCCCAGTCTATAGAGTTTGAACCACTCAACTATAACATCTCTATGACATATATGCTCTGGCAACAGTTCTCTCCTTATTTCACTTATGCTCCGGTCACAAAGGTTCGTATGAACAATTGTCTTCCCGATTTTTCAATTGTCTGAAAATCGTTCGTATAGCGTTCGTACAGTGTAGCAGTTCGTAATGGCATAGATGAATGCAAGAGTCGTGTGTGTTCCTACTATTCTTCATGGAGCTATTTATTGCCATGGACAAATAAATTTATTTCTTTCTCTAATAGATAAATGCAATAGTACAAGGTCAGCTTTGTTGTTTTGTCTAAAAGTAACTATAACTGTTAAAGGTACTATGTCCCGTTTTGCAGGCCAAAAAAATGAAAAGGTTAAATTCCAATGGCATTTAAAAGATAATACTAATTTAGAACTCCCTTTAAAAAAATGGGGCTTGAAATGTCTTTAAGTGGGAAAATAACGACTATTAGTTGTAAAATCGACTTAGGAGCTATAGAGCCAATAAGTAATAGTCTTGATTTTCAGACCATTGTCCCGCATGGTCGTACATTTTATGCTGCGCAAAGATTCAATTAGTTTAATTTTGGCCATTACAAGAAGTGGGTTATTGATGTAGACAAATCCTTTACAGCTCATTGTATGTATGTTATTACCAAAGAAGAAGAAAAAGCCAGTCAGTCACTCAATACTGACATCAGTGTCTGACAGTGAAGTCTAGCAAGTAAACGGGTTTCCTTACATAATTTGAATATTAGGACACTGCTAACATTTATATTTCAGATAGGACATACATGACATATTCATAATTCCTGCAAAGTTCTACAGAATTTGAGGTTGGCTGCAAAAGGGACATACAGTAGTACCTTTAACCCATCCAAATCTCAGTTCTATTTTTTTCTTCTCATTCTCTCTCTCTCTCTCTCTCTCAGGACGGATGCAATAGTTGTGTGTGTTCCTACTCTTCTTCACGAGGCTATCGTACTAAAAGGGTTGGATGCGAGTAAGTTATTATGATTAATCAGACTTCTGTGCCGTTCTTTTCACTCTTCCCATACAAAACTAGTAAGGACATTGTACCTGCATGCATGCATGTACAAAGTGTCAAGAGAAAGAAAAGAAAATTCCTAATTAAAGAATCTTCCAAACAATATGCTTGCTGATTTTTTATGTGATTTTTTGTTTGACACAAATTTTGTGAATGAATTTTCAGGAATAAAATTTTCACCTAAAATGCTTTTTTTACATAAAAAAAGGCCTGATATCTTTCACTGATGTAAACTTCATCACAGAGATAACTTTTTCTTTTTGAAGAAGAAGAAAAAAAAAAAGGTGTTGACCTTCTTTTTCCATCACCCACATACTTGGGCATGATTGGAATAAGACGTATAAGGCGCTATTTCGTTTTCAAAGGCTGGTTCAAAATTACCAAATATTTGTGGGACACCACAAATATTAGTAATGGTTATATTTATGGATATTTCAGCCATTTCTGAACCGATTTTGATCAAGCATATTGATTTTGTCATTTAAATTGTATATTCTTTCAAATTTGACACTCAGTTTTTCATTATCTCACAAACAAATTACTTTGTGTAGCGCCCTCTGCAACAAAACTCAACTATCCCTTTAAAATCTGTTAAACGCACATGTTGTCTGTTTGATATTGGCAGGGAAAGCTATATTTGTGGAGAAACCCATCGCTGTCAAGTTAAAAGATGCCAGGGAATGCTACATCAAGGCTGCAAAGGTGGGCAAACCTCTGTTCTGTGCTTTCAACAGGTAAATCTTAAAGCCACACTGTACTACTTGTAGCTACTTGCTCCCTCTCTATAGAAAACAATGCCTAATCGATGACCATTGGTCCCCCATGATCCTCTTTTTAGAAAACAATGCCTAATCGGTGACCATTGGTCCCCCGTGATCCTCTTTTTCTTATGTTAATTGAGAGCTGAGTTGATGAGATACCCACCTGTCCAGTGACCTTGTAGGGTGGTCTCATCCCTCCTATAAACTAGTACAGATAGGCTTTAATTCTGTCTGTGCTGTGCCATCGCACTCAGAAGTATGACCTTAATTGTTGTTGCATGACACCCTGTGCCAGTTTCCTACACTAACCAAATTATTAACTTCAACCATAATCCCAACATTACTTAACCCTAACCTTAAAGCTATCACTAACCCTAAACCTAACCTATAATCTAATTGCAATCCTGACCTTACACCTTTGATAAAGAAGCCTGGGTCAATGAAAATTGTAGCCACAGAATTTGTTGGGTCATCGTCCCTGTTCCATGTTGTATTTCACAAGGGTATTTTTTATGCCTCCGCCACCGAAGGTGGTGCCGGAGGCATCATGTTTTCGGGTTGTCCGTCCGTACGTCCGTCCGTACGTCCGTCCCGTTTGACCGTTATCACAATATCTCAAGAACCATTTAAGATTTAAACTTAAGACTTGGGAATAGTATTTATCACCATAGGAAGACGATCTGATTAGATTTTGGAGTACGTAGGTCAAAGGTCACAGGTCACAGAGGTCAACTTATGAAATTCCTTGTATTAAGTTTTTTAGTGCGATATCTCAAGAACCATTTGAGATTTAAACTTCAAACTTAAAGATAAACTTTAGTACTGGTAATGCGATTGCATTGTGAAAGAAAACGTGTGAAAGGATCAGAAACAGTTGATCATGTAGCATATAAGTATTGGTGTGCACTGCAAGGTTCTGGAGTCATCAAAATCATAATAAATTTGACCGAGTCTTGGTAAAGTAACAAGCACTCACATAGAAAGCTATATATGGGACAACACACATCGTGTCGGGGCTAGTACTACCTTGATTTCCTTGTCTTTCTATGCTTATTACTCAGCCAGTATACATTTTCTTCCAAAATTGTTTGGCACATGTCATTTATTTGTAATCTTGAACATTCAGTGTAAGTTTCGTTTGATTCTGTGAGAATTTTTTTTTTTTTTACCAGTACTGGAGTTTATCTTTAAGGATAGTATGTATCACCATAGGAAGACGATCTGATTAGATTTTGGAGCACGTATGTCAAAGGTCAAGGGTCACAGACGTCAACTTATGAAATTCCATACATTGAGATTGTTATCATGATATCTCAAGAACCACTGGAGATTTAAACTTCAAACTTAGTGATAGTGTGTATCACTATAGGAAAACAATCTGATTAAATTTTGGAGCACGTAGGTCAAAGGTCAAGGGTCATAGAGGTCAACTTATGAAATTCCATACATTGAGATTGTTATCATGATATCTTAAGAACCATGCACTGGAGATGTAAAAACTTCAAACTTAAGGATAGTATGTATCACCATAGGAAGACGATCTGATTAGATTTCGGAGCACGTAGGTCAAAGGTCAAGGGTCACAGAGGTCAACTTATGAAATTCCATACATTGAGATTGTTATCATAATATCTCAAGAACCACTGGAGATTTAAACTTCAAACTTAATGATAGTGTGTATCACCATAGGAAGACAATCTGATTAGATTTTGGAGCACGTAGGTCAAAGGTCAAGGGTCACAGAGGTCAACTTATGAAATTCCATACATTGAGATCGTTATCGCGATATCTCAAGAACCACTGGAGAATTTTCACTTCAAACTTAATGATAGTATGTATCACCATATCATAATATCTCAAGAACCACTGGAGATTTAAACTTCAAACTTAATGATAGTGTGTATCACCATAGGAAGACAATCTGATTAGATTTTGGAGCACGTAGGTCAAAGGTCAAGGGTCACAGAGGTCAACTTATGAAATTCCATACATTGAGATTGTTATCATGATATCTCAAGAACCACTGGAGATTTAAACTCCAAACTTGTTTAAATTGCTCTATGGCGGAGGCATCATTTTCGACTGCGCGCAGTCAAAATTCCATCTAGTTTACCAATGGATCTATGTGTATTTTGTATCTAAGTTCCAGTATTAAAAGGATCCGATAACTTTGTCTCAGGTTCTGAAACAAAATTCTGGATTTAGCTCATGATGCAATGATAATTATAAACCTTTAGGTCAGTCAGGAACCCCATGACTTTTACAAGCCGATCGCCTGTCTGATTATCAAGATATTTATGATATTGGAATTACAAATTTTGAAAACCGTTCACCTGACGGTTTTCATAACACTACAGTCTATTGGGGAAAATGAGTATGGTAAAACCGGTCACTCAAAGATTTTTATTTTTTTGAGGCACTTCTTGATCATTTTGAAGCGCAATTTTTTTAGGGCTTCAATATTACACCATATCACAGACAATGTTAACACGTAGGGCCGTGTATCTCAGATTTAACATTGTTAAACAATCCCTTTAACTTACTCGAAATAGGAGATAAAAGAGTTGTCATATGCGGCCAATTAAGATCTGGACCCAGTCTTATTTACATACCGTAAATCTCTGTGTATAAGGCGCACCTGTGTATAAGGCGCACCTGTGTATATGTTGTTTTGTTGCCGAAAACCCACGTGGGGAAGGACCTTCATTTAACATCGAGGTGCAGTTAAAGGCTCTGATTTGTGCTTGTAAACTTGTCACAAATAATAGTAACAATGTTGTTTTTAGAAGAATGTGTATGATCATTAATGTAAATTAAAAACAATAGAGTACCTAGGTCCTAGGATAGAACCTTGTGGTACACCATTTGTTATATAAAAAAAATTGAGGAATTATTACTATAAACTATATTGAGATCTATTAGAAAGATTACTTTTAAACCAAGAGGACAGAAATTTTTTAGTGTTGTTGTAGTTTCCGAGTGGTGAGTCAACACACTGATTACTGAGCTGGAGACATTGCCCGCATAGCGCCATAAATCGAAACCTAAAAACTTTTTATAAAAAATTTAAAAAAAAAAAAAATCTGTACCTGTGTATAAGGCTCAACCCCGACTTTCAATTTTTTTCCGTCGGCGGCAAAAAAGTGCGTCTTATACACGGAGATTTACGGTATATAGTTGCAATTGATATAAACTCTTTATAAGACGGGGCCCTGGCAGAAATGGGTTTTTAAGCAAAGCTTTTATAGTATAAAGTCCAATCCTTTTGTTTATTGGTGCAGCCAGCAGTCGTACCAATCAGCAATCATGGCAAATTAAAGGTTAAAGGCTATACTGAACAATTTGATGTTTCACTAAGGTACAGGATTGGACAGATCCATGTACATTGTACATGTACCCATGGTTGATTACATATACATTTAACAACTAAATTATTGATACCCCTTGTAAATTTGAGTGGCAATGACAAATCATGCATGAGCACGTCTATACAGAACTCCACTATTTATTAGTATTATGAAAGATGAGCTGAACTATGAGTAGTATAGTGGACTTCTGTTTGGTCTTGGAGATGTGAATATGTGTTAAAGATAAGCATAACCATTATAAACAGGTAGCCATATCATTCTTCTTATTATCATGTATTTTCTCAATCCCACTTCTTTTGTCACATTTTTAGTTGTAATTTTATCTGTGAGTGTTTATTGCATCTTGTGTGAACTACCCTTTATGAGTTTTAGGCCAAGATGTGAACGACAGCTGTGACCCTTGAAGGGATAGTTGAGTTTTTCTTGAGATAATGAAAAACTGAGTGTCAAATTTGAAAGAACATACAATTTAAATGACATAATCATCTTTGTTTGATCAAAATCGGTTCAGAGACGGCTGAAATATCTTAAATATAATGATTTCTAACATTTGTGGTGCCCTACAAATATTGAATAATAAGAACCAGCCGTTGAAAAGATGAGATGGTGCCTTTACGTTTTATTCCAGCCAATGCTGATGTTAGCTTTTTGTTGGCTTTATCGCGTTGGTTATAATACGCACAACCAGCAGGCCCCTGTATTATTATTAATTAATTAATTAATTAACGGTTATCATTTTTTTGTTTAAAGTGGAGCTGAATTGGTATAATCGTATTGGCTTAATTTCATACATTTTGGGGTCTAAAATTACCTTCACAGCAATTTTAGGTCCTAAAAGAGCACTAGAAAATGTTAAAATAATAATAAGAGGACTAACCATGCACCTTGAAGGCATTTGCGGTCTGAAAAAAGAACTCTACTATCTCTTTAATCCGCTAATTTCATTTCCGTTTTAGACGGTTTGACCCATCCATCCGTAAGCTGAGACAGAGGGTGCAGAATGGAGAGATAGGGCAGATCAGGTGTATAAAATCAACCGCCAGGGATGGCTCTTTCCCTCCAGTAGAATACCTTAAAATATCAGGTGAGGATGAACAAGTTATCATTACATTAAGGGAGACAATAGGGAGTTTTCGCACGGCGACGCAAGTGCTGACTACGGGATATTTAAGTGAGCTGTGACCGTTCGTACTCTGGCTACCGTCGCGATCTAATTTGCAGGCGCTTGCGTGATGTCAGCAAAGTCGTTTGCATCCGAGCCTCCCCATATCACAGCTAACAAGCGCTCGGCTTGGCTGATCACGCCACCCCGTACTAGCTCGACTCCCGATGCTAATTCGGCTGATTACTGTCGTAGGTATGGACGCTACGCGGAAATTTTCGCTCTGAGTCCGACCCCCCACTATGATTAGTGTTGTAGGCCATGTCACCGGTTGCGAAAACTCCCTAATGCAAATTAGATCGCGACGGTAGCCAGTACGGACACGGTCAAAGCTCATTTAAATACGCCGTAGTCAGCACTTGCATTGCCGTGCGAAAACTCCCTAAAATCACTGCATGAAGGAGATATTGTCACTGTATTAGGGAGACATTTTAAAGGTCCGGTGACATCAAAATAAAAGTTGATTCCTGATGATGTGCAGGGCAACTCATATTTTGTTATTCATACATCTTAATATAGTCAAACCTGCTTAAATGACCAGCACCTGCCTACAAAGACCACATTTTTTGTTTCACATGAAAATGATTTCTCATTGAACATGTACTAAAGGAACCTGTCTACAAAGATCATGTTTCATGTTTCCCTTGGGTGGTCGCTATAGACAGGTTTGACTGTATATTTAATAGAATTTAAAAATATTCTTAAAATAATTTTCTCATCTACTCGGACCTGCTAAGCTCCACCCTAAAAAAATGCTCCAGATCTCATTCATCTTGTGACATCGTCTGCATGTCAATCATTAGTGAGCTAACAAGAGACAGTGGTATGTAACTTCCCCCACCTCAGCAAATGCTCACAAAAGAATTACGGTACATTCTTTAATACAATACCTCCACATTACCTTTTTTCATGGTGATGCTACAGCACGTCTGACATAGCAACTCCTATATTGATATTGTATGGTCTAATGTGAACAGTTGGTCAACCGACCTTTAAAGGGATCGTTTAACAATATTAACTCTGAGATGCACGGCCCTACGTGTTATCAGTGCACATGTCTGTGATATGGTGTTATATTGAAGCCCTAAAAAAAATTGCGCTTCAAAATGATCAAGAAGTGCCTCAAAAAAGTAAAAATCTTTGAGTTCCCCGATAGACTGTAGTGTTATGAAAACCGTTTGGCAAACGCAAACTTTGATTTCGATTTTCAATCATAAATATCTTGATAATCAGACAGGCGATTGGCTTGTAGAAGTCATTGGGTTCCCGACTGACATAAAGGTTTATAATTATCATTGCAGCATATGAGCTAAATCAAGGATTGTTTTAAAGGACCTAAGACAAATTAAGTTACCGGATCTTCTTTAAACAAATTCTAATAACTTCTAAACAGCTTCTTTTACAATGCAATCACATGACCAGAACTCAACATTATTTTTAAAATATTGTCAAGACATAGTTTCATTTCTGACACACTCTAGAAAAAGAATCACCTGTAATTTTGTTACTATTAATAGGTGGATTCTACCATGACTGTGCTATTCACGACATCGACCTAATTCTATGGATACTAGGTGAGAAACCAATCAGTGTCTTTGCTCAGGGCCACGCCTTCAACGATGCCACCAAAGCCATGAACGATGTTGATCAGGCGGCCATTGTTCTGAAATTTCCAAGTGGGGTCCTGGCAACCATCGACCTTAACCGCGAAGCTGTTTACGGTTATGACCAGCGATTAGAGGCAAGTCGGAAGCCGAGCTCTATCAATAAAAGGAATTAAAGGGAATTTGAATCTTTCCAAGTCGCTAGGTCCATAAGTTTTAAGAGCATAGCTTGTCAGCCGGCTGGCAGAAGGGCGTTAGCGCGCAAGCGACTTGAAAACTACTTTTCAAATTATTAAAACTTAAAAGACTAATAAAAATGTTTTAGTAAAACACGGCCACAATTTTTTTCTCAGAAATATTAAAGTCAGTTTTATAAAAGTTTGAGGTGATTTAGTGCTATCGCCCTTCTGCTTAACGCTTCATTTTTTACCTGAAATTCGAGCTAATGCCCATCTGCCAGCCAGGCGACGAGCTGTGCATTGACTCTAAAACATTCTTTATTATGACGGACTTTGAAATATTAAGACTTAACCATGAAGAACTTTGCTCAAGATCAGATATTTTAGTGAACATGTCTTCTGGTTTTTTTTCTTAGTTGGTTCAACACGAAATTGATGATCATACATTTCTGGATCGACCTGTTTAAAACAGTACTACACTATTGATTCTTAAGGCAAATTTCTAAGATTACTGTACGTCTGCCGTTCATTCTCTTTACTGCCTGTCTAATTTCTTTCAATATACTAATTGAGTTCAAATTTCTACTTCTTTTAAAAATGCGAGAATTAATGGATTTTGCACTTACACACTCACAAAACCCAAATTTGTTACGGTCTGTGCACCAACTGTGTAGAACGATCTTCCCTCACATATCTGTAAGGCCTGATCATTTGAATCTTTTAAGACAATGCTGAAATGTAATAGAACTAAATAGAGACCTAAGATTTAGACGTAACCCAATTATTCTATGTTAATAATTCAGCTACTTGTATATTATGTTTGTAAATGTATAAATGTATTTATACTTCTAAGAACTTTGTAAATACAGAGCTCTTTGTTTCATAATCATCTTCATAGCTTTTTTTATGATTACCGGTATTACTGTTATATTTATTCTGCAATGCCTAAGATCTCTCCATGATTTTATGCATGCACTTTGTCGAGTTATAAATTATGTTATTTATGTATCATTTTGATGATATACCATGCGCCTGATCGGCAGCTGGTGCAGAGAGCTCTTCAGATAATCTACATTTATATGTATTTATTGTTACCGCCGCTTGTTAAGATTTACATCATTGGATTGATCCATACCCCAGGATTCTTCTGGACAAATCAACTTCTCAGAATGATGTCTCGGTTTTAATAAATTTGATATGAAATATATTGCATAAACTACATGTCAGCTAATCATGTACACCCATTGGTCTTTGTGCATGTCCAACCAGCTATATCGTGTAGTCACTGGATTGTTCTTCATTGTGATTGTGACATCAAGTGCAAGAGAGCATTTTAGTAGAGACATACAAAGGATGACTGCAAGTAGTACTGGTTTTCACTATTCAGCTGACCAATTACTTTCTGTGAAGAACAATGCTTCTAATGCTTCTATTGATAATAGGATTTCTCCAGACTTAATGCTACGTATTAGAGAACTTGGAATAAATAGAATCCCAGCTACAAACAGAGGAGTAAGAGGAGGACATACTAAACAAAGATCTTTGTCAGCAAGGATTACAGCACGAACATCAACCCATTCTAGAAATAGGCAAGATATCAAAAGGCCTTGCTTTCTGAGGAGAATTTCAACTGTCCCACACCCATCTACTGTTAGAATTGCATTACTTAATGCACAGTCTGCATGTAACAAGACTGAACTTCTTGAGACATACATTTTGGATCATGATCTAGATGTTTTCATCTTAACTGAAACATGGGTGACTGAAGGGGACCGTGTGACTTTGAACGCATTGACACCAGCAGGATATGTATACCACTCTATACCAAGATGTGGGAGGGGTGGTGGAATTGCTATCATTAGCAAATCTGGACTCAACGCAAGACTTTTACCCGCTCAACCATTTCGTAGTTTTGAATGTGCAGAGATGGAAATCAAGCATAATTTTGAGAGACTAATGATGACAGTCATTTATCGACCACCGCCATCCACTAGAAATGGATTGACCCGCAATATGTTTGTTGAAGAATTCTCAACCATCATAGATGCTGTTGCTTCTTCAAATGACAATGTCTTGCTGGTTGGAGACTTTAATATACATGTGGACAACAACACTGATCTTGAATCCGTTCGGTTTGCTCAACTCCTGGACGATGCAAGTTTGGTACAGCATGTTCAAGGCAGCACACATATGTCAGGACATACACTCGACCTCGTCATTGCTAGATCAGATGCAGATCTAGTCACATCATTGCATGTGGACTCATTTCTATCAGATCATGCAGCGATAAGCTTCACCTGCTCTCTAGAGAAACCTACTGTTCCTGTAAAGAGAGTAACCTATAGGAAGCTTCGTGACATTGACATGGATGCCTTCTCTGATGACGTATACACATCTCTATCTACATTGGACAGTTTCAGTGATACATCACAGGTTGTCTCGGCATACAATTCTCGTCTCTCTGAAGTATTGGATCTTCATGCACCTGTTAAGTGTCGTAACGTTGTCCTGCGTCAGCACATCCCATGGTACAACAACGGCATCAGGCATAAGAAACAGTTAACACGACGAGCAGAACGACGCTGGCGGTCCTCAAAATGTCAGGAGACTCGTAAAGTCTTCATTGCTATGAGAAATCAACTCAATGCAATGATGTGTCAGGCAAAGAGTGGATACATAGCTAGCAAAATATCGGAGTGCGGAAAAGATCCCAAGCGTCTCTTCCAGATGATTAATGACCTGTTGAGTCCATCCAAGTCTATTGCTCTTCCTTCTCACGATGATGATGAGGAGTTAGCTAATCAGTTTAGTGCATTCTTCTTGGATAAGATTCGGTCAATACGAGAGACAATTGAGAGTAGACAAGAGCGGCCCGAAAACCGCGGGCTGAGAAATGCATCGGCTTGTGATTCTGAACTATCAACATTTGAGCCTGCCGAGATTGAAGACATTATACGGATAATACGTACTTCTCCAAACAAATCTTGTCAGTTGGATCCTGTTCCAACATGGATCATTAAACAACTATCAGCAACTTTTGCTTGTGGTATCATGAACATAGTGAATTCATCTCTTCAGGCCTCAGAAGTACCTGATGACTTCAAGCATGCCGTGGTCATTCCCCTGCTGAAGAAGGTTGGCTCAGATCCTGAACAGCTTTCTAACTACAGGCCTGTTTCAAATCTGCCATTCGCTTCAAAAGTTCTTGAGAGAGTCGTTCTTCATCAGCTGGTGGACTACATGGAATTCAACCACCTCATGGAAGTCATGCAGTCGGCGTATAAGATCGGGCATAGTGTCGAAAGTGCTCTTTTGAAAGTTTCAAACGACATTCTCACTGCTATCGACAAGCACCAAATGGTCTTGCTTGTCATGTTGGACTTATCCGCTGCGTTCGACACCATCGATCATCATGTCTTACTTCAAAGACTATCCGAAAGGCTTGGTGTAAAAGGTTCAGCTTTGCGTTGGATTGAATCATACCTTTCTGGCCGATCTCAGGTGGTGCGTATTGGCGACAAT
This sequence comes from Strongylocentrotus purpuratus, assembly GCF_000002235.5. NCBI lineage: Eukaryota > Metazoa > Echinodermata > Echinoidea > Camarodonta > Strongylocentrotidae > Strongylocentrotus > Strongylocentrotus purpuratus. Next base: position 12,193,743 of record NW_022145601.1, read on the forward strand.
ATATCTGAACCTTGTCCTCTCAAGTGTGGGGTACCTCAGGGGTCGGTCTTAGGCCCGGTACTCTTTACTATCTACATATTACCACTTGGAGACATCACTCGTTACCATCAGGTTCAGTTTCATTTCTACGCTGATGACACCCAACTCTATCTCACATTTCGTCCAGGGGATGCTTCGGCTACCTTCGATCAGATGGAATCGTGTATGAGTGACATACAAGCATGGTTGAGTTCAAATTTCCTTAAACTGAACCCAGAAAAGACTGAAATGTTGGTGCTTGGATCTCGTCACAATCACTCAACTTTTCACCCTCGAAACCTGAACATTGGTGGTCATACTATCTCTCCAACAAGTTCAGCTAGGAATTTGGGAGTCGTCTTTGACCATCTGTTCAATATGGAAAAGCAGGTTTCATCCATTTGCAGAAGTGCAAACTTCCACCTTCGGAATGTCAGGAGAATCCGTAAATACATGTCGAAGCAGACTACAGAACAGATCATCCATGCCTTGGTAACTTCCAGATTGGACTGCTGTAACGCCCTCCTGGTCGGTATCCCTTCCTCAGCCATTTCTCGTTTGCAGCGAGTGCACAACAACGCAGCCCGTGTTCTTACTAAGGCAGGGAAGTATGCAAGAATAAGTCCTATCCTTCGTCAATTGCACTGGCTACCGGTACAGAAGAGAATCGTGTTCAAGATTTGTCTGACTACCTTCAAGATTCTGCATGGTCAGGCCCCCCAGTACCTCTCTGAGATGGTATCAGTAACGCAGTCAGTGAGGTCACTGAGGTCTTCAGAGGCTACGAGATTAGTTGTGCCAATGACAAGAACAGTTACGTACGGAGACAGGTCCTTTGCAAAAGCTGCACCCACCCTCTGGAACTCTCTTCCTTCTCATCTTAGACAATTAGAATCCACAGAACAATTTAAATCCCAGTTGAAAACGTTTTTATTTATCTGATGTTTAAGTTTAATTACCTAAAGAACTGTATTATGTTGAACTGTATTATGTATTTATATCTGTTTATCCAATACTTGAATTTCTGTATATATACATGTAAGATTTGAATTCCTGTTTATCTAAGATTTAAGTTTAATTACGTGTAGAAATAATATCTGTTGAACCGTTTTGTGTAATCTGCATCATTTTTGTCTGTCGCGCCTTGATCGGAAGTTCCGGATACGTGCGCGTTATAAATTTATATTATTATTATTATTTTGCCATACTGCCTTCTTTTTCTGTTATAGCACTAAAGTTAAATGCCCACTGTAACTACTTGCTCCCTCTATATAGAAAACTTCCCCAATCGGTGCCTGTTGAGAGCTGAGTTGATGAGATAGCCACCTGTCGGTGACCTCGCTGTGTGGTCTCATCCCTCCTGGCCAAACTAGTCCAGATAAGCTTTAATATACCGGTAATTTTAAATCAATTTTTTTCTTCATCGCAGGTTTTGGGATCCAAAGGTATGATGCAGTCTCAAAACAGAATAGAAGCACCTCTCACAAGGCACAATGAAGAAGGTGAGCTTCTGGATCCTATCTTCCCATCCTTTGTGGAGCGCTACAGCCAGTCGTACTGTGATGAGATGGACCACTTCCTTGATGCTGTAGAAGGTAGTTATTTATAACAGACTAATACCTTAATATATAGGAGTTCCTCAAGGGTCGATACTGGGCCCCTTCCATTGAATTAGGCATTCATAACACACTATAACCTTTACACAAAGACCACTTCTAATTTAAGAGAGCCAGTCACACTCAGCCTGATAGGCAATCATATTTATTCAAACGTGTGTACGAAGGCCACAAGCATGGTAAGACAGCCTGTCATTCTGTGATGAGATGAATTACTTCCTTGACTTCATCGAAGGTAGGTTTTCATAACACGCTAAAACCTATATAAAAAGGCCACTTATATAATACTGTAAGACAGCCTGTCAAACTGTGGTGAGTTGGATCACTTCTTTGATTTCATTGATGGTAGGTTTTGAAACAGAGCAGCCAACTAGTACAGATTTCCCGTAATTGGTACGGAAATTAACGATCATTACGGCAGTACGGAATGTTGTCTAATTTTTGTTTCTTTTTCTGGCGGCCATCCAACAATCGCTGAGAAAGACGGAAAAGTATCAAGTATTCTCTTAATAGAAGCCAATTTTTCATGGAAAACTCATGTGTTGTGATGACCTGAAAATCAATATTTAGCAACTTTGTGTGAGTAAAATCACCAAAAATTTCAGATAATCATGCGCACATGCATCTGCGCAGTGTTTGTGTGCCATTTTTAAAACATTTATAGTGCCGCCACATAGGAAATTACTGATTCATTCCCCAAATTACTGATTTTGAGCCTTGTGATTACTGATTTTCTGTTGTGGAGGTTGGCAGCTTGAGTTTTCATAACACACAGAAACATGTACCTGGTATGCAAAGAGCACTTGAATAAGTTAGTCAGTCATACTGTGACGATATGAATTTATTTTTTTTAATTTGATCTTGTTATTTTTTTTCTTCCAGGAAAGACAGACAAGCTAGATGTGACGATGGAGGATACTTTGTGTACCTCTTGGATTGCAGATCTGTGTGAAAAGTCTATGCATCAGGGCAAAGTGATCCCTTTCACCATGCCTCAGTTTTAAAGGCATAGACCACTTTTGGAACCCCCCCCCCCCCCCCTCAAAAAAAAAAAATCTTATTACCAATCTTGTGAAAGAATTATGTTTTGACCAATATGTGATGATACAAATTTTGCCTGGAAACCACCTACCAATTGATATATTTGGTAAATTATCATATCTACCAGGACTGGATAGATCCCAGGATAAATATAGGGTAGTCCCATGTGCATCTTTCTGTGTACAGTGCTTGTAACTTTACCACGGCCGGACTGGGCCAAATTTGTTATCATTTTAATGATTCCAGAACCTTGCAGTATATACACAACAATACTTATATGCTATAATCATGATCAACCTTTTCTGATTGATTCCACACCCATTTCTTTCACACCAGAACTCAACTAGGATCTTCTATTTATGTGGGTAGGAAGATTATACGAGATCCAACATTTGCTCCGAAGATGATTGCTCCAAGCTTCATTTTGTCTAAAGCATAGAGTTAGACTATGAAATTATTTTCATATTTGTTTACATATGTCTTCAGATGTATAGAGAAAATATTGGCCTTTTATATATGTTTGGAATGGTATACAGAGCCAATTCATTGCTTTGTGGCATTGAATTTAAATTCACCTAAAATGTAATTAAATTGTAATAATATATAGTTGGGAGGATTAAGGAATTGATTAGATCATTTTTTCCCAATTTTTATCATCAATAATGGTATGCTTTCACTCAAACTTTCAGATAATCTTTAATTGTACATCTAGCATTGAAGTCACTACCTTAGCACCATTTTCTCTCATCTGAACAATGTTACCAAGTCCCTTTGATATATTACAATGAAATCATGCAAGACAAAGCTGAATTCTACAGATCAGACAAGAGATGACTTGCTGTTCGGAATGTTATAGATTTGTGATCATGAATGTTTGCTTTGAAATTCTTTTCAATTAATGAAATGGTAAGTAGTACTTTAGTATGAATAAAGGGAAAATGATTTTATAAGTACCGGTATAAGAATGTGTGTGATTACCATGTTAAGTTTTGTAGGGAAAATGATAATAAACTTGATCAAAAATGAAATGGCTTTGACGACGTTCTTATTGATGTATATGTGGTTAAACACTTAAAGCTACAGTCCCATATACGTCCCGGACCGTCCCGGACCATCCCGGACCCCATCCGGGGTGATCCGGGATTCGGTCCGTGTTGACACCGTGTTGGCACCGGGGTGGTCCTGGATGGTCCTGGATGGTCCTGGATGGTCCTGGATGGTCCTGGGCGGTCCGGGAGTCGACCCCGGATGTTTTTGACGGTCAAAAACTGCCGGGGTGGTCCGGGACGGTCCGGGACAAAAGTTTGATCCGGGGTGATCCGTGTAGCCACCGTGCTGGGTCCGGGGTCATCCGTAGTGGCGCCGGGGCGGTCCGTGTTGATCCGTGGCAGTCCGGGAGTGAGTTATTGACCGCCCAGGACCATCCAGGACCACCCCGGTGCCAACACGGTGTCAACACGGACCGAATCCCGGATCACCCCGGATGGGGTCCGGGATGGTCCGGGACGGTCCGGGACGTATATGGGACTGTAGCATCACACTTTTTTGAACAAAACATCCCGGACCATCCCGGATCACCCCAGACCATGGTCCGGGATGGTCCGGAGTGGTCCGTGCTCGTCCGTGCTGGTCCGGCTTTATATGGGACTGGGGCTTTATAAAAGTATTACATACATTATAGAAATATATGTTACTTACAATACAGAAGTATTTAGTACATACATTATAGAATGTATAACTCACAGAAGTATGTTATACATACACCGTATACTACATAACTAGATATTGTAAAAATTACTCATGTAAGCATAAGAGTAAACAAACAAATTGCATGTAATAATATTCACATATTCATATATTCATCACCAACATGTAACTCTTGTTATTATGTGCAAGGAGACGCCTCTTTTCAATGGACCAGTTTCGTAATGTGTTTGAGTTGGGTGCATGGGTCCGCGTGGGGTACCTGGACGCGTGTGGTTCCGCTCGCCTGTTAGGAGTGATTGCGTTTCGGTGGGCAGGGTGTGGGTTGCGCACATTTGTTGTTGCTAGGTTTGGCAAACATTAACGCTTGCCCAGCCTGGTTGCAGCTGGTGTGTGCGATTCGCGTTCTGTCTATTCGGGGCGCGGTCGCTCTTGGCAGGGGAGTGGAATCGCTCGCGTTTGGCCGCCTCGCGGGAACCTGTGCACTAGCTCTGTTTGGATACGTTACGAAACTGGTTGTCTGTATCTCCTTGACATGCATTAATGAATGACTAAAACCTGTTCTCACTATGTGCAATATCCATGCCTTCAATATTCATGTGTCTCCGTAGTATTATCATTAAAATGATGAGTTCCCACTGCAGGATGTATGTACGAAGAAAATAGAGCAAAATTACCCAGGTCGAAATTCCAGTTGATACCAGTTGAAACCAGTAAGGATTTCCAACTGGTATCTACTGGTTTGAACTGGTCTCAACTGGTCTCAACTGGTCTCGACTGGTCTTAACTGGTACCAGTTGATACCAGTTGATACAATTTGGAAACCAGTAGAAATACCAGTTGACATCTGAGACCAGTTGATATTACCAGTTGATTTACCAGTTGAAACCAGTAGATGATTACAAGTTGATTTACCATTTGAAAACCAGTAGATGATTACCAGTTGATTTACCATTTGAAAACCAGTATGATTACCAGTTGATTTACCAGTTGAAAACCAGTAGATGATTACCAGTTGATTCCAGTTGAAAACCAGTAGATTTTTACCAGTTGAAAACCAGTAGATGATTACCAGTTGATTTACCAGTTGAAAACCAGTAAGATTACCAGTTGATTTACCAGTTGAAAACCAGTAGATAATTACCAGTTTATTTACCAGTTGAAAACCAGTACGAATACCAGTTGATTTACCAGTTGAAAAACCAGTTCAATTTATCTTATGAATATTCATGATTTGCATGTTTTCACAGAAAATATAATAATCATGATCTTTCAAGCAAATGTGACAATGCACATACATTTTGTGATTTACATTTTCTTAGTTAATTATTGACAAATATATTACACATGTCTGATCATGTTTTTCATCTGATTTAAGACGTAAAATGAGGTATATTGATATATATGTAATTACTAACCAGAAATAAAGTGTATAAATTTGTATATATGTATGCACGAACATTATATGTCAAATCACACAATAATCTACTTCAAATGATCATTGTGATGTGGTCAAGTTGGTAGCCAGATGCTAATAATGATTATTGATTATCAGTTGATTGATTACTAGATAATCATCTGAAAAATCAATTGGTAATTCAACTGGAAATTCAACTGGTAAATCAACTGGTAAATCAACTGGTAAATCAACTGGTAATTGAACTGGTATAAATCAACTGGTAATTCAAATGGAAATTCAACTGGTCTCAGTTAGCGTTGTTTCAATTTCCATATTAAAAACCAGTTGAATCTACTGGTTTCAACTGGTACCAGTTGACTTACTGGTTTTAACTGGTACCAGTTGCCTACTGGTTTCAACTGGAATTCCGACCTGGGTATTGAATGTAACTGTTTTTACTTGGAATAGCTCACACATCTATTATCACTTTTTAAGTACAGCCAGTGTATGTATGTATTATGAACTATGTGCAATTATCTCTGAATTCGGGTTTGCCCGTACGGTGGGTTGGGATTTCTTCTCGATCCTTCCCTTCCACCCCCCCCCCCTCCCCTCTTTAATTCTCTCTCTACTCTTTCTCTTTCTGCTCTCTCTTTCTATTCTCTTTGTTTGTATCTCTCTCTCTTTTATTTTCTCTCTTATATCTTCCTCTTCCTCTCTCTCTCTATCTTCGTCTATCGTTATTTCTCACTGTCTCTGTCTCTGTCTGTTTGCCCCCCCCCCCTCCCCTCTCTCTCTCTCTCTTTCTCTATGTCCCTCCGGCTGGGATGAGTTTCTGGGGGGTGCAAGGGATCGGGATATTGTGTACTAAAGCTATGTTGAAAATCTTGGGGCCGATTTACTAGACGAAAATCCAATTGAAACCAATTGAACACCAATTGAAATTTCAATTGGTTTCAATTGGTTTCAATATGTTCCAATTGGTCTCAATAGGTTTTAACGGGTTTCAATGGGACTTTAATAGGACTTCAGATGGTTTCAATTGGTCCAGATTGGCCCCATTGGACAAATTGGCCCTATTGGCCCCATTGGCCTAGGCCCCATTAGACTTTAATGGGTCCCCAATTGGTTTCAGTGGGTCCAGATTAATTGGCCCCATTGGACAAATTGGACCCATTGGCCCCATTAGACTTTAATGGGTCCCCAATTGGTTTCAATTGGACCAATTGGCCTTAATTTGGACTTCAAGTGGTCCAATTGAAACCAATTGAAATTCCATTAAAGTCTAATAGGGCCAATTGAAATCAATAGAAACCAATAGGACCTATGCTACATAGAAACCAATTTGACCAATATAAACCATTAGGACCAATAAGACCAATAAAAAACAATAGGACCAATATGACCAATAGAAACCAACAGAAACCAATAGAAACCAACAAACTAGGCATCTCATGAATATTCATTATCACTTTACACGTGTCACAGAAAAATAAATTTATCATGATTTGTTAAGCAAATTATGACAATGCACATCAATTTTGTGATTTCTTTTTTCCTTCGGCAATTATTAACCAATAGATTGTTTTGTCTGATCATGTTACAATTACATTCACGTTTTAGCAATAGATATATTGATTATATGATTACTAACCAAGAAACAATTAATATACATATTTAGTATATAATATATATATGTGTACGAGCCATTGCCATTCTTAATGCAACTCTTGAATTCACTTCAAATGATCTTTGTGATGAAGTTAATGCACATGAGATTAGAATATACCTAATTGGTGGACATATATTGCCAATATCGATTACGAAGTATCAGTAATTATCACTGGTTCTTCTAAATGGATCGATTTATACCAATTGAATCCCCATTGAATGCCCCCATTGAATCCCTATTCAATACCAATTGGCAATTTGGAGTACAAGTGAAACAATGGGTACCCATTGAAACCAATTGGCAATTTGGTCCCATTGGAACCAACTGGCAATTTTTTTTTTTGGTCCCCATTAAAACCAATTGCCAGTTGGTTTCAATGGGGATCAATTGCCAATTGGTTTCAATGGGTACCCATTGTTTCACTTTCCATTTACTCCAAATCGCCAATTGGGATTCAACGGGGACATTATGGGGATTCAATTGGATTTTCGTCATGGGACGTATATTTGGGCATTGTGTCGATGTCATGTTATGTTTTTCCAATTTCTAAACGATTTGAATGTAATTATTTCCTATTTCAATGTCATGCTTTTGATGTCTTTTTATACATAATTTTAAAGGTAAAGACCAGTTATGGTCATGCGATTGCATTGTGAAAGAAACGTTGTGGAATCGATCAGAAAAGGTTGATCATCTAGCATCTAGCATCTGCAAGGTTCTGGAATCATCAAAATGATAAGAAATTTGGCCCATTTTTCGTAAAGTTACAAGCACTATACACAAAAAGATGTATATGGGACAACCCTATATCTCTCACAGACCATGAGAGAAACAAATTTACCAAATATATGAATTAGTAGGCGGTTTCCCGGCAATTTTTTTATCATCATGTATTGGTCAAAACATATTCTTTCACATGATTGGTAATGAGAGCTTCCATTTCATTTTTTGAAATTGGGGTGTTTCCAATACTGGTCTTTACCTTTAATGTAAACGCAATATGTAAAATCACCTGCAATTTGAAGCCGCCTCCAGACCATCAAACCCCTGTAACACATAATCTCGGGCCCGCAATTTTGTGTCTACACGTAAGCCGGTGTGACCGCGTAGAATGTTACCCGCACCGATCGTCCGCCTATTAAAGATCGATAGAGAGCGGACGATCGGTGCGGATTTTATCCGCCCAGAACGTCCGTGTCGGACATTCCGTGCGCGCCTCAAATGTCCGACGGACAATCTGTGCGGAAGAGGTCTCGCACCAATAGTCCGCCTGTCGCACCGAATGTCCGTACTCTAGTCCACACGTAGGGGAAAGTGGGGCATAATGGACCCGGGGGGCAAAATGGAACTTTGAAATTAGCATATGTTAAAAAAGGTCGCCCTCTGTGCAAATTCTTTGAAGAAGAGAAGATGCCAAAATAGTTTCAGCACTGAATTTTCATCCGGTTACATCGAGGCACATCGGAGTAAGGTCCCATCCAAAAATTACAGCCTCATGATCTAAGGTAAGGGGATGTTCATATGGCTGAAATTTGGTGATTTTGGTATCGATTCTAATCAAATATTTGTATATATTAATCATAAAGATATCAACGTTAGACTCGCCTGTTTGCATGCCAACTATGCTTCAAGGATTTTCTACGCAAACATTTATTAAAAAATATGTCATTGGGGTAAAATGGACCATATAGGTACGGGGCAAAATGGAACAGGGTTCCGTTTTGCCCCAATTGAAAATAACATATCTTGTGAAAGCTTGACTTAAGCAAATGCCAAGGGTTTACGGCTTCAAATAAAAATGTAAAAAGGTAAACCACTCCAATGTTATGGTGTCCCTGTTGGTCCTAAAGACTGAATGGTTGAGTGAATGTGCGTGTGCGCTTGTGTGTATGCATAATGTATTTTTATCATTATATTTGGATTTTCTTGTTGTATTTTTATAAGTTAAACGTTCTCCATTCTTTATTTCCAAATATCATTCAATGTTGAGCCAGTAGGTACTTTAATTGCTAATCTGTTCTCTGGATATCAGGTGGTAGTTGAATAACCTCAAAAGCAACGGGTCTATTTTTGCAGATCGTCTTAAAGATGGTTAGAAGCTACAAGCGGAAATCGACAAGACAGACGTGGGATGAAGAGGCAATGAAGGCTGCCATAAAAGCCGTTACTAATAATGGTCTAGGGCTAAAGAAAGCCAGCGCCGAGTTCTCGGTACCAAAAACCACCCTTCGTCGAAGAGTCAAAGGACTTAACAAATCTGCAATAGGTGCAGCAAAGTCAATGGGTAATTTCAAGGTAGGTTTATTTTGAATATGTCTAATGTTGAAAAAATATAATCATTTCACTTTATAAATTTGGTAAAACAAGAACAACAGAGAACAAAAAACAGATGCCAACAGAATATGCGACCCAATCTTCTCACTTATTATCTAATTCTTGAATGAAACTTGCAATACATTTTTAGGTATGTATACAAATCTAAGAATAAAAAATGCCCTGTTTAATTACCAAATTATTAAAGTAGTTTTGCTTTTCTTCATTTCCAGACAACGTTTCCTGAAGAGATTGAGAAAAACCTCGTAGACTACATCCATCAAATGGAATTGATGATGTACGGACTGACATCAAACGACTTACGTCGTCTTCATGCTTTTCAACTAGCCGAAAGAAACGGGATTGCACATCAGTTCAACAGAGAGAAGCAAATGGCTGGAAAAGACTGGCTGTACTCCTTCATTAAACGCCATCCAATTTCTCTGAGACAACCAGAAGCTACCTGATCTGCAGCGAGAGCACGTTCGTTCAACCGTACAAACGTGAACAAATTCTTTGACCTGCTCGAACCTCTGATGGACAAGCACAAGTTTCCACCAAACAATATTTACAACGTAGACGAAACGGGTATAAGTACTGTGCAAAGCAAACCATCAAAAGTTCTTGCAAAGACCGGAAGGAAACAAGTTGGGTCCTTGGTTTCAGCGGAACGTGGTCAGACCGTCACAGTCGAAACGTGCATGAGCGTCACAGGGTCTTTCATCCCACCCATGTTTATCTTACCACGTGTCAGAATGAAGATGGAACTAATGAACGGAGCTCCTCCAGGATCAATCTATGAGTGTCACAAGAGTGGATGGATGCAGATGGACATATTCACTATCTGGTTCAAGCACTTCATCCGATCGTCTGGCGCTTCTAAGGACAACCCGGTCTTGTTGATACTTGATGGGCACGCAACACATGTCAGAAACTTGGACGTTATAGACCTTGCCAGACACAACGGAGTTGTGATGCTGTGTCTGCCCCCACATTGCTCTCACAGAATGCAGCCACTTGATGTGAGCTTTATGAAGCCACTGTCAACATACTATGACCAAGAACTGGAGAAATGGTTGAGAAACAACCCAGGTCGAGTTGTCACGACCTTCCAGGTTGCAGAGTTGTTCGGCAATGCATACATGAGGGCAGCAACTACGCAGGTGGCAGCTAGTGGGTTTCGCAAAACAGGAATATATCCTACCAACAGAGATGTCTTCCTCCCTCATGAATTCCTAGCGGCAGATGTAACAGATCTTCCCATGGACGACGGAGGCAACGAACAACTCGGTGAATTAGGGGTGGAAGTAGCTGCTCCAGGTAGTGAGGATGAGGTTGATCGTGTAGGAGGCATTGCAGAGTTGACTGCCACAGAAGACATCGAAAGACCTCACAAGGAAGATCATGAAGCAGTGAAAAAGGGGTCCAAAACTGCTCCAAACCTGCTTGCCGATGCAACAGATCCTGATACTGACAACGGTAATGCAGGTCCCTCAAATTCTAGGTATCAATCACCATTTGACATTTCCCCACCTCCTAAAGCTAGTGCTACCTCGAGGAGCAAGAGATCAAACAATGCACGACGTGGCAAAACTGTGGTCCTAACAGAAAGCCCTTACAAGTCTGAACTTATCCTCTCAAAGACAACTCGGGCAAAGGGAAAGGGTTCAGCAAAAGCGCGAACTTCTGATGTCCAGCCTAAAACCGGCGGAAAAAGGAAGGCGAAGACAAATAGACCAGTGCTGAGTGACACTTCATCAAGTGAAGACGAAGGGGATGCTGAGTGCATCTACTGTGCAGAATTGTGGAGCGCAGGAAAAGATTCCATGATCCAATGCTCAAGTTGTAGGGAATGGGCACATGAAGCTTGCGCGGGTGATCCCAATGAAGAATTCGTGTGTGATCTCTGTTCTTAAAATTTCCTTTTTTGAAAAAGGTATATGTTAAAAAAACAAAAAAGAAAAAATATTTACTTTTTATTGCACAGTTTAGTCAGTCACGGGAATGATTAATGTTCAGTTGTCGTTTATACGCGTATTATCCTATGGCGACATTATAGCACAGAGACAACAAATGCATAAAGGGAATAAAAATCAACATTACTAATTTTGTTTTGTCTTGTAAAATAATTCACAAAAATAAACAAATTACTGTTTTCGCCCTTTTTATAGGGGCCTGTTTACCAATGTTTCATGTTCCATTCTGAAAGTACAGTTGGTTCATAAAACAAATCGATAGTTGTTCTAGTTTCCCAGCCAGTTTTAGATGTATAAGTTAGCTGAATTCAAAGTATATGCCTAGCAGTTGGTTTACTTGACTAGTGGTTGTATCAGAACGAAAATGTGACCCAGATTCCAGTTTAAGAAATTTAGAGTGTAATGCACATTTTACAAGTCTACATTTCTGTTTTCGTCCTTTTTATAGGGGCCTGTTTACCAATGTTTCATGTTCCATTCTGAAAGTACAGTTGGTTCATAAAACAAATCGATAGTACGTTGTTCTAGTTTCCCAGCCAGTTTTAGATGTATAAGTTAGCTGAATTCAAAGTATGTGCCTAGCAGTTGGCTTACTTGACTAGTGGTTGTATCAGAACGAAAATGTGACCCAGATTCCAGTCTAAGAAATTTAGAGTGTAGTGCACATTTTACAAGTCTACATTTCTGTTTTCGCCCTTTTTATAGGGGCCTGTTTACCAATGTTTCATGTTCCATTCTGAAAGTACAGTTGGTTCATAAAACAAATTGATAGTTGTTCTAGTTTCCCAGCCAGTTTTAGATGTATAAGTTAGCTGAATTCAAAGTATGTGCCTAGCAGTTGGTTTACTTGACTAGTGGTTGTATCAGAACGAAAATGTGACCCAGATTCCAGTCTAAGAAATTTAGAGTGTAGTGCACATTTTACAAGTCTATTTCTGTTTTCGCCCTTTTTATAGGGGCCTGTTTACCAATGTTTCATGTTCCATTCTGAAAGTACAGTTGGTTCATAAAACAAATCGATAGTTGTTCTAGTTTCCCAGCCAGTTTTAGATGTATAAGTTAGCTGAATTCAAAGTATGTGCCTAACAGTTGGTTTACTTGACTAGTGGTTGTATCAGAACGAAAATGTGACCCAGATTCCAGTCTAAGAAATTTAGAGTGTAGTGCACATTTTACAAGTCTACATTTCTGTTTTCGCCCTTTTTATAGGGGCCTGTTTACCAATGTTTCATGTTCCATTCTGAAAGTACAGTTGGTTCATAAAACAATCGATAGTTGTTCTAGTTTCCCAGCCAGTTTTAGATGTATAAGTTTGCTGAATTCAAAGTATGTGCCTAGCAGTTGGTTTACGTGACTAGTGGTTGTATCAGAACGAAAATGTGACCCAGATTACAGTCTAAGAAATTTAGAGTGTAGTGCACATTTTACAAGTCTACATTTTCTACTTTTAAACCAGGCTTTATTACGATTACCTTTCCAGTTTTGCCCCATAATTGTTTGAAACTACTATAGGCTTTCATTATGCAGCTCTGCCCACCAAGTATGCTTAAAGTTACTTTAGGTACATTACTCAATATAGAACGTTAGAGTTCTGATGGAGCAATACGGATCCGTAGATCCATTTTGCCCCAGGGGGGAGTGCCATTATGCCTCAGGGGTGGGGCAAGTTGGATTTTTCTTTTGTAAAATTCGTTTCGAGTTTCTCTGCAATTTTACCGTGGTTTTTGTCGGTTTTTCGTTGAAATAATAAAGTGCATACAACATCTATCTGAAACTGTTATTTTTACTGTTTTTGTGTCGTTGATGACGTCATATTGCAAGTTTGAAATTAAGTGTTCCATTATGCCCCACTTTCCCCTATACATATTCAATACAAATATAATTATACTTAATGAATGAAACGACTGGATAACCCATATTCAGCTTTGCCAGCTAGCTAGGGATGACACTACAGGTCTTCCCGGCGCGGATCCAAGGGGGGTGGGGGGGAGAGAGAGGGCCTTGACCCCCAACCGCCAACAACAAAAAATGAAGAGAAAAAGAGAGAGAGAAGGGAAAGGAAGAAGAGGAAGAAGAAAAGAAAAGGGGGAAAAGAAGAAAATCGAAATCGGGGGCGAAAGGCCTCCGACACCCCCCCCCCCCCCCCTCAGCAAGAGAGAGAGAGAAAGAAGGAAGGAAAAATAAGGGAAAGAGAAAGAAGAGACAAAGGGAAAGGAAGAAGAAAAACAAGGGGAAAGAGATCGGGGGGGGGGCCGAAAGGGCTTTGCCTCCCATGCTGTTGCCCCCCCCCCCCCCCGTAAAAAGAAAGAGAAAAGGAAGAGAAGGGACAGAAAAAAGGGAAAAGAGGAGATAAGGACAGAAAAAAGGGAAAAGAGGAGATAAGGGAAGGAAAGAATAGAATGGGGCATATCAGTTGCAGTTTTCCAAACCAACAATTGGGGATGGGGATCGGGGGGGGAGGGGCAAATGGCCCTTGCCCCCCCCCCTTCTATAGCAAACTTAAAAGATAGAGAAATGAAAAGAAGGGAAAGGGAAAGAAAAGAAAGGTACGGGAGATCAATGATTTTTCCCACCAACGCGTTGTGGATCGGGGGCGAAAGGCCTTCGCTTGCCCTCCCCTGGCCCCTCAGCAAACAAGAAGAGAGAGAGAGAGAGAGAGAGAGAGAGAGAAGGAAGAAAAATAAGGGAAAGTGAAAGAAGAGAGAAGAGGAAAGGAAGAAGAAATTAAAAAAAGGGGAAAAGAAGGAGATCAGGGGGCCGAAAGGGCCTTGCCGTCCCCCCCCCCCCCGCAAAACAAGAGAGAAGGAAGGAAAGGGAAAGAAACAAAAGAAGAAAAGAAAAGGGATATCGGTTGCAATTTTCCTGCAAACAAGATGTGGATCTCGGAGAAAGGCCTTTGCCTCTGAGGGCAACGATTACCGACAAAATTAAATATCTACAAATTTAACCCTATAAACCCGGGGCCGAAGGCTAAATTGTTATGCGCAAATGGTCATTTTCGTCGACGACATAAATATACAAATTATTTCGTCAACTTAATTAGTAAGCATCATAGCTATATATTTTAATGCAGGCGCGTAGCTAGGATCTTATTTTAGGGAGAGGTGGTATTGAGCAAGCGAATCACTTAAAGAGTGCGCAAAGAGCTCCCTAGGTGGGGAGGGGATAGGTGAAAGGCCTCCCGCGGGAGGCACGGGAGCTTCGACGTTTCATTAAATTATTAGAATAAGAAGACGATTCATTGTACCGACTCTAAATCATTGTCTGAATTTTCAAAAATGTTTCTTTGTCCGATAAAAAGTCACAGTTCGAAGGGGAAAAAAATTGCTGGCCGACCGACATAAAAAAAATCCCGCTGACTTCAAGCCCACACCCCCCCTCCTCCCCCCCCCCTAACCCCCTTTAGCGACGCCCCTGAATGTAGAGTGGCCTGAGCGGGTAGGCACAGGGCGTGGTTCTAAACTTAAAGAGACGATTCGATGAAGACACCCTTATTTCATGATTGCGTGTGTTGAACTGCCCTGGGCTTTACAACTTTAAACCTCCAGGGTTTATTTTGCATATATAGGTATTTCCATGTTCATTTATATAATAAAAGGAAATAACGAATATTCAAATATCACAGGTATCAAATAAAGGATGACTAACAGAGGAATGAAAACAAACAGATAGGAGAGGATGATCAAGCATAATGATGCGCACCAATCTATAAATGTGAATTACTAAGTAGCCTGTTCACACTACAGCTCTACAGTAACAAAGCATTTGTAGCCTTAATTTTAAGCAGTTGAAGAAATTAATAAAAGTAGGCCTACTTGAAGAAATCGTTGAATTGTAAGATATTCAGTTTATTTTTATCAAGTAAGACAAAGTACTAGGTGTTAAAATAACACACATTTAACGCCTTTGGAGAAAAAAATAATACCCCAGGAACGTGAAAAACAAAACTTTTATTGTCACACGTGCCTATAATCGAACATATTTAAAAACTGAAATGTGGCACCACCCAAAAAATATTATTCTGAGATCCTCCTTTATCTTTAATTTGCACCTGGAAATAAATTCTTTGTTCCTCGTCTATGTCATCGCGGTGAAAAATTTCAGAGTTTTCCTCTTTTGAGGTGCACATGCAGCCTCAGACAAATGTGCCAAAGAAGTTTTGTCTTCTTGTGTTCCTGGAAACAAAGTTTTGGGCAATATTTTTCAAGTCCAGTTTATCTGTACGAGATTCATATATGAGTAATATTAAGATTTGGTTGAGCTTTCTTTGCGTCATTGTACTTATCAGATAAGTTTTGATCCGTTTCAAGACAGAGAATGTTCTCTCGCAAGTTGCCGTTGTAACCGGGATTGTAAGGTAAATGAGAAGAAGGATGTGCACCTCTGAGAATGATCTCTTATAGATTGGACTGTTGTTGAAAATCTCACAGATTGTTTTAATGTATATTTGATATGTTTACTCTCATCGTCACACACGTCTTGGAGGCTTGTTAGCTGCCGAGTTTGTTTGTTTGTTTGATTGATTTTATTTCTGCGTTCAAAAATATACAAATTCAAAGTCAAAGTACAAAATTTCGAACAATAACAAATACAATGAATACAATGTTTACAAAAGTAATTAAATCAAAAATCATGGTTAATTATATCATTCGATAAACATGTACGAAGCATACAATAACATAAGAAATATGAAATATTTTCAATAAATTAGAGAGGTAATTTGGAACGCAGGAGACCACCATCGTGAGCGGTTAGGCTGGAGATGGATGGGGGCCTCGTAAAAAGAATTGGCGACATAACTCTCTTCGAAAAACTGAGTGACCAAGAGGGTGCGGTGCAAGTGCAGGTGCAGTGAGCAGTTGCATGATAAAGAATAAATAAGTCACGGTTTTGTTATACTAATTTAGAGAGGGGGAGCATATGATTGTATTATTTGTCGTTTAAGTGTAGTTTTTAAGGAGTAGATGGTTGAACAAGACTTTATGTTGTCGGGTAAATCATTCCAAATGTCCGGGCCAGAATGTCTAACAGATTTGTGTGTTATTGATAATTTGGGGTTTGTAAGATGGAAGTTTCCAGATATGCGAGTAGAGTATGAATGAACGGAATTATTAAACCTAAACATGTTATCAAAGGATGGTGGAAGCAGATTATTAATGTACTTAAACATAATAACTGCTACTTGAGTAGTGTTCAGATCGAAATTTTTTAGTGTTTTAAGTTTATAGAATAAAGGATCAGTGTGAGCTAAGAAATGCGAACCTGTACAAATACGTATGGCTTTCTTTTGCAGTTTGAAAATAGAATTGATTTTTGTCGAACCACAATTTGCCCATACACTATTACAATATGTTATATACGGGAGAACTAGCGAATTATATAGTAGGAATAAGGTTGCATGGGGTAGAAGAAACTTTAACTTGGAGATTATTCCAATACTTTTGGAAATGCACATTGTAACTTGGTGTAAATGATCATTCCAAGTCAAGAGTTGATGCTACAAAGTCAATATCTCCGGCATACACTTCCCTCAACTCATCAGCACGAACAAAATATTGGGGAGGGGGCTCATGATAACCGAGCCCGGCCGAAATATATATATATATATATTTTTTTTTTTTTGGGGGGGGGGGGGTGGCTCAATGATATCCGGGCCCCTCAAAAATAGCGGGGGGCTCCGTGATGTTATCCGAGCCCCACACAAATATCGGGGGCTCTGTGATTTTATCCGAGCCCCACCAAAAACACTTGAGGGGGAGGGGGGCTTATGATATCTGAGCCCCACCAACATATGGGGGGGGGGGGGGCTCAATGATATCAGAGTCCCTCCAAAATATTTGGGGGGTTAAATGTTATCCGAGATCCACCAAATATATTTTTTGGGTCAATGATATGCGAGATCTGCTGTCTGAGCCCCTCTCTCTCCTCCCTAAATAAATATTTATAAAATGTTTATATTTGAATGGTACGTCTGTAGATTATAGGTATACATGAGTTTCATGCCTAGAATATAATCATTGGGGAGGAGGGCGGCTCAATGATATCTGAGCCCCACTTAAAATATTGGGGGCTCAATGGTATCTTAGCCCCTAAGGACTCAATGATATCTAAGCCCCACCAAAAGATTGAGGGGCTCAATTAATGATATCTAAAAGCCCCGCCAAAAATATTGGGGGGGGGGGGGGGGGGGACTCAATGATCTCTGAGCCCCCCCCCCCCCATATATATATATATATATATTGGGGGGGCTGTGCCCCCCAATCCTCCTCCCCCCCCCCCCGGTTCCTAAGCCTAATTACAGTTCAATAAAGTCTACTATTTGAAACTTAAAGGGATTGGGTAACTTTGTCTTACGTTCTGAAACAAAAAATCCTGGAATGATAGTTAGGGCTAGTTCTGATCGGAAAACGACCCAAATATCGGAGTATGGCTAGCTGCCCCAGGGCCTTGTCCTATATACGGATCAGAGAAAAAATACTTAAAACATTTTGGGGATTACTTTTATGACTTTTGGGAGCTCTTTTTGGCATTTCGGGGGCTAATTCACCCCGAGCCCCCGTGTATTTTTCCTCCTGATACGGATAAGTGAGTGCCCTGATGGGTCTTCTTCTAACCCGTGTTTTTAGCTCTTCTTTCTTTACTTTTTCCTTTCCTTTCTTTTTTCTTTCCTTTCCTTTCTTATTTTTTCAAAGAGGGGGGGGGGGGGCGGGTCCATTGCCCCCCGTATATCCGCGCCTGAGTGACACCCACACAAACTAACCTTATTTATTACCGAACAAAAAAAATGAAGAAAGAGCCCCTCCACACCATAGGTGTAAGTATTCAGCCAGTTCCTACCCCCCACCCCCACCAATATAAACTTTAAAAGTGATTTTTTTTTTCTTTCTTCTAATTTGATACCAGTGATATACAGATCTTGCTGAAATGGCCTAATTTTCCGGGATTTTTCCTCGCTTTTTAGTAAATTATACTTTTTATGCGTTTGTTGGAGAATGACATATATCACAATTTACAGTCAGGCAAGAAATGTGCTTATTTACTATTTAGAGGCCGACATGTCAGGTCCCGCGGAACGGCGGGCTTGGGGGCTCAAGCCCCCCCCCCCTCCCTCCCACCCCACACTTTTGAAAAAGTATATTAAAGAGAATTAAATAGAAAGAAATAGAAAAGAAAGTATGCTCATGTAACCGTAATTAAATGCCCATACCCCTGAGCTAATTCCGGGGGCTCTGCCCCCTGGACCCTATCTTGGGCCCTAAGGCTGGCCCCTGGATGCTAACCTGATCTTGATTGTAATGCCTAAAACCCCTGCACTTTCGGGGGCTCCGCCCCTTGGAGCATACGCCAATTAGTGACCTGCCAGTGTCATGAATATGGTATTAAAATATGCTCATCTGACCGTAAGTACGAAGCCACGTACAATCGATTACAACAGTAATTGTGGGGCCGATATTACGAGTATGCCTTCATAGAATAAAGGTTTTAAAGAAAATATTCACTTCTATTTCAAAAGGACTGGCCCATTTGCTTTAAAAAATTGTAGAGAGTTATTATTATGTAATTTCTAGAAAAAATGCCAACCACATGATTTACAATGAGTCTAAATACATTGATTTGCCGAGTTTCTTCCTTTTATCAAATATACACGTAAAACAATGGGGGACAGACTGCGGGACGATCCGTGCGAGTCACGGACGATCCGTGCGAGCAGAAAACCCGCATATTATGTCCGACGGACAAACGAAACTGGTAGGACAAACGGCGCGGTCACACCGGCCGTTCCTCCCTGATTAGCTAGCTAAGCAGTGCCGTGGCCGTAGAGTTAGAAATTCATCTAAAGTATCAGTCTATACTTATTTAGTGACATTACTTAGGCAAGCTGTGAAAAAGGGAACTGAGACTTCGACACTGGATTCTGGAACGTACTCTTCATTTCGTCGACAAATGTGCTGTTTTCTCTGCACTATAGGGGCTAGCTGAAGTATAAGTTCCAAACAGACCTCGATAATTACCGGTACAACCTAGCTCGTATTCGTTGTGCATTGTCCGTGTCGACTCCTGGCGAGACTTAGCCCGTAGTGCATCGTAAAGGTAAAGTACTAGTACATGAAGTAGCGCATCCTATGCATTTTCAAGACGGACAGCACGGTAGTGGGGCTTCTTTCACCGAAGTATAATTTAGGGGGTGTTTTGAGGTTTAATGAATAAAGCTAGCAAATTATTAAAAAGGGTTTCATTTAAATGATTAACTTGTTAAATTTATCTTTTAGACCCTATTTTAATATTTTAACTTTTTAAATATTTTTCGTTATTTAGATTCTAGATCTATAGATCTAGATCTAGACATCTAGATCTAGTCTAGACTAGAGATCTAGATCTAGATCTAGAATCTAATTGTTTACCTTTTTTTAATATTTTTCCTTTTTTAATATTTTTCCTTTTTAAAAACATTTTTCTTTTTTAATATTTTGGCCCCCTCTCTTTAAATTTATCTTTTAGTTTACTTTTTTTTTTTTTTTTTTTTTTTGGGGGGGGGGGGGCCCTACCCCCCCCCCTCTCTTTAAATTTATCTTTTAGTCCTTTTTTTGGGTTAGGGGCCTCTCCTCCCCCCCCCCCCCCCCCCCGTTGCTACGTGCCCCCCCCCCCCCCCTCCTCCTAATTTTTATTTAAAAAATAAATCCCTTTCAACCCCCTTTTTAACTCGCCTTTTATTGCTGTACGTCATGAAAATGTTGGCTGAAGACTGAAGTTAGAAGTCTAAGATGATTTGTAATCGATTACAAGACGGGTAAGTAATTGCGGGGCCTATTTCACAATATTGCCTAAAAAACACCCTTTTTTTATTTAAAAACCGGAAGACGGGCCCCATAACACCCTGGCCCCCCAGCATTTTATTTATTTGTTATACTCAAGAGAGGGGGGGGGGGGGGTGTTGTTTAGTTTTAAAAAATAGTGCCCACTAAAAAAAATTGTAGTAGATCTAGAATCTATAGCCTAGACCTTTCGGATGGTGACGTTAAAGGTCGGTCCCCATACAGACGTATATCTGATTGATACAGATCTGTAAAAATCCAATTACACACACACACACACACACACACACATGAACGGGGGGGGGGGGGGGGGGGGGGGAGAAAACAAGAAATTGGCATATTTTTGTAATATTATTTCTGTTATAGCCACCTCCAATTCGCCTTATTTCATGCATCTTCTATGCAGGACCTCATAATTTTCAGATCTAATTTGGTATCTATTTCATATAATTTGCACCCATATTATTTCCAACGAGAGGACACCATCAATTTCGGTCAGATTTTCTACTGAACTCCTCAGATGTCTCCAGTGCAATTGTGCCATTTTTTACTTGAATTTAATGGCCAAAATTTAGGGCACACACAATTTCCGAAATATATTTAATTTAATTGACACCAATTATTTCTGAATAGGGTCTACTTTGTTTCCACTTTTTACCTAAATATGTCATCATTTAAATCTTTCCCCAATGCCAATGGGCTTTTTATTGAGGGCACTTTCCATTGGCAACTAGGTTTAGTTATGTCCGCATAATTACAAAATTATAAATCATAAAGGTAATTTGTATATCAGGATGACCTCTTTTTTCTTCTTTTATATCTTCTTAGGCTTTAGGTCAAGGCCCTTTTTTGTATAAAACTTGTTATCAATAACAAGTTACAACAAATGTTATAAGCTACTGAAATTGGGGGCAATTGAAAGGCTGCATGAGAGCAAATTTGTCATAGAAATTTAACAAATGTTATTGAAAACAAGTCTTATGAAACAGGGCCCTCATCTAATTACTTGGTGGGTGCACCATGCATGTCCACAGAAAAATAGAAAATTAGAAGTAGAAGAAGCTGAAAGAGAAGCTGAAAGAAGAAGAGGTACATAATGAGGGTCACAGAACATTTCTGTATAGTTTGAATATTTGCAAGAGGTTTAAATATATATGTCACTAGTATACATACATGTACAAAGTGCAGTTTGCCTTTTATGTTCTAGCTGGTTATCTGACCAAGGCGATCAATTAAAGCGGTATTTACATTTGGGCCTGCTGGAAAAGATAGGAACATGTGTGTTGCCATGAAATGCACTTTGACATTTAAGAAACAGTAGCATTTATCTTGGACAGCATACTGCAAGGTAATTGTTCAGAAGACGTTCAGCTGCTGTTTACCAGTTTAGGTGTATTAAAGGTGGATCAACTCACACACACAAAGCAGTTTGGTTTCCATGAAGCTACATGTAACTCCATTGAATATGCTCGTATGTATTTCGTGAATGTATGTAGGATGTTCAATGCATTGAATAACAAGGAATTGTGTTTTCTTATGCATCTTCATTGACTTTTTGAATGCATTGCATGATGATCCTAAATGTTGATAAAATGTTTTAAAAGTTGGGATACCATTGTATTTTGATACTGCTTTATAATTAATGTAGAGTTTCCTCAGACGATGAAAACAATTTACATGACACTGCTTTCTTTGCTTGCCAAACATATTTGTATGTTTAAAAAAAAAAAAACATGTATGTATCATACCTGCCAACCCTTACGAATAATCCAGAATATTCTGATTTTCTTATTTTCAAATGTTGGCAGGTACATGTACAAGTATATATTTCTAGGACCTGAAAATCTGGAATATTCTGAATTTTCAAAATTTTGAGTTTTGGGGGTTTTGTTTGTACTTAAGCCAAATTAAGCTTGTTTTATCATGTGACGCGATTTGAGAGTTCACATTGCATGCATTGAATGGCTGCATGATCGAGCAGCGAATTTGTATTCGCTTTTTGAAAAGATTTACCCCTATTGCCAGTTACACTGCCGCTGCAAGTGCGATTTCTTGTTTGCGAAGGAATATACCGTGCTAAAAATTCCTTATTCTTATTTTCATACTGTATGTTAGCAGGTATGTAATAGCAGTATGATTTTTTTTCTTCTTCAGATTTAAGAATCACCATGACTACCGTTGAACGCAAAAAGAAGATAGGAGTAGCCCTGTTTGGCGTGGGGCGTGCTGGCACCATCCACATCAAGAACCTTGCCGCGTCTCCTCGTGTAGATCTAAGATGGATTGTGGAAGAGGACACCAAAAAGGTCACGCCCATCCTGGAGCAGCTCTACCTCTACGATACCCAGGTCATCTCCACCAAAGACATTTCTAACGTCTGGAATGACGAGAAGTGAGTAAAAATATAGTGATCCATATTCTACTACTGGTAATTCAGTTCAGTACCGCCCCCACCCCCCCCCCCCCCCCACTCAGTGTTATTTAGGGTATGCATATGCCTGTTCCCAGCGACCCCCCCTTTTCAGCAAAAGTCTGGTGTGTAAAGTCAATACGGGTCAACCTTTTTCTTTTGTTATACAAGCCTTTTTCAACACCCCCCCCCCCCTTTTAGCAAAAGGTTGGTGTGTAAAGTCAATACGGGTAGACCTTTTTCTTTTGTTACGAGCCAGAGAGTTTGGGAACACGCATCGGTTCCCTCCATTCACAGAGTGGGGGGGGGGGGGCGGGTTTCAATCTGACCTTTAAAATAAAGTTGATCGAGTTCTGGTCATGCGTTTGCATTGTGAAAGAGTTAGTTGCATGTCAAGTATTATTGGTAATTACCTCTCCAAATATGTATTTAAGATAAGAATCAGACAAAGGAGTTATGGGATGCCACATTATGCATGGTGACAATAGTGTAGAATTACTTTTGAATTCCTCTTCTTTATATTCCCAGTCTATAGAGTTTGAACCACTCAACTAAAACATCTCTATGACATATGCTCTGGCAACAGTTCTCTCCTTATTTCACTTATGCTCCGGTCACAAAGGTTCGTACGAACAATTGTCTTCCCGATTTTTCAATTGTCTGAAAATCGTTCGTACAGCGTTCGTAGCAGTTCGTAATGGCATAGATGAATGCAAGAGTCGTGTGTGTTCCTACTATTCTTCATGGAGCTATTTATTGCCATGGACAAAAAGATTTATTTCTTTCTCTAATAGATAAATGCAATAGTACAAGGTCAGCTTTGTTGTTTTGTCTAAAAGTAACTATAACTGTCAAAGGTACTATGTCCCGTTTTGCAGGCCAAAAAATGAAAAGGTTAAATTCTAATGGCATTTAAAAGATAATACTAATTTAGAACTCCCTTTAAAAAAAATGGGGCTTGAAATGTCTTTAAGTGGGAAAATAACGACTATTAGTTGTAAAATCGACTTAGGAGCTATAGAGCCAATAAGTAATAGTCTTGATTTTCAGACCATTGTCCCGCATGGTCGTACATTTTATGCTGCACAAAGATTCAATCAGTTTTATTTTGGCCATTACAAGTAGTGGGTTATTGATGTAGACAAATCCTTTACAGCTCACTTTATGTATGTTATTACCAAAGAAGAAGAAAAAGCCAGTCAGTCGCTCAATAGTGTCTGACAGTGAAGTCTAGCAAGTAAACGGGTTTCCTTACATAATTTGAATATTAGGACACTGCTAACATTTATATTTCAGATAGGACATACATGACATATTCATAATTCTGTAAGTTCTACAGAATTTGAGGTTGGCTGCAAAAGGGACATAGTACCTTTAACCCATCCAAATCTCAATTCTATTTTTTCCTTCTCATTCTCTCTCTCTCTCTCAGGACGGATGCAATAGTTGTGTGTGTTCCTACTCTTCTTCACGAGGCTATCATACTAAAAGGGTTGGATGCGGGTAAGTTATTATGATTAATCAGACTTCTGTGCCGTTCTTTTCACTCTTCCCATACAAAACTAATAAGGACATTGTACCTGGATGCATGCATGTACAAAGTGTCAAGAGAAAGAAAAGAAAATTCCTAATTAAAGAATCTTCCAAATAATTAACAATATGCTTGCTGATTTTTTATGTGATTTTTTGTTTGACACAAATTTTGTGAATGAATTTTCAGGAATAAAATTTTCACCTAAAATGCTTTTTTTACATAAAAAAGGCCTGATATCTTTCACTGATGTAAACTTCATCACAGAGATAACTTTTTCTTTTTTTAAAGAAGAAATAAAAGGTGTTGACCTTTTTTTTCCATCACCCACAAACTTGGGCATGATTGGAATAAGACATATAAGGCGCTATTTCGTTTTCAAAGGCTGGTTCAAAATTACCAAATATTTGTGGGACACCACAAATATTAGTAATGGTTATATTTATGGATATTTCAGCCATTTCTGAACTGATTTTGATCAAGCATAAATGATTTTGTCATTTAAATTGTATATTCTTTCAAATTTGACACTCAGTTTTTCATTATCTCACAAATTACTTTGTGTAGCGCCCTCTGCAACAAAACTCAACTATCCCTTTAAAATCTGTTAAACGCACATGTTGTCTGTTTGATATTGGCAGGGAAGGCTATATTTGTGGAGAAACCCATCGCTGTCAAGTTAAAAGATACCAGGGAATGCTACCTCAAGGCTGCAAAGGTGGGCAAACCTCTGTTCTGTGCTTTCAACAGGTAAATCTTAAGCCACACTGTACTACTTGTAGCTACTTGCTCCCTCTCTATAGAAAACAATGCCTAATCGGTGACCATTGGTCCCCCATGATCCTCTTTTTAGAAAACAATGCCTAATCGGTGACCATTGGTCCCCCGTGATCCTCTTTTTCTTATGTTAACTGAGAGCTGAGTTGATGAGATACCCACCTGTCCAGTGACCTTGTAGGGTGGTCTCATCCCTCCTATAAACTAGTACAGATAGGCTTTAATTCTGCCTGTGCTGTGCCATCGCACTCAGAAGTATGACCTTGTTGCATGACACCCTGTGCCAGTTTCCTACACCAACCATAATCCCAACATTACTTAACCCTAACCTTAAAGCTATCCCTAACCCTAAAACCTAACCTATAATCCAATTGCAATCCTGACCTTACACCTTTGATAAAGAAGCCTGGGTCAATGAAAATTGTAGCCACAGAATTTGTTGGGTTATCGTCCCTGTTCCACGTTGTATTTCACAAGGGTATTTTTTTACCAATGGATCTATGTGTATTTCGTATCTAAGTTCCAGTATTAAAATGATCCGATAACTTTGTCTCAGATTCTGAAACAAAATTCTGGATTTAGCTCATGATGCAATGATAATTGAAAACCTTTAGGTCAGTCAGGAACCCCATGACTTTTACAAGCCGATCGCCTGTCTGATTATCAAGATATTTATGATTGGAATTACAAATTTTGAAAACCGTTCGCCTGACGGTTTTCATAACACTACAGTCTATTGGGGAAAACGAGTATGGTAAAACCGGTCACTCAAAGATTTTTACTTTTTGAGGCACTTCTTGATCATTTTAAAGCGCAATTTTTTTAGGGCTTCATTATTACACCATATCACAGACAATGTTAACACGTAGGGCCGTGTATCTCAGATTTAACATTGTTAAACAATCCCTTTAACTTACTCGAAATAGGAGATAAAAGAGTTGACATATGCGGCCAATTAAGATCTGGGCCCAGTCTTATTTACATACCGTAAATCTCTGTGTATAAGGCGCACCTGTGTATAAGGCGCATCTGTGTATATGTTGTTTTGTTGCCGAAAACCCACGCGGGGAAGGACCTTCATTTAACATCGAGGTGCAGTTAAAGGCTCTGATTTGTGCTTGTAAACTTGTCACAAATAATAGTAACAATGTTGTTTTTAGAAGAATGTGTATGATCATTAATGTAAATTAAAAACAATAGAGTACCTAGGTCCTAGGATAGAACCTTGTGGTACACCATTTGTTATATAAAACAAATTGAGGAATTACTACTATAACTACATATTGAGATCTATTAGAAAGATTACTTTTAAACCAAGAGGACAGAATTTTTTTAGTGTTGTAGTTTCCGAGTGGTGAGTCAACACACTGATTACTGAGCTGGAGACATTGCCAGGCATAGCGCCATAAATCGAAACTAAAAACTTTTTATAAAAAATTAAAAAAAAAAAAAAAAATCTGTACCTACATGTATAATTAAGGCACACCCCCGACTTTCAATTTTTTTCGGCGGCAAAAAAGTGCGTCTTATACACAGATATTTACGGTTTATAGTTGCAATTGATATAAACTCTTTATAAGACGGGGCCCTGGCAGAAATGGGTTGTTAAGCAAAGCTTTTATAGTATAAAGTCCAATCCTTTTGTTTATTGGTGCAGCCAGCAGTCGTACCAATCAGCAATCATGGCAAATTAAAGGTTAAAGGCTATACTGAACAATTTGATGTTTCACTTAGGTACAGGATTGGACAGAACCATGTACATTGTACATGTACCCATGGTTGATTACATATACATTTAACAACTAAATTATTGATACCCCTTGTAAATTTGAGTGGCAATGACAAGTCATGCATGAGCACGTCTATACAGAACTCCACTATTTATTAGTATTATGAAAGATGAGCTGAACTATGAGTAGTACAGTGGACTTCTGTGTGGTCTTGGAGATATGAATATGTGTTAAAGATAAGCATAACCATTATAAACAGGTAGCCATATCATTCTTCTAATGATCATGTATTTTCTCAATCCCACTTCTTTTGTCACATTTTTAGTTGTAATTTTATCTGTGAGTGTTTATTGCATCTTGTGTGAACTACCCTTTATGAGTTTTAGGCCAAGATGTGAACGACAGCTGTGACCCTTGAAGGGATAGTTGAGTTTTTCTTGAGATAATGAAAAACTGAGTGTCAAATTTGAAAGAACATACAATTTAAATGACATAATCATCTTTGATCAAAATCGGTTCAGAGACGGCTGAAATATCTTAAATATAATGATTTCTAACATTTGTGGTGCCCTACAAATATTGAATAATAAGAACCAGCCGTTGAAAAAATGAGATGGTGCCTTTACGTTTTATTCCAGCCAATGCTGATGTTAGCTTTTTGTTGGCTTTATCGTGTTGGCTATAATACGCACAACCAGCAGGCCCCTGTATTATTATTAATTAATTAATTAATTAACGGTTATCATTTTTTTGTTTAAAGTGGAGCTGAATTGGTATAATCGTATTGGCTCAATTTCACACATTTTGGGGTCTAAAATTACCTTCATAGCAATTTTAGGTCCTAAAAGAGCTCTAGAAAATGTTAAAATAATAATAAGAGGACTAACCATGCACCTTGAAGGCATTTGCGGTCTGAAAAAAGAACTCTACTATCTCTTTAATCCGCTAATTTCATTTCCGTTTTAGACGGTTTGACCCATCTATCCGTAAGCTGAGACAGAGGGTGCAGAATGGAGAGATAGGGCAGATCAGGTGTATAAAATCAACCGCCAGGGATGCCCCTTTCCCTCCAGTAGAATACCTTAAAATATCAGGTGAGGATGAACAAGTTATCATTGCATTAAGGGAGACAATAGGGAGTTTTCGCACCGCGACGCAAGTGCTGACTACGGGATATTTAAGTGAGCTGTGACCGTTCGTACTCTGGCTACCGTAGCGATCTAATTTGCAGGCGCTTGCGTGATGTCAGCAAAGTCGTTTGCATCCGAGCCTCCCCATCACAGCTAACAAGCGCTCTGCTTGGCTGATCACGCCACCCCGTACTAGCTCGACTCCCGACGCTAATTCGGCTGATTACTGTCGTAGGTATGGACGCTACGCGGAAATTTTCGCTCTGAGTGCATGCGACCCCCCACCATGATTAGTGTTGTAGGCCGTGTCACCGGTTGCGAAAACTCCCTAATGCAAATTAGATCGCGACGGTAGCCAGTACGGACACGGTCACAGCTCATTTAAAGGTAAAGACCAGTTATGGTCATGCGATTGCATTGTGAAAGAAACGTTGTGGAATCAATCAGAAAAGGTTGATCATCTAGCATCTAGCATCTGCAAGGTTCTGGAATCATCAAAATGATAAGAAATTTGGCCCATTCTTCGTAAAGTTACAAGCACTATACACAGAAAGATGTATATGGGACTACCCTATATCTCTCACAGACCATGAGAGAAACAAATTTACCAAATATATGAATTAGTAGGCGGTTTCCCGGCAAATTTTTTATCATCATGTATTAGTCAAAACATATTCTTTCACATGATTGGTAATGAGAGCTTCCATTTCATTTTTTGAAATTGGGGCGTTTCCAATACTGGTCTTTACCTTTAAATACGCCGTAGTCAGCACTTGCATTGCCGTGCGAAAACTCCCTTAAATCACTGCATGAAGGAGATATTGTCACTGTATTAGGGAGACATTTTAAAGGTCCGGTGACATCGAAATAAAAGATGATTCCTGTTGATGTGCAGGGCAACTCATATTTTGTTATTCATACATCTTAATATAGTCAAACCTGCTTAAATGACCAGCACCTGCCTACAAAGACCACATTTTTTGTTTCACATGAAAATGATTTCTCATTGAACATGTACTAAAGGAACCTGTCTACAAAGATCATGTTTCATGTTTCCCTTGGGTGGTCGCTATAGACAGGTTTGACTGTATATTTAATAGAATTTCAAAATATTCTTAAAATAATTTTCTCAGACCTGCTAAGCTCCACCCTAAAAAAATGCTCCAGATCTCATTCATCTTGTGACATCGTCTGCGTGTCATCATTAGTGAGCCAACAAGAGACAGTGGTATGTAACTTCCCCCACCTCAGCAAATGCTCACAAAAGAATTACGGTACATTCTTTGATACAATACCTCCACATTACCTTTTTTCATGGTGATGCTACAGGACGTCTGACATAGCAACTCCTATATTGGTATTGTATGGTCTAATGTGAACAGTTGGTCACCCGATCTTTAAAGGGACCGTTTAACAATATTAACTCTGAGATGCACGGCCCTACGTGTTATCAGTGCACATGTCTGTGATATGGTGTTATATATTGAAGCCCTAAAAATATTACGCTTCAAAATGATCAAGAAGTGCCTCAAAAAAGTAAAAATCTTTGAGTTCCCCGATAGACTGTAGTGTTATGAAAACCGTTTGGCAAACGCAAACTTTGATTTCGATTTTCAATCATAAATATCTTGATGATCAGACAGGCGATTGGCTTGTAGAAGTCATTGGGTTCCCGACTGACCTAAAGGTTTATAATTATCATTGCAGCATATGAGCTAAATCAAGGATTGTTTTAAAGGGCCTAATTAGACAAATTAAGTTACCGGATCTTCTTTAACAAATTCTAATAACTTCTAAACAGCTTCTTTTACAATGCAATCACATGACCAGAACTCAACATTATTTTTTAAAATGTTGTCAAGACATAGTTTCATTTCTGACACACTCTAGAAAAAGAATCACTTGTAATTTTTTTACTATTAATAGGTGGATTCTACCATGACTGTGCTGTTCACGACATCGACCTAATTCTATGGATACTCGGTGAGAAACCAATCAGTGTCTTTGCTCAGGGCCACGCCTTCAACGATGCCATCAAAGCCATGAACGATGTTGATCAGGCGGCCATTGTTCTGAAATTTCCAAGTGGGGTCCTGGCAACCATCGACCTTAACCGCGAAGCTGTTTACGGTTATGACCAGCGATTAGAGGCAAGTCGGAAGCCGAGCTCTATCAATAAAAGGAATTAAAGGGAATTTGAATCTTTCCAAGTCGCTAGGTCCATAAGTTCTAAGAGCATAGCTTGTCAGCCGGCTGGCAGAAGGGCGTTAGTGCTCAAGCGACTTGAAAACTACTTTTCAAATTATTCGCATTTAAATATTTGTTTTATATTCAAACTGCTTTCAACCCGAAAATTGGTTTAAAACTTAAAAGACTAATAAAAATGTTTTAGTAAAACACGGCCACAATTTTTTCTCAGAAATATTAAAGTCAGTTTTATAAAAGTTTGAGGCGATTTAGTGCTATCGCCCTTCTGCTTAACGCTTTATTTTTTACCTGAAATTCGAGCTAATGCCCATCTGCCAGCCAGGCGACGAGCTGTGCATTGACTCTAAAACATATTATGACGGACTTTGAAATATCAAGACTTAACCATGAAGAACTTTGCTCAAGGTCAGATATTTTTGTGAACATGTCTTCTGGTTTTTTATGCCTCCGCCAGCGAAGGTGGTGCCGGAGGCATCATGTTTTCGGGTTGTCCGTCCGTACGTACGTACGTCCGTACGTCCGTCCGTACGTCCGTCCCGTTTGACCGTTATCACAATATCTCAAGAACCATTTAAGATTTAAACTTAAGACTCGGGAATAGTATTTATCACCATAGGAAGACGATCTGATTAGATTTTGGAGTACGTAGGTCAAAGGTCACAGGTCACAGAGGTCAACTTATGAAATTCCTTGTATTGAGTTTGTTAGCGCGATATCTCAAGAACCATTTGAGATTTAAACTTCAAACTTAAGGATAGTATGTATCACCATAGGAAGACGATCTGATTAGATTTTGGAGCACGTATGTCAAAGGTCAAGGGTCACAGAGGTCAACTTATGAAATTCCATACATTGAGATTGTTATCATGATATCTCAAGAACCACTGGAGATTTAAACTTCAAACTTAGTGATAGTGTGTATCACTATAGGAAAACAATCTGATTACATTATGGAGCACGTAGGTCAAAGGCCAAGGGTCATAGAGGTCAACTTATGAAATTCCATACATTGAGATTGTTATCATGATATCTCAAGAACCACTGGAGATGTAAAAACTTCAAACTTAAGGATAGTATGTATCACCATAGGAAGACGATCTGAATAGATTTTGGAGCACGTAGGTCAAAGGTCAAGGGTCACAGAGGTCAACTTATGAAATTCCATACATTGAGATCGTTATCGCGATATCTCAAGAACCACTGGAGAATTTTCACTTCAAACTTAATGATAGTATGTATCACCATATCATAATATCTCAAGAACTACTGGAGATTTAAACTTCAAACTTAATGATAGTGTGTATCACCATAGGAAGACAATCTGATTAGATTTTGGAGCACGTAGGTCAAAGGTCAAGGGTCACAGAGGTCAACTTATGAAATTCCATACATTGAGATTGTTATCATGATATCTCAAGAACCACTGGAGATTTAAACTCCAAACTTGATGATAGTACATGTATGTATCACCATAGGAAGACAATCTGATTAGATTTTGGAGCACGTAGGTCACAGGTCAAGGGTCACAGAGGTCAACTTATGAAATTCCATACATTGAGATCGTTATCGATCTCAAGAACCACTGGAGAATTTTCACTTCAAACTTAATGATAGTATGTATCACCATAGGAAGACGATCTGTTTAGATTTTGGAGCACGTAGGTCAAGGGTCACAGAGGTCAACTTGTGAAATTCCATGTCTTCAGCTCGTTATCGCGATATCTCAAGAACCATTTGAGATTTTAAACTTCAAACTTAAGGATAGTATATATATCACCATAGGAAAACGATCAGATTAGATTTTGGAGTACATGTATGTCAAAGGTCATAGAGGTCAACTTGAAAAATTCAGACTACATGTATAGGACTTGTCATGATATGTCAAGAACCACTTGAAATATGTTCCGTTACTTAACCCGTACTTAACTGGGCTATTTTGAGCACCTCCCTGACTGGGGGGGGGGGGGGGGGGGGGCCGATTGCCTCGAAATTTGGCACGCGTCTTGAGAAATTGCGCAAAGGAAGAGACCTCACTATTATTTTGCTGAAAATTGCTTATTTTATCAATTATGCTAATTTATGCAATTGCATAAAGGAAGAGACCTCACTATAATTTTGCTGAAAATTACTTATTTTATCAATTATGCTAATTTATGCAAATCAAATTCATGAATAATGATTTTTATTAACAATTACATAAATAAAGCTTTTACAGAGTTGATTTTGTGGCAAAAAGTTTCTAAAAAGCCTATCGGGCATTATCACATAAAAAAATTGTCCATGTCTATTTCAATTCTTATTTATTTCATTGTTTTATGAACTTCTTTTGTATTCTATTGTTATTAATTCTTAATCTTATGTATTGTATTGTTTTAGGACTTCTGATACTTGAGGTTGTTACGTATCAATATTTTGCTTGAATAAATGATAACTTAACTCTAAAGAGTAAAATTATGCTGATTTATAGACCAAACTAGAAACTTCACTTTGCCATTCATTTTGTACACAAAATGACAAATTTCTCAATTTTCGGCTTGACCTTAGGTCACAATAGGTCAAGTAACTCTCTTAAATTGCTCTATGGCGGAGGCATCATTTTCGACTGCGCGCAGTCAAAATTCCATCTAGTTTTTAATAGGCTAGTTTCCCCATAATGAATGTACATACATGCGATTAGATGGATCCTGAACCCTACATGTATATCCCTTTGAAAGGGGCGTAGGGGCAAATATTGTAAAAATTTGAATTATCACAACTTTCGGGCCGAAATTGTAAGGGCCGGGGTGGTTCAGCATTTTGGAGGAAAAAATTATATTTTTTGAATAGGCTAGTTTCCCCACAATGAATGTATATACATGCCATTAGATGGATCCTGACCCCCATATCCCTTTGACAGGGGGGTAGTGGCAAATATTGTAAAAATTTGAATTATCACAACTTTTCGGGCCGAAGTTGTAAGGGCCGGGGTGGTTCAGCATTTTGGAAGAAAAAATTATATTTTTTGAATAGGCTAGTTTCCCCATAATGAATGTACATACATGCGATTAGATGGATTCTAACGCCTATATCTCTTTGACAGGGGGGTAGGGGCAAATATTGTAAAAATTTGAATTATCATAACTTTCGGGCCGAAATTGTAAGGGCCGGGGTGGTTCAGCATTTTGGAGGAAAATATCAATTTTTTTTATTAGGCTAGTTTCCCCACAATGAATGTACATACATGCGATGAGATGGATCCTGAACCCTATATCCCTTTGAAAGGGGCGTAGGGGCAAATATTGTAAAAATTTGAGTTATCATAACTTTCGGGTCGAAATGGTAAGGGCCAGGGTGGTTCAGCATTTTGGAGGAAAATATTATATTTTTTTAATAGGCTAGTTTCCCCACAATGAATGTATATACATGCTATTAGATGGATCCTGAACCCTATATCCCTTTGAAAGGGGCATAGGGGGATATTGTAAAAATTTGAATTATCACAACTTTCGGGCCGAAATTGTAAGGGCCGGGGTGGTTCAGCATTTTGGAGTAAAATATTAAATTTTTTTATTAGGCTAGTTTCCCCACAATGAATGTACATACATGCCATTAGATGGATCATGACCCCCATATCCCTTTGACAGGGGGGTAGTGGCAAATATTGTAAAAATTTGAATTATCACAACTTTCGGGCCGAAATTGTAAGGGCCGGGGTGGTTCAGCATTTTGGAAGAAAAAATTATATTTTTTGAATAGGCTAGTTTCCCCACAATAAATGTATATACATGCCATTAGATGGATCCTGACCCCCATATCCCTTTGACAGGAGGGTAGTGGCAAATATTGTAAAAATTTGAATTATCACAACTTTTCGTGTCGAAGTTGTAAGGGCCGGGGTGGTTCAGCATTTTGGAGGAAAATATTAAATTTTTTTATTAGGCTAGTTTCCCCACAATGAATGTACATACATGCCATTAGATGGATCCTGACCCCCATATCCCTTTGAAAGGGGCGTAGTGGCAAATATTGAAAAATTTGAGTTATCATAACTTTCGGGCCGAAATGGTAAGGGCCGGGGTGGTTCAGCATTTTGGAGGAAAATATTTTTTTTTTTTAATTGGCTAGTTTCCCCATAATGAATGTACATACATGCGATTAGATGGATCCTGAACCCTATATCCCTTTGAAAGGGGCGTAGGGGCAAATATTGTAAAAATTTGAATTATCACAACTTTTCGGGCCGAAGTTGTAAGGGCCGGGGTGGTTCAGCATTTTGGAGGAAAATATTATTTGTTTTTAATTGGCTAGTTTCCCCATAATGAATGTACATACATGCGATTAGATGGATCCTGAACCCTATATCCCTTTGAAAGGGGCGTAGGGGCAAATATTGTAAAAATTTGAATTATCACAACTTTCGGGCCGAAATTGTAAGGGCCGGGGTGGTTCAGCATTTTGGAGGAAAATATTATATCTTTTGAATAGGCTAGTTTCCCCATAATGAATGTACATACATGCGATACGATGGATTCTAACGCCTATATCCCTTTGACAGGGGGGTAGGGGCAAATATTGTAAAAATTTGAATTATCACAACTTTTCGGGCCGAAGTTGTAAGGGCCTGGGTGGTTGAGAATTTTGGAGTAAAATATTAATTTTTTTTATTAGGTTAGTTTCCCCACAATGAATGTACATACATGCCATTAGATGGATCCTGACCCCCACATCCCTTTGAAAGGGGCGTAGTGGCAAATATTGAAAAATTTGAGTTATCATAACTTTCGGGCCGAAATGGTAAGGGCCGGGGTGGTTCAGCATTTTGGAGGAAAATATTATTTTTTTTTAATTGGCTAGTTTCCCCATAATGAATGTACATACATGCGATTAGATGGATCCTGAACCCTATATCCCTTTGAAAGGGGCGTAGGGGCAAATATTGTAAAAATTTGAATTATCACAACTTTCGGGCCGAAATTGTAAGGGCCGGGGTGGTTGAGCATTTAGGAGTAAAATATTAAAAATTTTGATTAGGCTAGTTTCCCCATAATGAATGTACATACATGCGATTAGATGGATCCTGAACCCTATATCCCTTTGAAAGGGGCGTAGGGGCAAATATTGTAAAAATTTGAATTATCACAACTTTTCGGGCCGAAGTTGTAAGGGCCGGGGTGGTTCAGCATTTTGGAGGAAAATATTATATTTTTTGAATAGGCTAGTTTCCCCATAATGAATGTACATACATGCGATTAGATGGATTCTAACGCCTATATCCCTTTGACAGGGGGGTAGGGGCAAATATTGTAAAAATTTGAATTATCACAACTTTTCGGGCCGAAGTTTTAAGGGCCGGGGTGGTTGAGCATTTAGGAGTAAAATATTAAAAATTTTGATTAGGCTAGTTTCCCCATAATGAATGTACATACATGCGATGAGATGGATCCTGAACCCTATATCCCTTTGAAAGGGGCGTAGGGGCAAATATTGTAAAAATTTGAGTTATCATAACTTTCGGGCCGAAATGGTAAGGGCCGGGGTGGTTCAGCATTTTGGAGGAAATATTTTTTTTTTTAATTGGCTAGTTTCCCCATAATGAATGTACATACATGCGATTAGATGGATCCTGAACCCTATATCCCTTTGAAAGGGGCGTAGGGGCAAATATTGTAAAAATTTGAATTATCACAACTTTTCGGGCCGAAGTTGTAAGGGC
Source organism: Strongylocentrotus purpuratus (assembly GCF_000002235.5). Lineage (NCBI taxonomy): Eukaryota > Metazoa > Echinodermata > Echinoidea > Camarodonta > Strongylocentrotidae > Strongylocentrotus > Strongylocentrotus purpuratus. The sequence goes on from NW_022145601.1 coordinate 12,229,773, forward strand.
CGGGGTGGTTCAGCATTTTGGAGGAAAATATTATTTGTTTTAAATTGGCTAGTTTCCCCATAATGAATGTACATACATGCGATTAGATGGATCCTGAACCCTATATCCCTTTGAAAGGGGCGTAAGGGCAAATATTGTAAAAATTTGAATTATCACAACTTTCGGGCCGAAATTGTAAGGGCCGGGGTGGTTCAGCATTTTGGAGGAAAATATTATATCTTTTGAATAGGCTAGTTTCCCCATAATGAATGTACATACATGCGATACGATGGATTCTAACGCCTATATCCCTTTGACAGGGGAGTAGGGGCAAATATTGTAAAAATTTGAATTATCAAAACTTTTCGGGCCGAAGTTGTAAGGGCCGGGGTGGTTGAGAATTTTGGAGTAAAATATTATTTTTTTTATTAGGTTAGTTTCCCCACAATGAATGTACATACATGCCATTAGATGGATCCTGACCCCCACATCCCTTTGAAAGGGGCGTAGTATAGTATTAATGACTGCTTTGAGAGAAATAGTTGTTTTATTACGCTCAAGGGAAGGTTAGAATTGTGCTATTCCCCGAGGCTTGCCGAGGGGAATAGCCCAATTGTAACCTTCCCGAGAGCGTATGAAAACAACTATTTCTCGAATATTAAAGCAGTCATTAATACTTTTATATGCCGAAAAAAAATAGACTAAAAAATAAAAAATAAAAAATTCTTTTTTTTTTGGTCCAAGATGAGATTCGAACTCTTGCGTACAAAAGGTGATGTATCTAAAGTCAGCGCCTCAGACCTCTCGGCCATCGCGCGTTATTAACATGCATGGCAGTTTTGTACTATATATACATTAAAATGGATTGAAACTGGCTTTGCGTGTGATGAATGCTTCGCAAAAGGTCCATGAAATGGACCCTTCTTTTACTTTTGCAATGCATATTGGCACGAACTTAGATCAAGATCTATCGGCAGATGTTGTTTTTTTGTTTTTGAGAGTTAATTTTCGTCTTCATGTCAACAATGCAAGATAAAATTGTCGGTAAGATCGATCGAGATTCAATTGTATTGAAATTGCCGACCAATTATTCGCACACGTATGGTATCCTCCATCGCTCAAACCATTTTTTAACATGTAAACCTATGGGGTAACCATGGAGACTGACCTATTTTTTTAATAACCATGGTTATTAAAAATATTGAAATGTTTTATGCATGGTTACCGGGAATTTTACAGGAACAGTTGAAGTTTATGAATGCAATTCGACCAATCAGATGGCTGGATTTCTTAAGTGAGGTATATAATGGCAAATATTGAAAAATTTGAGTTATCATAACTTTCGGGCCGAAATGGTAAGGGCCGGGGTGGTTCAGCATTTTGGAGGAAAATATATTTTTTTTTTGATTGGCTAGTTTCCCCATAATGATGCGATTAGATGGATCCTGAACCCTATATCCCTTTGAAAGGGGCATAGGGGCAAATATTGTAAAAATTTGAATTATCACAACTTTCGGGCCGAAATTGTAAGGGCCGGGGTGGTTGAGCATTTAGGAGTAAAATATTAAAAATTTTGATTAGGCTAGTTTCCCCATAATGAATGTACATACATGCGATTAGATGGATTCTAACGCCTATATCCCTGTGACAGGGGGGTAGGGGCAAATATTGTAAAAATTTGAATTATCACAACTTTTCGGGCCGAAGTTGTAAGGGCCGGAGCGGTTCAGCATTTTATAGGAAAATATTAAATTTTTTTATTAGGCTAGTTTCCCCACAATGAATGTACATACATGCCATTAGATGGATCCTGACCCCCACATCCCTTTGAAAGGGGCGTAGTGGCAAATATTGAAAAATTTGAGTTATCATAACTTTCGGGCCGAAATGGTAAGGGCCGGGGTGGTTCAGCATTTTGGAGGAAAATATTTTTTTTTTTTAATTGGCTAGTTTCCCCATAATGAATGTACATACATGCGATTAGATGGATCCTAAACCCTATATCCCTTTGAAAGGGGCGTAGGGGCAAATATTGTAAAGATTTGAATTATCTCAACTTTCGGGCCGAAATTGTAAGGGCCGGGGTGGTTGAGCATTTAGGAGTAAAATATTAAAAATTTTGATTAGGCTAGTTTCCCCATAATGAATGTACATACATGCGATTAGATGGATCCTGAACCCTATATCCCTTTGAAAGGGGCGTAGGGGCAAATATTGTAAAAATTTGAAATATCACAACTTTTCGGGCCGAAGTTGTAAGGGCCGGGGTGGTTCAGCATTTTGGAGGAAAATATTATATTTTTTTAATAGGCTAGTTTCCCCATAATGAATGTACATACATGCGATTAGATGGATTCTAACGCCTATATCCCTTTGACAGGGGGGTAGGGGCAAATATTGTAAAAATTTGAATTATCACAACTTTTCGGGCCGAAGTTGTAAGGGCCGGGGTGGTTGAGCATTTAGGAGTAAAATATTAAAAATTTTGATTAGGCTAGTTTCCCCATAATGAATGTACATACATGCGATGAGATGGATCCTGAACCCTATATCCCTTTGAAAGGGGCGTAGGGGCAAATATTGTAAAAATTTGAGTTATCATAACTTTCGGGTCGAAATGGTAAGGGCCGGGGTGGTTCAGCATTTTGGAGGAAAATATTATATTTTTTTAATAGGCTAGTTTCCCCACAATGAATGTATATACATGCTATTAGATGGATCCTGAACCCTATATCCCTTTGAAAGGTGCGTAGGGGCAAATATTGTAAAAATTTGAATTATCACAACTTTCGGGCCGAAATTGTAAGGGCCGGGGTGGTTCAGCATTTTGGAGTAAAATATTAAAAAAATTTATTAGGCTAGTTTCCCCACATCGAATGTACATACATGCCATTAGATGGATCCTGACCCCCATATCCCTTTGACAGGGGGTAGTGGCAAATATTGTAAAAATTTGAATTATCACAACTTTCGGGCCGAAATTGTAAGGGCCGGGGTGGTTCAGCATTTTGGAGGAAAAAATTATATTTTTTGAATAGGCTAGTTTCCCCACAATAAATGTATATACATGCCATTAGATGGATCCTGACCCCCATATCCCTTTGACAGGGGGGTAGTGGCAAATATTGTAAAAATTTGAATTATCACAACTTTTCGGGCCGAAGTTGTAAGGGCCGGGTGGTTCAGCATTTTGGAGTAAAATATTTAAAAAAATTATAAGGCTAGTTTCCCCATAATGAATGTACATACATGCGATTAGATGGATCCTGAACCCTATATCCCTTTGAAAGGGGCGTAGGGGCAAATATTGTAAAAATTTGAATTATCACAACTTTCGGGCCGAAATTGTAAGGGCCGGGGTGGTTGAGCATTTAGGAGTAAAATATTAAAAATTTTGATTAGGCTAGTTTCCCCATAATGAATGTACATACATGCGATTAGATGGATCCTGAACCCTATATCCCTTTGAAAGGGGCGTAGGGGCAAATATTGTAAAAATTTGAATTATCACAACTTTCGGGCCGAAATTGTAAGGGCCGGGGTGGTTCAGCATTTTGGAGGAAAATATTATTTTTTTTTATTAGGCTAGTTTCCCCACAATGAATGTACATACTAGATGGATCCTGACCCCCATATCCCTTTGAAAGGGGCGTAGTGGCAAATATTGAAAAATTTGAGTTATCATAACTTTCGGGCCGAAATGGTAAGGGCCGGGGTGGTTCAGCATTTTGGAGGAAAATATTTTTTTTTTTTAATTGGCTAGTTTCCCCATAATGAATGTACATACATGCGATTAGATGGATCCTGAACCCTATATCCCTTTGAAAGGGGCGTAGGGGCAAATATTGTAAAAATTTGAATTATCACAACTTTTCGGGCCGAAGTTGTAAGGGCCGGGGTGGTTCAGCATTTTGGAGGAAAATATTATTTGTTTTAAATTGGCTAGTTTCCCCATAATGAATGTACATACATGCGATTAGATGGATCCTGAACCCTATATCCCTTTGAAAGGGGCGTAGGGGCAAATATTGTAAAAATTTGAATTATCACAACTTTCGGGCCGAAATTGTAAGGGGCGGGGTGGTTCAGCATTTTGGAGGAAAATATTATATCTTTTGAATAGGCTAGTTTCCCCATAATGAATGTACATACATGCGATACGATGGATTCTAACGCCTATATCCCTTTGACAGGGGAGTAGGGGCAAATATTGTAAAAATTTGAATTATCAAAACTTTTCGGGCCGAAGTTGTAAGGGCCGGGGTGGTTGAGAATTTTGGAGTAAAATATTAATTTTTTTTATTAGGTTAGTTTCCCCACAATGAATGTACATACATGCCATTAGATGGATCCTGACCCCCACATCCCTTTGAAAGGGGCGTAGTATAGTATTAATGACTGCTTTGAGAGAAATAGTTGTTTTATTACGCTCAAGGGAAGGTTAGAATTGTGCTATTCCCCGAGGCTTGCCGAGGGGAATAGCCCAATTGTAACCTTCCCGAGAGCGTATGAAAACAACTATTTCTCGAATATTAAAGCAGTCATTAATACTTTTATATGCCGAAAAAAAATAGACTAAAAAATAAAAAATAAAAAATTCTTTTTTTTTGGTCCAAGATGAGATTCGAACTCTTGCGTACAAAAGGTGATGTATCTAAAGTCAGCGCCTCAGACCTCTCGGCCATCGCGCGTTATTAACATGCATGGCAGTTTTGTACTATATATACATTAAAATGGATTGAAACCGGCTTTGCGTGTGATGAATGCTTCGCAAAAGGTCCATGAAATGGACCCTTCTTTTACTTTTGCAATGCATATTGGCACGAACTTAGATCAAGATCTATCGGCAGATGTTGTTTTTTTTTTTTGAGAGTTAATTTTCGTCTTCATGTCAACAATGCAAGATAAAATTGTCGGTAAGATCGATCGAGATTCAATTGTATTGAAATTGCCGACCAATTATTCGCACACGTATGGTATCCTCCATCGCTCAAACCATTTTTTAACATGTAAACCTATGGGGTAACCATGGAGACTGACCTATTTTTTTAATAACCATGGTTATTAAAAATATTGAAATGTTTTATGCATGGTTACCGGGAATTTTACAGGAACAGTTGAAGTTTATGAATGCAATTCGACCAATCAGATGGCTGGATTTCTTAAGTGAGGTATATAATGGCAAATATTGAAAAATTTGAGTTATCATAACTTTCGGGCCGAAATGGTAAGGGCCGGGGTGGTTCAGCATTTTGGAGGAAAATATTTTTTTTTTTGATTGGCTAGTTTCCCCATAATGAATGTACATACATGCGATTAGATGGATCCTGAACCCTATATCCCTTTGAAAGGGGCGTAGTGGCAAAAATTGAAAAATTTGGGTTATCACAACTTTCGGGCCGAAATGGTAAGGGCCGGGGTGGTTCAGCATTTTGGAGGAAAATATTAAATTTTTTTATTAGGTTAGTTTCGCCATAATGAATGTACATACATGCGATTAGATGGATCCTGAACCCTATATCCCTTTGAAAGGGGCGTAGGGGCAAATATTGTAAAAATTTGAATTATCACAGTTTTCGGGTCGAAATTGTAAGGGCCGGGGTGGTTCAGCATTTTGGAGGAAAATATTATATCTTTTGAATAGGCTAGTTTCCCCATAATGAATGTATATACATGCCATTAGATGGATCCTGACCCCCATATCCCTTTGACAGGGGGTAGGGGCAAATATTGTAAAAATTTGAATTATCACAACTTTTCGGGCCGAAGTTGTAAGGGCCGGGGTGGTTCAGTATTTTGGAGGAAAATATTATTTTTTTTAATTGGCTACTTTCCCCATAATGAATGTACATACATGCGATTAGATGGATCCTGAACCCTATATCCCTTTGAAAGGGGCGTAGGGGCAAATATTGTAAAAATTTGAATTATCACAACTTTCGGGCCGAAATTGTAAGGGCCGGGGTGGTTCAGCATTTTGGAGGAAAATATTATATCTTTTGAATAGGCTAGTTTCCCCATAATGAATGTACATACATGCGATACGATGGATTCTAACGCCTATATCCCTTTGAAAGGGGGGTAGGGGCAAATATTGTACAAATTTGAATTATCACAACTTTTCGGGCCGAAGTTGTAAGGGCCGGGGTGGTTGAGAATCTTGGAGTAAAATATTAATTTTTTTTATTAGGTTAGTTTCCCCACAATGAATGTACATACATGCCATTAGATGGATCCTGACCCCCACATCCCTTTGAAAGGGGCGTAGTGGCAAATATTGAAAAATTTGAGTTATCATAACTTTCGGGCCGAAATGGTAAGGGCCGGGGTGGTTCAGCATTTTGGAGGAAAATATTATTTTTTTTAATTGGCTAGTTTCCCCATAATGAATGTACATACATGCGATTAGATGGATCCTGAACCCTATATCCCTTTGAAAGGGGCGTAGGGGCAAATATTGTAAAAATTTGAATTATCACAACTTTCGGGCCGAAATTGTAAGGGCCGGGGTGGTTGAGCATTCAGGAGTAAAATATTAAAAATTTTGATTAGGCTAGTTTCCCCATAATGAATGTACATACATGCGATTAGATGGATCCTGAACCCTATATCCCTTTGAAAGGGGCGTAGGGGCAAATATTGTAAAAATTTGAATTATCACAACTTTTCGGGCCGAAGTTGTAAGGGCCGGGGTGGTTCAGCATTTTGGAGGAAAATATTATATTTTTTGAATAGGCTAGTTTCCCCATAATGAATGTACATACATGCGATTAGATGGATTCTAACGCCTATATCTCTTTGACAGGGGGGTAGGGGCAAATATTGTAAAAATTTGAATTATCACAACTTTTCGGGCCGAAGTTGTAAGGGCCGGGGTGGTTGAGCATTTAGGAGTAAAATATTAAAAATTTTGATTAGGCTAGTTTCCCCATAATGAATGTACATACATGCGATGAGATGGATCCTGAACCCTATATCCCTTTGAAAGGGGCGTAGGGGCAAATATTGTAAAAATTTGAGTTATCATAACTTTCGGGCCGAAATGGTAAGGGCCGGGGTGGTTCAGCATTTTGGAGGAAAATATTATATTTTTTTAATAGGTTAGTTTCCCCACAATGAATGTATATACATGCTATTAGATGGATCCTGAACCCTATATCCCTTTGAAAGGGGCGTAGGGGCAAATATTGTAAAAATTTGAATTATCACAACTTTCGGGCCGAAATTGTAAGGGCCGGGGTGGTTCAGCATTTTGGAGTAAAATATTAAAAAATTTTATTAGGCTAGTTTCCCCACAATGAATGTACATACATGCCATTAGATGGATCCTGACCCCCATATCCCTTTGACAGGGGGGTAGTGGCAAATATTGTAAAAATTTGAATTATCACAACTTTCGGGCCGAAATTGTAAGGGCCGGGGTGGTTCAGCATTTTGGAGGAAAAAATTATATTTTTTGAATAGGCTAGTTTCCCCACAATAAATGTATATACATGCCATTAGATGGATCCTGACCCCCATATCCCTTTGACAGGGGGGTAGTGGCAAATATTGTAAAAATTTGAATTATCCCAACTTTTCGGGCCGAAGTTGTAAGGGCCGGGGTGGTTCAGCATTTTGGAGGAAAATATTAATTTTTTTTATTAGGCTAGTTTCCCCACAATGAATGTACATACATGCCATTAGATGGATCCTGACCCCCATATCCCTTTGAAAGGGGCGTAGTGGCAAATATTGAAAAATTTGAGTTATCATAACTTTTGGGCCGAAATGGTAAGGGCCGGGGTGGTTCAGCATTTTGGAGGAAAATATATATTTTTTTTAATTGGCTAGTGTCCCCATAATGAATGTACATACATGCGATTAGATGGATCCTGAACCCTATATCCCTTTGAAAGGGGCGTAGGGGCAAATATTGTAAAAATTTGAATTATCACAACTTTCGGGCCGAAATTGTAAGGGCCGGGGTGGTTCAGCATTTTGGAGTAAAATATTAAAAAATTTTATTAGGCTAGTTTCCCCACAATGAATGTACATACATGCCATTAGATGGATCCTGACCCCCATATCCCTTTGACAGGGGGGTAGTGGCAAATATTGTAAAAATTTGAATTATCACAACTTTCGGGCCGAAATTGTAAGGGCCGGGGTGGTTCAGCATTTTGGAGGAAAAAATTATATTTTTTGAATAGGCTAGTTTCCCCACAATAAATGTATATACATGCCATTAGATGGATCCTGACCCCCATATCCCTTTGACAGGGGGGTAGTGGCAAATATTGTAAAAATTTGAATTATCACAACTTTTCAGGCCGAAGTTGTAAGGGCCGGGGTGGTTCAGCATTTTGGAGGAAAATATTAATTTTTTTTATTAGGCTAGTTTCCCCACAATGAATGTACATACATGCCATTAGATGGATCCTGACCCCCATATCCCTTTGAAAGGGGCGTAGTGGCAAATATTGAAAAATTTGAGTTATCATAACTTTTGGGCCGAAATGGTAAGGGCCGGGGTGGTTCAGCATTTTGGAGGAAAATATTATTTTTTTTTAATTGGCTAGTTTCCCCATAATGAATGTACATACATGCGATTAGATGGATCCTGAACCCTATATCCCTTTGAAAGGGGCGTAGGGGCAAATATTGTAAAAATTTGAATTATCACAACTTTCGGGCTGAAATTGTAAGGGCCGGGGTGGTTCAGCATTTTGTAGTAAAATATTAATAAAATTATTAGGCTAGTTTCCCCATAATGAATGTACATACATGCGATTAGATGGATCCTGAACCCTATATCCCTTTGAAAGGGGCGTAGGGGCAAATATTGTAAAAATTTGAATTATCACAACTTTCGGGCTGAAATTGTAAGGGCCGGGGTGGTTCAGCATTTTGGAGGAAAATATTATTTTTTTTTATTAGGCTACTTTCCCCATAATGAATGTACATACATGCGATTAGATGGATCCTGAACCCTATATCCCTTTGAAAGGGGCGTAGGGGCAAATATTGTAAAAATTTGAATTATCACAACTTTCGGGCCGAAATTGTAAGGGCCGGGGTGGTTCAGCATTTTGGAGGAAAATATTATATCTTTTGAATAGGCTAGTTTCCCCATAATGAATGTACATACATGCGATACGATGGATTCTAACGCCTATATCCCTTTGACAGGGGGGTAGGGGCAAATATTGTACAAATTTGAATTATCACAACTTTTCGGGCCGAAGTTGTAAGGGCCGGGGTGGTTGAGAATCTTGGAGTAAAATATTAATTTTTTTTATTAGGTTAGTTTCCCCACAATGAATGTACATACATGCCATTAGATGGATCCTGACCCCCACATCCCTTTGAAAGGGGCGTAGTGGCAAATATTGAAAAATTTGAGTTATCATAACTTTCGGGCCGAAATGGTAAGGGCCGGGGTGGTTCAGCATTTTGGAGGAAAATATTATTTTTTTTTAATTGGCTAGTTTCCCCATAATGAATGTACATACATGCGATTAGATGGATCCTGAACCCTATATCCCTTTGAAAGGGGCGTAGGGGCAAATATTGTAAAAATTTGAATTATCACAACTTTCGGGCCGAAATTGTAAGGGCCGGGGTGGTTGAGCATTCAGGAGTAAAATATTAAAAATTTTGATTAGGCTAGTTTCCCCATAATGAATGTACATACATGCGATTAGATGGATCCTGAACCCTATATCCCTTTGAAAGGGGCGTAGGGGCAAATATTGTAAAAATTTGAATTATCACAACTTTTCGGGCCGAAGTTGTAAGGGCCGGGGTGGTTCAGCATTTTGGAGGAAAATATTATATTTTTTGAATAGGCTAGTTTCCCCATAATGAATGTACATACATGCGATTAGATGGATTCTAACGCCTATATCTCTTTGACAGGGGGGTAGGGGCAAATATTGTAAAAATTTGAATTATCACAACTTTTCGGGCCGAAGTTGTAAGGGCCGGGGTGGTTGAGCATTTAGGAGTAAAATATTAAAATTTTGATTAGGCTAGTTTCCCCATAATGAATGTACATACATGCGATTAGATGGATCCTGAACCCTATATCCCTTTGAAAGGGGCGTAGGGGCAAATATTGTAAAAATTTGAGTTATCACAACTTTCGGGCCGAAATGGTAAGGGCCGGGGTGGTTCAGCATTTTGGAGGAAAATATTATTTTTTTTTAATTGGCTAGTTTCCCCATAATGAATGTACATACATGCGATTAGATGGATCCTGAACCCTATATCCCTTTGAAAGGGGCGTAGGGGCAAATATTGTAAAAATTTGAATTATCACAACTTTCGGGCCGAAATTGTAAGGGCCGGGGTGGTTGAGCATTTTGGAGTAAAATATTAAAAATTTTGATTAGGCTAGTTTCCCCATAATGAATGTACATACATGCCATTAGATGGATCCTGAACCCTATATCCCTTTGAAAGGGGCGTAGGGGCAAATATTGTAAAAATTTGAATTATCACAACTTTTCGGGCCGAAGTTGTAAGGGCCGGGGTGGTTCAGCATTTTGGAGGAAAATATTATATTTTTTGAATAGGCTAGTTTCCCCATAATGAATGTACATACATGCGATTAGATGGATTCTAACGCCTATATCTCTTTGACAGGGGCGTAGGGGCAAATATTGTAAAAATTTGAATTATCACAACTTTTCGGGCCGAAGTTGTAAGGGCCGGGGTGGTTCAGCATTTTGGAGGAAAATATTATATTTTTTGAATAGGCTAGTTTCCCCATAATGAATGTACATACATGCGATTAGATGGATCCTGAACCCTATATCCCTTTGAAAGGGGCGTAGGGGCAAATATTGTAAAAATTTGAATTATCACAACTTTCGGGCCGAAATTGTAAGGGCCGGGGTGGTTCAGCATTTTGTAGTAAAATATTAAAAAAATTATTAGGCTAGTTTCCCCATAATGAATGTACATACATGCGATTAGATGGATCCTGAACCCTATATCCCTTTGAAAGGGGCGTAGGGGCAAATATTGTAAAAATTTGAATTATCACAACTTTCGGGCCGAAATTGTAAGGGCCGGGGTGGTTGAGCATTTTGAAGTAAAATATTAAAATTTTGATTAGGCTAGTTTCCCCATAATGAATGTACATACATGCCATTAGATGGATCCTGAACCCTATATCCCTTTGAAAGGGGCGTAGGGGCAAATATTGTAAAAATTTGAATTATCACAACTTTTCGGGCCGAAGTTGTAAGGGCCGGGGTGGTTCAGCATTTTGGAGGAAAATATTATATTTTTTGAATAGGCTAGTTTCCCCATAATGAATGTACATACATGCGATTAGATGGATTCTAACGCCTATATCTCTTTGACAGGGGCGTAGGGGCAAATATTGTAAAAATTTGAATTATCACAACTTTTCGGGCCGAAGTTGTAAGGGCCGGGGTGGTTCAGCATTTTGGAGGAAAATATTATATTTTTTGAATAGGCTAGTTTCCCCATAATGAATGTACATACATGCGATTAGATGGATCCTGAACCCTATATCCCTTTGAAAGGGGCGTAGGGGCAAATATTGTAAAAATTTGAATTATCACAACTTTCGGGCTGAAATTGTAAGGGCCGGGGTGGTTCAGCATTTTGTAGTAAAATATTAAAAAAAATTATTAGGCTAGTTTCCCCATAATGAATGTACATACATGCGATTAGATGGATCCTGAACCCTATATCCCTTTGAAAGGGGCGTAGGGGCAAATATTGTAAAAATTTGAATTATCACAACTTTCGGGCCGAAATTGTAAGGGCCGGGGTGGTTGAGCATTTAGGAGTAAAATATTAAAAATTTTGATTAGGCTAGTTTCCCCATAATGAATGTACATACATGCGATTAGATGGATCCTGAACGCTATATCCCTTTGAAAGGGGCGTAGGGGCAAATATTGTAAAAATTTGAATTATCACAACTTTCGGGCCGAAATTGTAAGGGCCCGGGTGGTTCAGCATTTTGGAGGAAAATATTATATTTTTTGAATAGGCTAGTTTCCCCATAATGAATGTACATACATGCGATTAGATGGATTCTAACGCCTATATCCCTTTGACAGGGGGGTAGGGGCAAATATTGTAAAAATTTGAATTATCACAACTTTCGGGCCGAAGTTGTAAGGGCCGGGGTGGTTCAGCATTTTGGAGGAAAATATTATATTTTTTGAATAGGCTAGTTTCCCCATAATGAATGTACATACATGCGATTAGATGGATCCTGAACCCTTTATCCCTTTGAAAGGGGCGTAGTGGCAAATATTGAAAAATTTGAGTTATCACAACTTTTGGGCCGAAATGGTAAGGGCCGGGGTGGTTCAGCATTTTGGAGGAAAATATTTTTTTTTTTTAATTGGCTAGTTTCCCCATAATGAATGTACATACATGCGATTAGATGGATCCTGAACCCTATATCCCTTTGAAAGGGGCGTAGGGGCAAATATTGTAAAAATTTGAATTATCACAACTTTCGGGCCGAAATTGTAAGGGCCGGGGTGGTTCAGCATTTTGGAGTAAAATATTAAAAATGTTATTAGGCTAGTTTCCCCACAATGAATGTACATACATGCCATTAGATGGATCCTGACCCCCATATCCCTTTGACAGGGGGGTAGTGGCAAATATTGTAAAAATTTGAATTATCACAACTTTTCAGGCCGAAGTTGTAAGGGCCGGGGTGGTTCAGCATTTTGGAGGAAAAAATTATATTTTTTGAATAGGCTAGTTTCCCCACAATAAATGTATATACATGCCATTAGATGGATCCTGACCCCCATATCCCTTTGACAGGGGGGTAGTGGCAAATATTGTAAAAATTTGAATTATCACAACTTTTCGGGCCGAAGTTGTAAGGGCCGGGGTGGTTCAGCATTTTGGAGGAAAATATTAATTTTTTTTATTAGGCTAGTTTCCCCACAATGAATGTACATACATGCCATTAGATGGATCCTGACCCCCATATCCCTTTGACAGGGGGGTAGTGGCAAATATTGTAAAAATTTGAATTATCACAACTTTTCAGGCCGAAGTTGTAAGGGCCGGGGTGGTTCAGCATTTTGGAGGAAAAAATTATATTTTTTGAATTGGCTAGTTTCCCCACAATAAATGTACATACATGCCATTAGATGGATCCTGACCCCCATATCCCTTTGACAGGGGGGTAGTGGCAAATATTGTAAAAATTTGAATTATCACAACTTTTCGGGCCGAAGTTGTAAGGGCCGGGGTGGTTCAGCATTTTGGAGGAAAATATTATTTTTTTTTAATTGGCTAGTTTCCCCATAATGAATGTACATACATGCGATTAGATGGATCCTGAACCCTATATCCCTTTGAAAGGGGCGTAGGGGCAAATATTGTAAAAATTTGAATTATCACAACTTTCGGGCCGAAATTGTAAGGGCCGGGGTGGTTCAGCATTTTGGAGTAAAATATTAAAAAAAATTATTAGGCTAGTTTCCCCATAATGAATGTACATACATGCGATTAGATGGATCCTGAACCCTATATCCCTTTGAAAGGGGCGTAGGGGCAAATATTGTAAAAATTTGAATTATCACAACTTTCGGGCCGAAATTGTAAGGGCCGGGGTGGTTCAGCATTTTAGTAAAATATTAAAAAAAATTATTAGGCTAGTTTCCCCATAATGAATGTACATACATGCGATTAGATGGATCCTGAACCCTATATCCCTTTGAAAGGGGCGTAGGGGCAAATATTGTAAAAATTTGAATTATCACAACTTTCGGGCCGAAATTGTAAGGGCCGGGGTGGTTGAGCATTTTGGAGTAAAATATTAAAAATTTTGATTAGGCTAGTTTCCCCATAATGAATGTACATACATGCGATTAGATGGATCCTGAACCCTATATCCCTTTGAAAGGGGCGTAGGGGCAAATATTGTAAAAATTTGAATTATCACAACTTTCGGGCCGAAATTGTAAGGGCGGGGTGGTTCAGCATTTTGGAGGAAAAAATTATATTTTTTGAATAGGCTAGTTTCCCCACAATAAATGTATATACATGCCATTAGATGGATCCTGACCCCCATATCTCTTTGACAGGGGCGTAGGGGCAAATATTGTAAAAATTTGAATTATCACAACTTTTCGGGCCGAAGTTGTAAGGGCCGGGGTGGTTCAGCATTTTGGAGGAAAATATTATATTTTTTGAATAGGCTAGTTTCCCCATAATGAATGTACATACATGCGATTAGATGGATCCTGAACCCTATATCCCTTTGAAAGGGGCGTAGGGGCAAATATTGTAAAAATTTGAATTATCACAACTTTCGGGCGAAATTGTAAGGGCCGGGGTGGTTCAGCATTTTGTAGTAAAATATTAAAAAAATTATTAGGCTAGTTTCCCCATAATGAATGTACATACATGCGATTAGATGGATCCTGAACCCTATATCCCTTTGAAAGGGGCGTAGGGGCAAATATTGTAAAAATTTGAATTATCACAACTTTCGGGCCGAAATTGTAAGGGCCGGGGTGGTTGAGCATTTTGGAGTAAAATATTAAAAATTTTGATTAGGCTAGTTTCCCCATAATGAATGTACATACATGCGATTAGATGGATCCTGAACGCTATATCCCTTTGAAAGGGGCGTAGGGGCAAATATTGTAAAAATTTGAATTATCACAACTTTCGGGCCGAAATTGTAAGGGCCCGGGTGGTTCAGCATTTTGGAGGAAAATATTATATTTTTTGAATAGGCTAGTTTCCCCATAATGAATGTACATACATGCGATACGATGGATTCTAACGCCTATATCCCTTTGACAGGGGGGTAGGGGCAAATATTGTAAAAATTTGAATTATCACAACTTTTCGGGCCGAAGTTGTAAGGGCCGGGGTGGTTGAGATTTTGGAGTAAAATATTAAATTTTTTTATTAGGTTAGTTTCCCCACAATGAATGTACATACATGCCATTAGATGGATCCTGACCCCCACATCCCTTTGAAAGGGGCGTAGTGGCAAATATTGAAAAATTTGAGTTATCACAACTTTCGGGCCGAAATGGTAAGGGCCGGGGTGGTTCAGCATTTTGGAGGAAAATATTATTTTTTTTTAATTGGCTAGTTTCCCCATAATGAATGTACATACATGCGATTAGATGGATCTAACGCCTATATCTCTTTGACAGGGGCGTAGGGGCAAATATTGTAAAAATTTGAATTATCACAACTTTTCGGGCCGAAGTTGTAAGGGCCGGGGTGGTTCAGCATTTTGGAGGAAAATATTATATTTTTTGAATAGGCTAGTTTCCCCATAATGAATGTACATACATGCGATTAGATGGATCCTGAACCCTATATCCCTTTGAAAGGGGCGTAGTGGCAAATATTGAAAAATTTGAATTATCACAACTTTTGGGCCGAAATGGTAAGGGCCGGGGTGGTTCAGCATTTTGGAGGAAAATATTTTTTTTTTTTAATTGGCTAGTTTCCCCATAATGAATGTACATACATGCGATTAGATGGATCCTGAACCCTATATCCCTTTGAAAGGGGCGTAGGGGCAAATATTGTAAAAATTTGAATTATCACAACTTTCGGGCCGAAATTGTAAGGGCCGGGGTGGTTCAGCATTTTGGAGTAAAATATTAAAATTTTTATTAGGCTAGTTTCCCCACAATGAATGTACATACATGCCATTAGATGGATCCTGACCCCCATATCCCTTTGAAGGGGGGTAGTGGCAAATATTGTAAAAATTTGAATTATCACAACTTTTCGGGCCGAAGTTGTAAGGGCCGGGGTGGTTCAGCATTTTGGAGGAAAAAATTATATTTTTTGAATAGGCTAGTTTCCCCACAATGAATGTACATACATGCCATTAGATGGATCCTGACCCCCATATCCCTTTGACAGGGGGGTAGTGGCAAATATTGTAAAAATTTGAATTATCACAACTTTTCGGGCCGAAGTTGTAAGGGCCGGGGTGGTTCAGCATTTTGGAGGAAAATATTAATTTTTTTTATTAGGCTAGTTTCCCCACAATGAATGTACATACATGCCATTAGATGGATCCTGACCCCCATATCCCTTTGACAGGGGGGTAGGGCAAATATTGTAAAAATTTGAATTATCACAACTTTTCGGGCCGAAGTTGTAAGGGCCGGGGTGGTTCAGCATTTTGGAGGAAAAAATTATATTTTTTGAATAGGCTAGTTTCCCCACAATAAATGTACATACATGCCATTAGATGGATCCTGACCCCCATATCCCTTTGACAGGGGGGTAGTGGCAAATATTGTAAAAATTTGAATTATCACAACTTTTCGGGCCGAAGTTGTAAGGGCCGGGGTGGTTCAGCATTTTGGAGGAAAATATTATTTTTTTTTAATTGGCTAGTTTCCCCATAATGAATGTACATACATGCGATTAGATGGATCCTGAACCCTATATCCCTTTGAAAGGGGCGTAGGGGCAAATATTGTAAAAATTTGAATTATCACAACTTTCGGGCCGAAATTGTAAGGGCCGGGGTGGTTCAGCATTTTGGAGTAAAATATTAAAAATTTTATTAGGCTAGTTTCCCCATAATGAATGTACATACATGCGATTAGATGGATCCTGAACCCTATATCCCTTTGAAAGGGGCGTAGGGGCAAATATTGTAAAAATTTGAATTATCACAACTTTCGGGCCGAAATTGTAAGGGCCGGGGTGGTTCAGCATTTTGGAGTAAAATATTAAAAAAAATTATTAGGCTAGTTTCCCCATAATGAATGTACATACATGCGATTAGATGGATCCTGAACCCTATATCCCTTTGAAAGGGGCGTAGGGGCAAATATTGTAAAAATTTGAATTATCACAACTTTCGGGCCGAAATTGTAAGGGCCGGGGTGGTTGAGCATTTAGGAGTAAAATATTAAATTTTGATTAGGCTAGTTTCCCCATAATGAATGTACATACATGCGATTAGATGGATCCTGAACCCTATATCCCTTTGAAAGGGGCGTAGGGGCAAATATTGTAAAAATTTGAATTATCACAACTTTCGGGCCGAAATTGTAAGGGCCGGGGTGGTTCAGCATTTTGGAGGAAAAAATTATATTTTTTGAATAGGCTAGTTTCCCCACAATGAATGTATATACATGCCATTAGATGGATCCTGACCCCCATATCCCTTTGACAGGGGGGTAGTGGCAAATATTGTAAAAATTTGAATTATCACAACTTTTCGGGCCGAAGTTGTAAGGGCCGGGGTGGTTCAGCATTTTGGAGGAAAATATTAATTTTTTTATTAGGCTAGTTTCCCCACAATGAATGTACATACATGCCATTAGATGGATCCTGACCCCCATATCCCTTTGAAAGGGGCGTAGTGGCAAATATTGAAAAATTTGAGTTATCACAACTTTTGGGCCGAAATGGTAAGGGCCGGGGTGGTTCAGCATTTTGGAGGAAAATATTATTTTTTTTTAATTGGCTAGTTTCCCCACAATGAATGTACATACATGCGATTAGATGGATCCTGAACCCTATATCCCTTTGAAAGGGGCGTAGGGGCAAATATTGTAAAAATTTGAATTATCACAACTTTCGGGCCGAAATTGTAAGGGCCGGGGTGGTTCAGCATTTTGGAGTAAAATATTAAAAAATTTTATTAGGCTAGTTTCCCCACAATGAATGTACATACATGCCATTAGATGGATCCTGACCCCCATATCCCTTTGACAGGGGGGTAGTGGCAAATATTGTAAAAATTTGAATTATCACAACTTTCGGGCCGAAATTGTAAGGGCCGGGGTGGTTCAGCATTTTGGAGGAAAAAATTATATTTTTTGAATAGGCTAGTTTCCCCACAATGAATGTATATACATGCCATTAGATGGATCCTGACCCCCATATCCCTTTGACAGGGGGGTAGTGGCAAATATTGTAAAAATTTGAATTATCACAACTTTTCGGGCCGAAGTTGTAAGGGCCGGGGTGGTTCAGCATTTTGGAGGAAAATATTAATTTTTTTTATTAGGCTAGTTTCCCCATAATGAATGTATATACATGCCATTAGATGGATCCTGACCCCCATATCCCTTTGACAGGGGGGTAGTGGCAAATATTGTAAAAATTTGAATTATCACAACTTTCGGGCCGAAATTGTAAGGGCCGGGGTGGTTGAGCATTTTGGAGTAAAATATTAAAAATTTTGATTAGGCTAGTTTCCCCATAATGAATGTACATACATGCGATTAGATGGATCCTGAACCCTATATCCCTTTGAAAGGGGCGTAGGGGCAAATATTGTAAAAATTTGAATTATCACAACTTTCGGGCCGAAATTGTAAGGGCCGGGGTGGTTCAGCATTTTGGAGTAAAATATTAAAATTTTTGATTAGGCTAGTTTCCCCATAATGAATGTACATACATGCCATTAGATGGATCCTGAACCCTATATCCCTTTGAAAGGGGCGTAGGGGCAAATATTGTAAAAATTTGAATTATCACAACTTTTCGGGCCGAAATTGTAAGGGCCGGGGTGGTTCAGCATTTTGGAGGAAAATATTATATTTTTTTAATTGGCTAGTTTCCCAACAATGAATGTATATACATGCTATTAGATGGATCCTGAACCCTATATCCCTTTGAAAGGGGCGTAGGGGCAAATATTGTAAAAATTTGAATTATCACAACTTTCGGGCCGAAATTGTAAGGGCCGGGGTGGTTCAGCATTTTGGAGTAAAATATTAAAATTTTATTAGGCTAGTTTCCCCACAATGAATGTACATACATGTACATGCCATTAGATGGATCCTGACCCCCATATCCCTTTGACAGGGGGGTAGTGGCAAATATTGTAAAAATTTGAATTATCACAACTTTCGGGCCGAAATTGTAAGGGCCGGGGTGGTTCAGCATTTTGGAGGAAAAAATTATATTTTTTGAATAGGCTAGTTTCCCCATCATGAATGTACATACATGCGATTAGATGGATCCTGAACCCTATATCCCTTTGAAAGGGGCGTAGGGGCAAATATTGTAAAAATTTGAATTATCACAACTTTCGGGCCGAAATTGTAAGGGCCGGGGTGGTTCAGCATTTTGGAGGAAAATATTATATCTTTTGAATAGGCTAGTTTCCCCATAATGAATGTACATACATGCGATACGATGGATTCTAACGCCTATATCCCTTTGACAGGGGGGTAGGGGCAAATATTGTAAAAATTTGAATTATCACAACTTTTCGGGCCGAAGTTGTAAGGGCCGGGGTGGTTGAGCATTTTGGAGTAAAATATTAATTTTTTTTATTAGGTTAGTTTCCCCACAATGAATGTACATACATGCCATTAGATGGATCCTGACCCCCATATCCCTTTGAAAGGGGCGTAGTGGCAAATATTGAAAAATTTGAGTTATCATAACTTTCGGGCCGAAATGGTAAGGGCCGGGGTGGTTCAGCATTTTGGAGGAAAATATTATTTTTTTTTAATTGGCTAGTTTCCCCATAATGAATGTACATACATGCGATTAGATGGATCCTGAACCCTATATCCCTTTGAAAGGGGCGTAGGGGCAAATATTGTAAAAATTTGAATTATCACAACTTTCGGGCCGAAATTGTAAGGGCCGGGGTGGTTCAGCATTTTGGAGTAAAATATTAAATTTTTGATTAGGCTAGTTTCCCCATAATGAATGTACATACATGCCATTAGATGGATCCTGAACCCTATATCCCTTTGAAAGGGGCGTAGGGGCAAATATTGTAAAAATTTGAATTATCACAACTTTTCGGGCCGAAGTTGTAAGGGCCGGGGTGGTTCAGCATTTTGGAGGAAAATATTATATTTTTTTAATTGGCTAGTTTCCCCATAATGAATGTACATACATGCGATTAGATGGATTCTAACGCCTATATCCCTTTGACAGGGGGGTAGGGGCAAATATTGTAAAAATTTGAATTATCACAACTTTTGGGGCCGAAGTTGTAAGGGCCGGGGTGGTTCAGCATTTTGGAGTAAAATATTAAAAATTTTGATTAGGCTAGTTTCCCCATTATGAATGTACATACATGCCATTAGATGGATCCTGAACCCTATATCCCTTTGAAAGGGGCGTAGGGGCAAATATTGTAAAAATTTGAATTATCACAACTTTCGGGCCGAAATGGTAAGGGCCGGGGTGGTTCAGCATTTTGGAGGAAAATATTATATTTTTTTAATAGGCTAGTTTCCCCACAATGAATGTACATACATGCGATTAGATGGATTCTAACGCCTATATCCCTTTGACAGGTAAAATATTAAAAAATTTTATTAGGCTAGTTTCCCCACAATGAATGTACATACATGTACATGCCATTAGATGGATCCTGACCCCCATATCCCTTTGACAGGGGGGTAGTGGCAAATATTGTAAAAATTTGAATTATCACAACTTTCGGGCCGAAATTGTAAGGGCCGGGGTGGTTCAGCATTTTGGAGGAAAAAATTATATTTTTTGAATAGGCTAGTTTCCCCATAATGAATGTACATACATGCGATTAGATGGATCCTGAACCCTATATCCCTTTGAAAGGGGCGTAGGGGCAAATATTGTAAAAATTTGAATTATCACAACTTTCGGGCCGAAATTGTAAGGGCCGGGGTGGTTCAGCATTTTGGAGGAAAATATTATATTTTTTGAATAGGCTAGTTTCCCCATAATGAATGTACATACATGCGATTAGATGGATTCTAACGCCTATATCCCTTTGACAGGGGGTAGGGAAATATTGTAAAAATTTGAATTATCACAACTTTTCGGGCCGAAGTTGTAAGGGCCGGGGTGGTTGAGCATTTTGGAGTAAAATATTAATTTTTTTTATTAGGCTAGTTTCCCCATTATGAATGTACATACATGCCATTAGATGGATCCTGAACCCTATATCCCTTTGAAAGGGGCGTAGGGGCAAATATTGTACAAATTTGAATTATCACAACTTTTCGGGCCGAAGTGGTAAGGGCCGGGGTGGTTCAGCATTTTGGAGGAAAATATTATATTTTTTTAATAGGTTAGTTTCCCAACAATGAATGTACATACATGCGATTAGATGGATTCTAACGCCTATATCCCTTTGACAGGTAAAATATTAAAAAATTTTATTAGGCTAGTTTCCCCACAATGATGTACATACATGTACATGCCATTAGATGGATCCTGACCCCCATATCCCTTTGACAGGGGGGTAGTGGCAAATATTGTAAAAATTTGAATTATCACAACTTTCGGGCCGAAATTGTAAGGGCCGGGGTGGTTCAGCATTTTGGAGGAAAAAATTATATTTTTTGAATAGGCTAGTTTCCCCATAATGAATGTACATACATGCGATTAGATGGATCCTGAACCCTATATCCCTTTGAAAGGGGCGTAGGGGCAAATATTGTAAAAATTTGAATTATCACAACTTTCGGGCCGAAATTGTAAGGGCCGGGGTGGTTCAGCATTTTGGAGGAAAATATTATATTTTGAATAGGCTAGTTTCCCCATAATGAATGTACATACATGCGATAGATGGATTCTAACGCCTATATCCCTTTGACAGGGGGGTAGGGGAAAATATTGTAAAAATTTGAATTATCACAACTTTTCGGGCCGAAGTTGTAAGGGCCGGGGTGGTTGAGAATTTTGGAGTAAAATATTAATTTTTTTTATTAGGTTAGTTTCCCCACAATGAATGTACATACATGCCATTAGATGGATCCTGACCCCATATCCCTTTGAAAGGGGCGTAGTGGCAAATATTGAAAAATTTGAGTTATCACAACTTTCGGGCCGAAATGGTAAGGGCCGGGGTGGTTCAGCATTTTGGAGGAAAATATTATTTTTTTTTAATTGGCTAGTTTCCCCATAATGAATGTACATACATGCGATTAGATGGATCCTGAACCCTATATCCCTTTGAAAGGGGCGTAGGGGCAAATATTGTAAAAATTTGAATTATCACAACTTTCGGGCCGAAATTGTAAGGGCCGGGGTGGTTGAGCATTTTGGAGGAAAATATTAAAATTTTTGATTAGGCTAGTTTCCCCATAATGAATGTACATACATGCCATTAGATGGATCCTGAACCCCATATCCCTTTGAAAGGGGCGTAGGGGCAAATATTGTAAAAATTTGAATTATCACAACTTTTCGGGCCGAAGTTGTAAGGGCCGGGGTGGTTCAGCATTTTGGAGGAAAATATTATATTTTTTTAATAGGCTAGTTTCCCAACAATGAATGTATATACATGCTATTAGATGGATCCTGAACCCTATATCCCTTTGAAAGGGGCGTAGGGGCAAATATTGTAAAAATTTGAATTATCACAACTTTCGGGCCGAAATTGTAAGGGCCGGGGTGGTTCAGCATTTTGGAGGAAAATATTAAATTTTTAATTAGGCTAGTTTCCCCACAATGAATGTACATACATGCCATTAGATGGATCCTGACCCCCATATCCCTTTGACAGGGGGTAGTGGCAAATATTGTAAAAATTTGAATTATCACAACTTTCGGGCCGAAATTGTAAGGGCCGGGGTGGTTCAGCATTTTGGAGGAAAAAATTATATTTTTTGAATAGGCTAGTTTCCCCACAATAAATGTATATACATGCATTAGATGGATCCTGACCCCCATATCCCTTTGACAGGGGGGTAGTGGCAAATATTGTAAAAATTTGAATTATCACAACTTTTCGGGCCGAAGTTGTAAGGGCCGGGGTGGTTCAGCATTTTGGAGGAAAATATTAATTTTTTTTATTAGGCTAGTTTCCCCACAATGAATGTACATACATGCCATTAGATGGATCCTGACCCCCATATCCCTTTGAAAGGGCGTAGTGGCAAATATTGAAAAATTTGAATTATCACAACTTTTGGGCCGAAATGGTAAGGGCCGGGGTGGTTCAGCATTTTGGAGGAAAAATTATTTTTTTTTAATTGGCTAGTGTCCCCATAATGAATGTACATACATGCGATTAGATGGATCCTGAACCCTATATCCCTTTGAAAGGGGCGTAGGGCAAATATTGTAAAAATTTGAATTATCACAACTTTCGGGCTGAAATTGTAAGGGCCGGGGTGGTTCAGCATTTTGTAGGAAAATATTAAATTTTTTTATTAGGCTAGTTTCCCCATAATGAATGTACATACATGCGATTAGATGGATCCTGAACCCTATATCCCTTTGAAAGGGGCGTAGGGGCAATATTGTAAAAATTTGAATTATCACAACTTTCGGGCCGAAATTGTAAGGGCCGGGGTGGTTCAGCATTTTGGAGTAAAATATTAAAATTTTTTGATTAGGCTAGTTTCCCCATAATGAATGTACATACATGCGATTAGATGGATCCTGAACCCTATATCCCTTTGAAAGGGCGTAGGGGCAAATATTGTAAAAATTTGAATTATCACAACTTTCGGGCCGAAATTGTAAGGGCCGGGGTGGTTCAGCATTTTGGAGGAAAATATTATATTTTTTGAATAGGCTAGTTTCCCCATAATGAATGTACATACATGCGATTAGATGGATTCTAACGCCTATATCCCTTTGACAGGGGGTAGGGGCAAATATTGTAAAAATTTGAATTATCACAACTTTTCGGGCCGAAGTTGTAAGGGCCGGGGTGGTTGAGCATTTTGGAGTAAAATATTAAATTTTTTTATTAGGCTAGTTTCCCCACAATGAATGTACATACATGCCATTAGATGGATCCTGACCCCCATATCCCTTTGAAAGGGGCGTAGTGGCAAATATTGAAAAATTTGAATTATCACAACTTTCGGGCCGAAATGGTAAGGGCCGGGGTGGTTCAGCATTTTGGAGGAAAATATTATTTTTTTTTAATTGGCTAGTTTCCCCATAATGAATGTACATACATGCGATTAGATGGATCCTGAACCCTATATCCCTTTGAAAGGGGCGTAGGGGCAAATATTGTAAAAATTTGAATTATCACAACTTTCGGGCCGAAATTGTAAGGGCCGGGGTGGTTGAGCATTTTGGAGGAAAATATTAAATTTTTTGATTAGGCTAGTTTCCCCATAATGAATGTACATACATGCCATTAGATGGATCCTGAACCCTATATCCTTTTGAAAGGGGCGTAGGGGCAAATATTGTAAAAATTTGAATTATCACAACTTTTCGGGCCGAAGTTGTAAGGGCCGGGGTGGTTCAGCATTTTGGAGGAAAATATTATATTTTTTGAATAGGCTAGTTTCCCCATAATGAATGTACATACATGCGATTAGATGGATCCTAACCCCTATATCCCTTTGACAGGGGCGTAGGGGCAAATATTGTAAAAATTTGAATTATCACAACTTTTCGGGCCGAAGTTGTAAGGGCCGGGGTGGTTCAGCATTTTGGAGGAAAATATTATATTTTTTGAATAGGCTAGTTTCCCCATAATGAATGTACATACATGCGATTAGATGGATCCTGAACCCTATATCCCTTTGAAAGGGGCGTAGGGGCAAATATTGTAAAAATTTGAATTATCACAACTTTCGGGCTGAAATTGTAAGGGCCGGGGTGGTTCAGCATTTTGGAGGAAAATATTAAATTTTTTATTAGGCTAGTTTCCCCATAATGAATGTACATACATGCGATTAGATGGATCCTGAACCCTATATCCCTTTGAAAGGGGCGTAGGGGCAAATATTGTAAAAATTTGAATTATCACAACTTTCGGGCCGAAATTGTAAGGGCCGGGGTGGTTCAGCATTTTGGAGGAAAATATTAAATTTTTTGATTAGGCTAGTTTCCCCATAATGAATGTACATACATGCGATTAGATGGATCCTGAACCCTATATCCCTTTGAAAGGGGCGTAGGGGCAAATATTGTAAAAATTTGAATTATCACAACTTTCGGGCCGAAATTGTAAGGGCCGGGGTGGTTCAGCATTTTGGAGGAAAATATTATATCTTTTGAATAGGCTAGTTTCCCCATAATGAATGTACATACATGCGATAGATGGATTCTAACGCCTATATCCCTTTGACAGGGGGGTAGGGGCAAATATTGTAAAAATTTGAATTATCACAACTTTTCGGGCCGAAGTTGTAAGGGCCGGGGTGGTTCAGCATTTTGGAGTAAAATATTAAATTTTTTTATTAGGTTAGTTTCCCCACAATGAATGTACATACATGCCATTAGATGGATCCTGACCCCCACATCCCTTTGAAAGGGGCGTAGTGGCAAATATTGAAAAATTTGAATTATCACAACTTTCGGGCCGAAATGGTAAGGGCCGGGGTGGTTCAGCATTTTGGAGGAAAATATTATTTTTTTTTAATTGGCTAGTTTCCCCATAATGAATGTACATACATGCGATTAGATGGATCCTGAACCCTATATCCCTTTGAAAGGGGCGTAGGGGCAAATATTGTAAAAATTTGAATTATCACAACTTTCGGGCCGAAGTTGTAAGGGCCGGGGTGGTTCAGCATTTTGGAGGAAAAATTATATTTTTTGAATAGGCTAGTTTCCCATAATGAATGTACATACATGCCATTAGATGGATCCTGACCCCTATATCCCTTTGAAAGGGGCGTATGGGCAAATATTGTAAAATTTGAATTATCACAACTTTTCGGGCCGAAGTTGTAAGGGCCGGGGTGGTTCAGCATTTTGGAAGAAAATATTATATTTTTTGAATAGGCTAGTTTCCCCATAATGAATGTACATACATGCGATTAGATGGATTCTAACCCTATATCCCTTTGAAAGGGGCGTAGGGGCAAATATTGTAAAAATTTGAATTATCACAACTTTTCGGGCCGAAGTTGTAAGGGCCGGGGTGGTTCAGCATTTTGGAGGAAAATATTATATTTTTTGAATAGGCTAGTTTCCCCATAATGAATGTACATACATGCGATTAGATGGATCCTGAACCCTATATCCCTTTGAAAGGGGCGTAGGGGCAAATATTGTAAAAATTTGAATTATCACAACTTTCGGGCCGAAATTGTAAGGGCCGGGGTGGTTCAGCATTTAGGAGGAAAATATTAAAAATTTTGATTAGGCTAGTTTCCCCATAATGAATGTACATACATGCGATTAGATGGATCCTGAACCCATATCCCTTTGAAAGGGGGTAGGGGCAAATATTGTAAAAATTTGAATTATCACAACTTTCGGGCCGAAATTGTAAGGGCCGGGGTGGTTCAGCATTTTGGAGGAAAATATTATATTTTTTGAATAGGCTAGTTTCCCCATAATGAATGTACATACATGCGATAGATGGATTCTAACGCCTATATCCCTTTGACAGGGGGGTAGGGGCAAATATTGTAAAAATTTGAATTATCACAACTTTTCGGGCCGAAGTTGTAAGGGCCGGGGTGGTTCAGCATTTTGGAGGAAAATATTAATTTTTTTATTAGGCTAGTTTCCCCACAATGAATGTACATACATGCCATTAGATGGATCCTGACCCCCACATCCCTTTGAAAGGGGCGTAGTGGCAAATATTGAAAAATTTGAATTATCACAACTTTCGGGCCGAAATGGTAAGGGCCGGGGTGGTTCAGCATTTTGGAGGAAAATATTATTTTTTTTTAATTGGCTAGTTTCCCCATAATGAATGTACATACATGCGATTAGATGGATCCTGACCCTATATCCCTTTGAAAGGGGCGTAGGGGCAAATATTGTAAAAATTTGAATTATCACAACTTTCGGGCCGAAATTGTAAGGGCCGGGGTGGTTCAGCATTTTGGAGTAAAATATTAAATTTTTGATTAGGCTAGTTTCCCCATAATGAATGTACATACATGCCATTAGATGGATCCTGAACCCTATATCCCTTTGAAAGGGGCGTAGGGCAAATATTGTAAAAATTTGAATTATCACAACTTTTCGGGCCGAAATTGTAAGGGCCGGGGTGGTTCAGCATTTTGGAGGAAAATATTATATTTTTTGAATAGGCTAGTTTCCCCATAATGAATGTACATACATGCGATTAGATGGATCCTGACGCCTATATCCCTTTGACAGGGGCGTAGGGCAAATATTGTAAAAATTTGAATTATCACAACTTTTCGGGCCGAGGTGTAAGGGCCGGGGTGGTTCAGCATTTTGGAGGAAAATATTATATTTTTTGAATAGGCTAGTTTCCCCATAATGAATGTACATACATGCGATTAGATGGATCCTAACCCCTATATCCCTTTGAAAGGGGGTAGGGGCAAATATTGTAAAAATTTGAATTATCACAACTTTTTCGGGCCGAAGTTGTAAGGGCCGGGGTGGTTCAGCATTTTGGAGGAAAATATTAAAATTTTTGATTAGGCTAGTTTCCCCATAATGAATGTACATACATGCTTAGATGATCCTGAACCCTATATCCCTTTGAAGGGGCGTAGGGGCAAATATTGTAAAATTTGAATTATCACAACTTTCGGGCCGAAATTGTAAGGGCCGGGGTGGTTCAGCATTTTGGAGGAAATATTATATTTTTTTAATAGGCTAGTTTCCCCACAATGAATGTATATACATGCAATTAGATGGATCCTGACCCTATATCCCTTTGAAAGGGGCGTAGGGGCAAATATTGTAAAAATTTGAATTATCACAACTTTCGGGCCGAAATTGTAAGGGCCGGGGTGGTTCAGCATTTTGGAGGAAAAATATTAAAAATTTTATTAGGCTAGTTTCCCCACAATGAATGTACATACATGCGATTAGATGGATCCTGAACCCTATATCCCTTTGAAAGGGGCGTAGGGGCAAATATTGTAAAAATTTGAATTATCACAACTTTCGGGCCGAAATTGTAAGGGCCGGGGTGGTTCAGCATTTTGGAGGAAAAAATCTATTTTTTGAATAGGCTAGTTTCCCCACATGAATGTACATACATGCCATTAGATGGATCCTGACCCCCACATCCCTTTGAAAGGGGCGTAGTGGCAAATATTGAAAAATTTGAGTTATCACAACTTTCGGGCCGAAATGGTAAGGGCCGGGGTGGTTCAGCATTTTGGAGGAAAATATTAAATTTTTTAAATAGGCTAGTTTCCCCACAATGAATGTATATACATGCCATTAGATGGATCCTGAACCCTATATCCCTTTGAAAGGGGCGTAGGGGCAAATATTGTAAAAATTTGAATTATCACAACTTTCGGGCCGAAATTGTAAGGGCCGGGGTGGTTCAGCATTTTTGAGGAAAATATTATATTTTTTGAATAGGCTAGTTTCCCCATAATGAATGTACATACATGCGATTAGATGGATCCTGAACGCCTATATCCCTTTGACAGGGGGGTAGGGGCAAATATTGTAAAAATTTGAATTATCACAACTTTTCGGGCCGAAGTTGTAAGGGCCGGGTGGTTGAGAATTTTGGAGTAAAATATTAATTTTTTTAATTAGGTTAGTTTCCCCACAATGAATGTACATACATGCCATTAGATGGATCCTGACCCCCACATCCCTTTGAAAGGGGCGTAGTGGCAAATATTGTAAAAATTTGAGTTATCACAACTTTCGGGCCGAATGGTAAGGGCCGGGGTGGTTCAGCATTTTGGAGGAAAATATTATTTGTTTTAATTGGCTAGTTTCCCCATAATGAATGTACATACATGCGATTAGATGGATCCTGACCCTATATCCCTTTGAAAGGGGCGTAGGGGCAAATATTGTAAAAATTTGAATTATCACAACTTTCGGCGCCGAAATTGTAAGGGCCGGGGTGGTTCAGCATTTTGGAGGAAAATATTATATTTTTTGAATAGGCTAGTTTCCCCACAATAAATGTATATACATGCCATTAGATGGATCCTGACCCCCATATCCTTTTGACAGTGGGGTAGTGGCAAATATTGTAAAAATTTGAATTATCACAACTTTTCGGGCCGAAGTTGTAAGGGCCGGGGTGGTTCAGCATTTTGGAGGAAAATATTAATTTTTTTTATTAGGCTAGTTTCCCCACAATGAATGTACATACATGCCATTAGATGGATCCTGACCCCCAATCCCTTTGAAAGGGGCGTAGGCAAATATTGAAAAATTTGAGTTATCACAACTTTCGGGCCGAAATGGTAAGGGCCGGGTGGTTCAGCATTTTGGAGGAAAATATTATTTTTTTTTTAATTGGCTAGTTTCCCCATAATGAATGTACATACATGCGATTAGATGGATCCTGAACCCTATATCCCTTTGAAAGGGGCGTAGGGGCAAATATTGTAAAAATTTGAATTATCACAACTTTCGGGCCGAAATTGTAAGGGCCGGGGTGGTTCAGCATTTTGGAGTAAAATATTAAATTTTTTATTAGGCTAGTTTCCCCATAATGAATGTACATACATGCGATTAGATGGATCCTGAACCCTATATCCCTTTGAAAGGGGCGTAGGGGCAAATATTGTAAAAATTTGAATTATCACAACTTTCGGGCCGAAATTGTAAGGGCCGGGGTGGTTGAGCATTTTGGAGTAAAATATTAAATTTTTTGATTAGGCTAGTTTCCCCATAATGAATGTACATACATGCGATTAGATGGATCCTGAACCCTATATCCCTTTGAAAGGGGCGTAGGGGCAAATATTGTAAAAATTTGAATTATCACAACTTTCGGGCCGAAATTGTAAGGGCCGGGGTGGTTCAGCATTTTGGAGAAAAATCATTTTTTTTTAATAGGCTAGTTTCCCCCCATGAATGTACATACATGCCATTAGATGGATCCTGACCCCATATCCCTTTGAAAGGGGCGTAGTGGCAAATATTGAAAAATTTGAATTATCACAACTTTCGGCCGAAATGGTAAGGGCCGGGGTGGTTCAGCATTTTGGAGGAAAATATTAAATTTTTTGAATAGGCTAGTTTCCCCACAATGAATGTACATACATGCCATTAGATGGATCCTGAACCCTATATCCTTTGAAAGGGGCGTAGGGGCAAATATTGTAAAAATTTGAATTATCACAACTTTCGGGCCGAAATTGTAAGGGCCGGGGTGGTTCAGCATTTTGGAGGAAAATATTATATTTTTTGAATAGGCTAGTTTCCCCATCTGAATGTACATACATGCGATTAGATGGATCCTAACCCTATATCCCTTTGACAGGGGGGTAGGGGCAAATATTGTAAAAATTTGAATTATCACAACTTTCGGGCCGAAGTTGTAAGGGCCGGGGTGGTTCAGCATTTTGGAGGAAAATATTATTTTTTTAATTAGGCTAGTTTCCCACAATGAATGTACATACATGCCATTAGATGGATCCTGACCCCCATATCCCTTTGAAGGGGCGTAGTGGCAAATATTGAAAAATTTGAATTATCACAACTTTCGGGCCGAAATGGTAAGGGCCGGGGTGGTTCAGCATTTTGGAGGAAAATATTATTTTTTTAATTGGCTAGTTTCCCATAATGAATGTACATACATGCGATTAGATGGATCCTGAACCCTATATCCCTTTGAAAGGGGCGTAGGGGCAAATATTGTAAAAATTTGAATTATCACAACTTTCGGGCCGAAATGTAAGGGCCGGGGTGGTTCAGCATTTTGGAGGAAATATTATTTTTTTGAATAGGCTAGTTTCCCCATAATGAATGTACATACATGCGATTGATGGATCCTAACCCTATATCCCTTTGAAAGGGGGGTAGGGGCAAATATTGTAAAAATTTGAATTATCACAACTTTCGGGCCGATTGTAAGGGCCGGGGTGGTTCAGCATTTTGGAGGAAAAATATTATATTTTTTTTATTAGGCTAGTTTCCCCACAATGAATGTACATACATGCCATTAGATGGATCCTGACCCCCATATCCCTTTGAAAGGGGGTATGGCAAAAATGAAAAATTTGAGTTATCACAACTTTCGGGCCGAAATGGTAAGGGCCGGGTGGTTCAGCATTTTGGAGGAAAATATTAAATTTTTTGAATAGGCTAGTTTCCCCACAATGAATGTACATACATGCCATTAGATGGATCCTGACACCTATATCCCTTTGAAAGGGGCGTAGGGCAAATATTGTAAAAATTTGAATTATCACAACTTTCGGGCCGAAATTGTAAGGGCCGGGGTGGTTCAGCATTTTGGAGGAAAATATTATATTTTTTGAATAGGCTAGTTTCCCCATAATGAATGTACATACATGCGATTAGATGGATTCTAACCCTATATCCCTTTGACAGGGGGTAGGGGCAAATATTGTAAAAATTTGAATTATCACAACTTTTCGGGCCGAAGTTGTAAGGGCCGGGGTGGTTCAGCATTTTGGAGGAAAATATTAATTTTTTTAATAGGCTAGTTTCCCCCAATGAATGTACATACATGCCATTAGATGGATCCTGACCCCCCATCCCTTTGAAAGGGGCGTAGTGGCAAATATTGAAAAATTTGAATTATCACAACTTTCGGGCCGAAATGTAAGGGCCGGGGGTTTTCAGCATTTTGGAGGAAAATATTAATTTTTTTATTGGCTAGTTTCCCATAATGAATGTACATACATGCGATTAGATGGATCCTGACCCTATATCCCTTTGAAAGGGGCGTAGGGGCAAATATTGTAAAAATTTGAATTATCACAACTTTCGGGCCGAAATTGTAAGGGCCGGGGTGGTTCAGCATTTTGGAGGAAAATATTATATTTTTTGAATAGGCTAGTTTCCCCATAATGAATGTACATACATGCGATTAGATGGATTCTAACGCCTATATCCCTTTGACAGGGGCGTAGGGGCAAATATTGTAAAAATTTGAATTATCACAACTTTCGGGCCGAAGTTGTAAGGGCCGGGGTGGTTCAGCATTTTGGAGTAAAATATTAAATTTTTTTATTAGGCTAGTTTCCCCACAATGAATGTACATACATGCCATTAGATGGATCCTGACCCCCATATCCCTTTGAAAGGGGCGTAGTGGCAAATATTGAAAAATTTGAATTATCACAACTTTCGGGCCGAAATGGTAAGGGCCGGGGTGGTTCAGCATTTTGGAGGAAAATATTATTTTTTTTAATTGGCTATTTTTCCCCATAATGAATGTACATACATGCGATTAGATGGATCCTGAACCCTATCCCTTTGAAAGGGCGTAGGGGCAAATATTGTAAAATTTGAATTATCACAACTTTCGGGCCGAAATTGTAAGGGCCGGGGTGGTTGAGCATTTTGGAGTAAAATATT